>NC_138369.1:92466890-92482987 GCF_054177405.1 Leptonychotes weddellii | reverse complement strand
AAATTAATAAAACAGTCCCATTTACAATTGCACCAAAAATAATAATACCTAGGAATAAACTTAACCAAGGACGTGAAAGACCTGTGAGGTGAAAGCAATAGAACGCTGATGAAAGATTGAAGATGACACAAAGAAATGGAAAGATACTCCATGCTCATGGATTGGAGGAACAAATACTGTTAAAATCTCCATACTACCCAAAGCAATCTACAGATTTAATGCAATCCCTATCAAAATACCAATAGCATTTTTCATAGAACCAGAACAAATAACTCTAACATTTGTATGGTACCACAGAAGACCCTGAAGACCCAAAGCAATCTTGAAAAAGAAGAACAAAACTGGAGGTATTGCAGTCCTGGATTTCAAGATAATACTACAAAGCTGTGGTAATGAAAACAGTATAATACTAGCACAAAAATAGACACATAGATCAATGGAACAGAACAGACAGCCCAGAAATAAACCCACAGGTATATGGTCAATTCATCTTCAAGAAAGGAGGCAAGAATATGCAATGGGAAAAAGACTGTCTCTTCAACAAATGATGTTGGAAAAACTGGACAGCTACATGCAAAAGAACCAAAACCGGGCCACATTCTTACACCATACACAAAAGTAAACTCAAAATGGATTAAAAGACCTACAGGTGAGAACTGAAATCATAAGAGTCTTAGAAGAGAGCACAGGCAGTAATTCCTCTGACATGGCCATAGCAACATTTTTCTAGATGTTTCTCCTGAGGCAAGAGCAACAAAAACAAAAATAAACTATTGGGACTGCATCAAAATAAAAAGCTTCTGCGCAGTAAAAGAAACCATCAACAAAACTAAAGGAGAACATGCTGAATGGGAGAAGATATTTACAAGTGACATATCTGATAAAGGGTTAGCATCCAAATATATATAAAGAACTTATACAAGTCATCACCCCCAAAACAAATAATCCAATTAAAAATGGGCAGAAGACAAGAACACACATTTCTCCAAAGAAGACATACAGATGGCCCACAGACACATGAAAAGATGCTCAACAGCCACATGAAAAGATGCCCAACATCACTCATCATCAGGGAAATGCAAATCAAAGCTACAATGAGATGTCACCTCACACCGGTCAGAATGGCTAACATCAAAAATCCAAGAAACAACTAGCGTTGGTGAGGATGTGGAGAAAAAGGAATCCTCGTACGCTGTGGCAATGGTGGGAATGCAAACTGGTGCAGCCACTTGGAAAACAGTATGGAGGTTCCTCAAAAATTAAAAAAGAGAACTACCCTATGACCCAGTAATTCCAGTACTGGGTATTTACCCAAAGAATATAAAAACACTAATTTGAAAAGATATACATGCCCCTCGCTTATTGCAGAATTATTTACAATAGCCAAACTATGGAAGCAGCCTGAGTGTCCATGGACAGATGAATGAATAAGGAAGTGCACACACACACACACGCACACACACACACACCACTGGAATATAAGTCAGTCATAAAAAAGAATGAGATCTTGCCATTTTGCAACAAAATGGATGGATCTAAATGGTATAATGCAAAGTGAAATAAGTCAGTCAGAAAAAGAAAAATACCATATGATTTCACTCATATGTGGAATTTAAGAAACAAAACAAATGAACAAAGAAAAAAAGAGACAAACAGACTCTTAAAGATAGAGAACAAACAGGTGGTTACCGGAGGGGACATAAGAGGAGGTGATACAGGTGAAGGGGGTATAGAGTACACTTATTGTGATAAGCACTGAGTTATGTAGAGAATTGTTGAGTCACTACACCTGAAGCTAATATAACACTGCATATTAGTTATTCTGGAATTTAAATTTAAATAAATAAAAGAAATCTGTCATAAAAACATGATGTGATTCCTTTGCTCTTGTTAAGGCTGAACCTTAAATTTTAACATTTATTCTTCTATTTAGTGCACCCACTCACCTATACGTTCAGGTTTGGCTCTGCTGAGGAGCATAAAAAGCAGGACTAGAACATTGTCATTAAATGCTAGGGAGTTTTGATATTGGAGCCTTAAATTTATAGCATTTACTACTTTTACTACTCTCTTGGTTCCTATGGCTCACTTCATATCTGTTAGAACTTCATCCAACTTTTTTTGTTTCCCCTCTTTTTTTAAAAATGATTTTCCATTTAAATGCCTTTCTGGTTTGTAAATAACTGCTTACTTTAAGCATTAATATTCATATGTGACTTGATTTCTTCTTTATCTTCTTGATTTATGACAGGTTTTTCATACTATTTCACTCTAGAATTTTAATTGCATTTTGTCATTAGAATTTAGGTTCCATTTCTGCTATGGGTTTCCTAGCCTCAGTTCTCTCAACTCTCTTGGTATTATGGGTAAGATCAGTAAAGAAGGTTCAATGACACAAAATGGTCTTTCAGGAAGAGCCATAATTAAAAAGTATGTAAATTAAACCATTTTATAAAACAATCAGTCATTTTGTCTCTTTCAACTTTCTTTCACTTATATTTTTTGTTAATTATATAGTAATTATTTTTTGATGAGTACTTTTGAAAATAACAAGTCTCTAATACATTTACCTACAAGTGAACTATAAACTTGGCTAGAAAACATTTCTATAAAAAGAGGGGTTATGGAAAATCCATGTAAGAATCCAGGGGGATTTATTCATTCATTAATATATACTTAATAAATGCTCATTTCTCATGCACTGTAAATATAAATATGAATAAAACAGAGTCTCAGGCTTCAAGGAGCTCACAGTCTAGTACAATGATAGACATGCAAACCAGTAATTCCACATGTAATATGATAAATATATAATAGTAGGGACCATAGGTAAGAGGCTCTTGCCCAAAGAGCCTGGCAAAACTTCACAGAAAAAAACCTTTTTCAGCTGCATCTTATAAAGTGATTAGACCTTGTCATGCATACAATGTGAGGAAAGGCTTTTTAGGCAAAAAGGTCATCATGTATGAAACATTTAAGGTTTATTTTATGTTCAGAGGATGCATGGGAATGAAATATCAAGTGTGTAGTATTCACATTAACAAATTAAATAATAAATAGATGTTCGGACAAGATTGTGTACCTTACTGAGGGATTCAAATTTTAGCTTTGGAGAACTCAGGTATACATTATAGAATAGTTACTTGAGGATTATATGGTCCTCCATGTAAGAGCTAGAGTGGGGGAGAGACAGAGGTAGAGGAGGAGCCTATTCCAAATAACCTAGTCACTGATGAAGAAAATGGGCAGGATGGAATGAATTTGAGAATTATGGTTGAGTTTGGGTTGTTGGGCTTTTTGATTGTAGTGAGAAAAAAGTCAGATAGTACCCTCTTAGAATACCCAAGAGTTAGGAAAAAGTGTTTTAAAGATGAAAAGAAATCTAAGGCTGAGAGGAAATACATGACAGGGCACTAGAAAAGTCAGTCTTCACTGAACAATTTGGTGCCATTCTCCTTAAAGTCTAGGAGAATGGGGCCCTCTATAATTGCATGTGTATGACCTGCATGACTAGATGCAGTCAAGAGTAGAGCAACCCCTAAGATGTGTTGAGGATAAAGCAAAATTTTGAGGGGCTCCTGTCTATGAAAACAACTTGATTAAAAATGTATTATAAAACTCAAGGACCCATTCAAGGTACAGTGATTCATCAATGAAGAATTTGAATAAAGAATAGAGAAAGAAGGTACTTAAATATATAGTTATTGTCCAGTCATTGCACATAAAGATTCTTCATAATGCTTAGCCACCATTTCTTCCTGTCAGGTCTAAGGACCATCTCTTTACTATCAAATTGATTCATTAGGGGGATCTGGTGGCTCTATCGTTAAAGCATCTGCCTTCGGCTCAGGTCATGATCCCAGGGTCCTGGGACGGAGCCCCCCATTGGGCTCCCTGCTCCGCGGGGAGCCTGCTTCTCCCTCTCCCTCTGCCGCTGCCCCTGCTTGTGCTCTCTCTCTCACAAATAAATGAATAAAATCTTTAAAAAAATAAAATTAAGTTAGGAAGTGGGTTTTTTTCTTCACAAGTTTCCATTTTTCTAAAACTTTTATAGTTATGAGTCATGTCAAATAAAGTGGAGACCTCAAAAGAGGTTACTGAGGAAATGAATGCTAATAGTGTAGTAACCGAAAATGTTCATAGTATAATGTATTCTCAAACCAAGTTTCCCCTGGTAAATAACAAATAATTTGTTATACTTCCAAACTGGTTGTAAAAATATGAAACAGTGGCTTAATTATCCAGCTGATTAATGTATAGCTAATACAGTAAGAACAATATCATTGTTAGCTAGAATTAACCTAAACCCCTCCAAATTATCACTTTATACAAGCCTTCAGTCAAAATTCACTTTTTAAAGTCTACCTTTTGTTTGTCTTATAATAGTCAATTCAAAATTATAACTAAGAATTTGTATATTTTAACACGTGGCTGTTTTTAGCATCTGAGTATTTATTCTTTATAGAATAAAGTGCTTCAGCACTCAAAAAAATAAAATTAAATTAAAAAATGATTCATTAATACCTAAATTGCTGTTTCTGGATAATTTCATATCTCCCACCATTAGAAAAGAACAATGCTATTGCTGCCTGTAATGCCATGATTCTTCCCAACCTTCTTGTATTGAAATAATATTTTCTTCAGTTCTCTAATACACATTTTTAAATGTTGATTACACTTTTACTCATCATGCTAAATCAACCATTGTGCTACCTGTGAATATTGGCTTTTACTGATTGTTTCAGAGGTTGCTACTCTGCTGCTTTGATGATGACCACAAATGCAAGTCTCACCCAGAGTATGGTGAAACATGAATGATAATTCATCATTCAAGAGCTTATACTATAGATATTGAACAATACACATCTTCCAACTGTGTCTTTCTTCTCTTGAATTCTTTAGGTTGTCATCTGTGCATTCTTAGAGTATTATTTCTTTAATTATTAACTACACCCCCGCCATTCACACATCACCACCAGCAAAGAAGATAGGTGAGGGGTCCATAAGTGGAGTGATGGGGCAGTCCTATTTGCACAAAGAGTCCATCCTTTATGCACTACAGCTTAAGAGTGACCAGGAAAATATAATGTTACTACATCAATTAGAGACGAGAGGACATCAATAAGAAGGGCCCATTGGCCTTGAAACGTACTCCCTTTCCCAGTCTCAAAAGTCCTTGGAGGAGACAGGTGTGGTAGCTATCCCAGAGGATTCTCTGACACTTGACATAGAACATGTGGAGAGGATGGGATGACCATCTTGGGTCCCAGTGATGAGGGGTACACATTGTAAAGGATTCTGGCTACTACTCTTTGGGTGCTATAAACCAGAGTCAACACTGCAGTGGGAACTAAATGAGTGGGAGGCAACTGACAGGTTCACACAAAGGGCTCAAGCCTAATGGTCAGAAATGAATGATTGTTAGCCCAGAGGTCTGAGCAAATCTGATGTCCAACATGAGAGAGAGTCACCCCATATCAGTATGTCAGCACCAGTCTGGTATACCAATCTTGCATTATCCCATGAAAGAAATACCTCACCAGCCAAGCGGGGGGATTTTCCCATCAGGATACCCTCCTGGCCTTTAGGCATGATCCACAGTGTTCCTTGGGAACTCTAGTCAATCCCATGTCTGAGGTAGAGGGCCAGGGAATGACCCAAAAGGAAAACATAGCAAGCTTTTTTAGCCTTGGAGCTCCTAACCCAGATTGCGCTTCAGATCTTAGACAGTCCAAGCCACTGGAAAGGGACTTTAAATTTTGAATTTGGTACATCTGACAACTTGACTCATGCATGACCAAGCCTGGAATCAGAGACCTCCCATGCAAATAACACTGCTAACCTCAGCTGGTCCCAAGCATGGCAAACTGAGAATCAAAAAATATTTGAGGAAGACATTCAAAAGTGCGTGACACCCTGAGGGATAAGTTCCAGTGCAGTACCCTACTTGCTTACTTGCTTGTCTAAGGTGTTCCTAATCAGTGGTACTGATTCAGAGCAGATGTAGGATTTTTTTTTTTTTTTGGATGGGCCAAGAATTTCATTAACAAGCTTTAATATATTCTCTCTTTAAATTAGCTAATAATCTCATTTTGTAGTTATTATTAACTCTTATCATGCATAGGAGGAAAGTGACTTTAAGAAATTGAGCAACCTATATAATATCACACAATAAATATGGAGCCAGGAATCAAATCTGAGTCTATGTAACATCAAAACTCATGCTCTTGAGGATGGATTCTAAGCTTTCTATTTTCTGAGGTGGGAGGTAGAAGTAATGAGTAATCCTAACTGACCTGACTCCAGTCATGTATCCTTCTTTAATCAAGCTCTCCCTGGTATTAAAGACATAGGCTGTTTGACACAATCAAAACTACTCATGGAAACTAGGGCATGCTCAATCCTAACAAACAACTAAACTAAGAAACTCAGTGTCCAGTTATAAAACAAGGTGAAATAGATAATAGAGATAGAAATAATTTCTATATTTGTAGTGTTATGAAGAATTGCCTTATTTTGTATTTTTTTTCTTATCCATGTGAGCAGTGGAGAGAAGTTTAAAATAATATAAGAAGGTAAGACAAAAAACAATTTTCTGGAAGATTTTAGATGTCCATTTTGGAAGTAAATCTTTTCTCATGCATTTAGAATAGTGTAGCATCTGGCTTTGATTAAATAAGCCAGTTGTCTGGGGACAAAGTGGAGGGATAGGAAAACTCAGTGGTGAAGGAAAAGAAAGACAGCCTCCAGCAATAATTCAAGACTCCTTTTTCCACTAGTCTCTGTTGCTCCAGATTTGTGGCTTTTGTGGATTTAACTTTTTCAAGTGGTAGGTAGTGTTTATGCATCTTCTATAATCTCCTCCTAGGCAGTTTTATCAAATTTTTTGACTAAATTTCCTTTCTAGGCCCTAGACCCTCATCCCTAGAGTGATTGAGGCTCTTGCCACTGTACCCTTCTCAGGGCAGTATTGCTGAACCTGTCTGTTAACTGGAAAAGGGAGTTCCAAGAAGCTCCTAAGTAGATCATGCAAATATCAAAAGCATTCCTCCCTGCTCCCACTATAACAGCAGCTCTGCCCCCATCAGGTGATCAGGGCTGATTACCCCTGGCCTAGATGTTAACTCCTCTTGCCTGTTTGGCACAAGGAGCAGGGGAGTGGATCCATGAAGTTCCTCACACTGTTTGGCTTGGAGCAGGACTCCCAACATGTGCTTTTAACTGTCAAACTCTTGCAAACCCTGGGGTTCATGTTGCTGCCATGCCAGCCTTGATGTTCATTATGATAATTGCACTCACCTGTATTCTGACAGTTGCACCTTGCCACCTGGCCTCTATTCTTTCCAATTGTTATCATCCACATTGCAAATGATGTGAAATTCTGTGTATTGCAATTCTGTGAAAACTTGGCCTAGAAAGGAGAGCCTCTACTGAACTTAGTGATGCCACGAGCACATTACTCTGGGTCAGTGTGTGGAATAGAGTCCTCTGGGAGGTTTATAGCCATACAAAATATATCCATTCTAAAATGCCTACTTCTGGGGCACCTGGGTGGCTCAGTCGTTAAGCGTCTGCATTCAGCTCAGGTCATGGTCCCAGGGTCCTGGGATCAAGCCCCACATCAGGCTCCCTGCTCGGCGGGAAGCTGCTTCTCCCTCTCCCACTCCCCCCTGCTTGCGTCCCCTCTCTCACTATGTCTCTCTCTGTCAAATAAATAAATAAAATCTTTAAAAAAATGAAATAAAATGCCTACTTCTCTAGTCCATTTTAAACCCGTTCTTTCATCATCTATCATGGCAGTTTTGGGATTTCCATCTTACTTAATGTGATCTGTCACTTTTTCCATGTTTCTAAAAGCCATTTGGATGCATGTACCATCTCCAGTCCTTTCTAACACCTTTCTAGGGTGTTAAATTCTATATTCCAGGAAAGTATATGTTCTGCCTGAGTTTAGTCCATCGGCCTCATAATGTAGAACAATGAGTAATCTCCCAGATCCTTCCAATACTCAATAACTAGTTCCTGAAATTCTTTCATATTTTCCTTCCTTAGCTGACCCAGAATATTTATAGCCAGGTTATACTGAGACATAAACTTAGTTTTTGGCCTAGCAGCCAGGAAGTTGAGGAAGATCCTAAGGCGGGATGGGGAGATGGGAGTAAAGTGTTGTCTCTTAAGGGAGAGGCACCTGTAGCAACTTCAAGAGAGGAGAGAGTGGTAGATCTTATAAGGGAGATGTAAGCCACTTTTGTAGGCTCAGTGCGTCCAGAGAAATCTTGGGATTCAAGTTTCATGTGCATTAACGTAGATGTGCCCATTCCATGTACAGGATTGTATTCTTTCCCAAACCAGACTCTGAACATGGCATGGCAGACCTACCCTAGCTGTACCTTTAAACTTTTTTGGAGCTAGCTACTCTGAGAATTAAGGCCTGGGCCTCAGCATTTTCACTTTCACAGTATAAGATATATGGACTTCTTTATATGCTGCTAAGAAGATCCTCTGGGTTTTGTATTTAGTTTTTTTTTTTTTAAGTTTTTATTTAAATAATCTCTATACCCAACATGGGGCTCAAACTCACTACCAGAGATCAAGAGTCACATGATCTTCTGACTGAGCCAGCCAGGCACCCCTTGTACTTGGATCTTTATTGCTGGTTAATCACTTTTGGCTTTTTGTTCTCTTACCCCAGAACTTCAACTGAGCTTAGTAATAGCCATTTAACTCCATTGTCCTCATAGTTACTACTTTCTCCCTATCAGTCAAATGCCTGCTATATCACACCAGCTTATGTATTTTCCTCCCTCAACAGAGCATCCCAGTTCACCATTGATGAACATTTGCCCTGCTACCTTGTCCCACGGGTTATCTGTACTTCTTGAATGAACAATGAGTGTCTGTTTCCCGCTAGGCTGTAGGTGACCCAGCTCCAAAATCCTATAATAGCATTTGCTTTCTTGCACTATCTTAATGTGTATCATCACTTGTCATAGGTTGAGTTTTTCAGTAAGCAGATACTGAGGTGGAAATTAGCATGTAGCCAGGAATTAAGGAGTATTCTGAGGATCAACACCTGTATAAGAGAGGGGATTAAAGCAGGATTGAGGAGAGGAAGAAGTTGAACTCTGGTGAAGTCTCTTTGAAAACCTCAACTGACTTCTTGGTGAGCTCTTCAGCCAGGAGGGCCCTTGAGGAATCATCTTGAGTTAGAGTGAGGGGGCTGAGCACTTATGTCTCTGTATTGATGAGTCATTGTATGCAGGCTTCCTTAGAAGGAAGGGTTGCCTTAGATGAGGTGGTTTTCTTTGACCAAGGAATTTCCCAAGGGGGATGGACCAGAGGGGCCATCTTATAGTAGCAGTCTCAGGTGTTGGGGAGCTAAGTGCTTCATTCCTTTTTTTTTTAAGATTTATTTATTTAGAGAGAGAGAGAGGAAAGCACACACAGAGGGAGAGGAAGAAGCAACTCCCTGCTGAGCAGGGAGCCTAATGCAGGGCTTGATCCCAGGACCCCAGGATCATGACCTGAGCCGAAGGCACATGCTTAACTGACTGAGCCACCAAGCGCCCCTAAGTGCTTCATTCCTGAAGAGCAATTTTGACAACACATCATAATGTGCACCACAAAATCCAAATAAAATATAACTGAATATTGAATTAGGGGCATGGTCCTTTCACTTATTTCCTGGGCTATTGAAATTTGGTAATAGATTATGTAGCACTTCCTAGTCCTGCTAACAAGAAATTGTATAAATCTAGAAGAAGACTTCAACAAGACTGTGTCATTTTTCCTCTTTTCTGTAGATGAAGAATACATAATCCAGTGAATCTTTATCTTTTTGGAGCATTAGAAATAAGAGACATTTGGACTAAAAAAAGATATAATAATTTTTGTCTTGGAAAAAAACCCCACAGGAATATGCCCAACTAGTGATATCTTTTTTCCCCCAAATAAGTAAAGATCAATTTACATTAGGGAAATTTAGGGGGGGAATTCATTCTATTTAAGTAATATAATAAGGTCTTATTTGCCAAATTTAAAAATCAATATAAAAAATTTAAATAGATTAACAATATTATTTCAGGCTCTTATTTTTATAACTAGTGCAAAAATATGAAGAATATTAAAATACTGTACCAGTTTCTTTGTGTTTTTCACATTTGCCTGAAGTAACTCTACAATTATTGTTCCATGACCTCATGGTATTTAATCCTCTAACTTTATAGTCAGATTCTATAATAAATTTAGGTGATTATTAAAAATAAAATATTAACACTAAAAAGAAACAGAAATCATGTAGTAAAAAATGTCCTTGTTTTGAAGAATTAAAAACTGAGATTCAATTAGGTTATGTAAATTCCTGGATTAAACATAAAGATTTAGAGGCAGAACTTGGACTTAGCAAGGAAAGGAGAGAGAAAGATAGATTTACCTCTGAAGGTTAGGTTTCTTTTCCTAACTGGTATTACTTTTCAACATAGTGTTTCGTATGTTCTTTTCTGCCCCTATACTAATCTGGTCAAAAACTAAAAATGAACTTTTGAAGGATAGTAAGCTCTTTTTTTAAATTCTTGACAACTACCTAAATAAGAGAAATAGGAGATCTAAATCTAAAACGATGGTAAAATTTTCCATTACTTTATAAAGATCCATATTTGATCATATTTAATGACTTATTTAATGGGGTATGTTCAACAATCATAAATTTAAGGAAAGGACTCAGACTTGCCCTAAAAATGTTGTCTCATTTTTCTTCTTCCTTCCTCTCAACTTCCTCATCATTTTCTTTTTAATAATGTGTAAGGGAAACTATTTCAGATGAAAATAGGGTCAGGGAGCTCAGAAGACCACTGTTAAGATATCCATACAACTATTTCAGGTAAAAGCAAAGATAACTCTTATATTTGTGACTTCCTTAATGAAAAATTCTTTAAGGGGGAAAAATCCTATATCAAGGGTAGAGGTACTCTCTACATCTAAGAAAGTGAGATCCAAACATTTCAGACATTCATTTAACAAGAAATATTAAGTTTATTAAACCCACAGAGTTGCAGATGTCTTTCAGAAATAAACATTGCTTAATTATTCAAAGACTGTAAAATTCTGTTGAAGGCTAAAAACAGAAAGTAAACATTCAAGTTAATAAACTACCTGATAACCTCTACAAATGAATATTGTGCACCTGTTTTAACATTTAATCTCCAGACTACCTGGGAGCAAGAGGAAGTAAGATAGCCAAAGGTTGTTATCCTCTTATCCACTCTCCTTTCTTTGTAGCCCCTACCAAGATCTCTTCAGTCTCTCTTTGTCTCTGCTTCCCCACACCCCTACCTTTGCCTAGTCAGATCAGATCCTGTACTTTCTCTAAGACTTATTGTAAGTTTGATCACTTCCTTGGGTCTGATTTTCCTCTGATCCTTCTTACAGTTTATGCCTTATTACCTGCCACTTGCTCTTATCTAGCCTTCTCCACATTTCTCAGGGTCCCCAACTATATTAATTAGGTCTCAACAACACTGTCAACTCCTTAAAGGTTGTATTCTGCTTTAGATCTCTCTTGGATCCCTAATAACATCTTCCACTGTTTCCTCACATTCTCCCTGCAAGATGAAAAAAACATTTAAATTTCGTTTTTGGTGATAACTTTTGTCTATAGCTAATAGAAGGAAGTAAGGGCAGGTGCAGAGTATTTTCAGGAGTAAAATAACACCTAGGGCATCTACAAAACAAGAGCCTATGGGAAAGACAACTAGTATTTTAAAATTTTATAAAGGAATCTTTGGAATAAGAAATTAAATTTGTTCTAGCAAAATATCTATTCTCTTCCTATGATCTTGAGCATTTCATTTCACCTCATTCTGTTTCATTTGACTCCATAAAACTCTGTGGTTTCCTTTCTACTGGTATAATTTTCTCTTATTATTTACACAGGATGATTGCATATTTACTCTAGAGGGGAAAGAAAATATATATTGAAAGACCTTTGTCATTGAACCAGCTATGAAGCTTTAATCTATTAAGAGTAGCCTTTTAGTGCCGTGAATGCTTTTTATCTTTGTGTAAGTTACTCTTTAGTATGCCAAAAGCAGACATCAAAAGGGTCACAAAGCTCCCCAACAATTAAGTAGTCAAGCCTTTTTGGGGTTTTCTGGTAATTAGTTGATAAAAGAACTGTCCAAAGCCGGGAGTTGTGAGTATCCCAATGATAGGAAATATCTTAGACTTAGGATGCTTTCTTAGAGAACCCCACTCTTGACAGCAGCACACTTCTGAAGTTGGGTAATGTATATCCCAAAGATTGCTGCTTTATAATTTCAAGCATTCACCAACATCTTTCATTATTATTTGTTTGGTTTTATTCTTTCTGGTAAAATCCTCCCAGGGAATAATAAATGAGAGCTGGAAGGATTTATGTTCATAGGTTGAGAAAACTGTTATGTAGTCTGTGTGCTCTCTTGTGAATGTGTCAAAGAAACTTTTCCCATGGGGATCTATGTCTCTCCATGCAGTACTTCTCCTTACCTGTTCTTTAGTGCATTTGCACTTGTCTGTTGTTTAAAAGTCAAACCACTGGAGTCCACTTTGTTATTAAAAGGCATCATCACTGTATCTCCCATGAAACAACTTCAGTATGAACTTTATTAATAACATTTATAAACTGGAAATACTCCAGGATCTATACCTAGGAAAATAAGTTAACGAACTATGGTATATTTATATGGAATACTACTCAGCAATTAAAAAAGAATGTATTGCTGATACATAAAAATATGGATGAATCTCAAAACCATCAGGCTAAGTGAATGAAATCTTACCCTAAAGAGTATACACTGCATCAGTCCATTTATATAAAAATCTGGAACAGACAAAACTAATCTATGGTATATAAAATAATCAAAACAATGTTTTCCTCAAGGAATGGAGGTGAAGATTGACAGGGAAAGGACATAAGGGGTGATGGTAATATTCTAGATTTTACTGGGGATATGGGTTACAGAAATGCATTCACTGTCACAGCTGAACAAATATACATTTAAGATTTCTCCATTTTTTGTGTGCAAGTTTTACATAAGAAATACAAATATTCAAACCTGGTTAATAATATATGCTGAAGTATGTAGAGAGAAGTGTCCCATCTTCTTTGAAATGCATCAAAAAGATTTGTTGGATTGATGGATTTTTAGAAGGATGGCTAGTAAGATAGGTGATAAATAAAATAAAATATTAATGGAAAACATAAAGGTAGGTACATAGGTGTTCACTGTAAAGTAATTTCAACTTGGTGTTGTGTTTGAATTTTTTTGTGATATAATGATGGAGGAAAGGAGAGCACTTGCTGATTGTTCTTGGTAGTTTATTACTAGTAAGTCTCACTAAATTTCCTAGAATTTGAGTGCACTTACCAATTTTTGGCTTGTAGTAAGTTTATAACCAAAATAAACTCTCAGTATCTCTCAGGAAAATAAGAACACTGGGTATATGGATATAAGAATGCTATAGCTGTTATTTGACCTTCTGATACTATTTAGAATGATTTTATTATGTATTATATGAAAAATTCAAATTTAGCTATTAAATAAATCCAAATCAAATGGTCTATGAATTAAGCCTAATTTTCCTTATGGGTTAAAATTTACTAAATAAAATGACTAGGTACTTAAATAGTTTTTTAAAGACTATTAAAAATATAAACTTTTTAAAAAGAGTTTTAATACCTAAAATTGAAGGTCTGCACCATCTGGAGTGAGGATCAATTTCATGCATTTCCCTTACATGGTAGAATTGACATACTGATCATAATCTCTTTAGCCATTATCTCCTTTAATCCATCCACAATCTCATTAAAACCTCCTCCAAACTCTGATGGACCTATTATCAACAACATTTAAGCTATCTTTTTTTTTTTAAGATTTTTTTATTTATTCATTTGAGAGACGGCATGAGAGGGAGAGAGAGAGTGCGCAGAGCAGGGGGTAGGAGCAGAGGGAAAGAGAGAAGCAGACTCCCCACAAGGCAGGGAGCCCCACCTGGGGCCTGATCATAACTGACTGAGCCACCCAGGGGCCCCTTAAGGTATCTTTTTGTAATTCATTACCTGAAATAGAAATTTTGATTATTTTAGAAAATTTGAAAACAGAGATAGAAAAGGGTATAAAAGAGGAGAATGAAATTAATTCATATTTTGCCAAAAAAAAGAAAATCTTCAGGAAACATTTTACATATTTCCTCTTTTTAAGTATTTATTTTTACATATTTGAGATTACTTTTTTAAAAATTGTAATTCCAGTATAGTTAACATGCAGTGTTAAATTAGCTCCAGGTGTGCAATATAGTGATTCAACAATTGTATATATTATTCAGTGTTCATCATGATAAGTGTACTCTTAATCCCCTTCATCTATTTCACCCATCCCCCCACCAACCTCCCCTCCAGTAACCATCAGTTTGTTCTATATAGTTAAGACTCTGTATTTTGGCTCCTCTTTTTTTTTCATGTGTTTTGTTTCTTAAATTGCACATATGATGAAATCATATGGTATTTGTCTTTCTCTGACTGACTTATTTCACTTAGCATTATACTTTCTAGATCCGTTCATGTTGTTGCAAATGGCAATATCTCATTCTTATTTATGGCTGAGTAATATTCCATTGTAGAGATATGCCACTTCTTTATCTATTTATCCATGGACACTGGGGCTGCTTCCATAATTTAGCTATTGTAAATAATTCTGCAATAAGCGAGGGGCATGTATATCTTTTCAAATTAGTGTTTTTATATTCTTTGGGTAAATACCCAGTACTGGAATTACTGGGTCATAGGGTAGTTCTCTTTTTTAATTTTTGAGGAACCTCCATACTGTTTTCCAAGTGGCTGCACCAGTTTGCATTCCCACCATTGCCACAGCGTACGAGGATTCCTTTTTCTCCACATCCTCACCAACGCTAGTTGTTTCTTGGATTTTTGATGTTAGCCATTCTGACCGGTGTGAGGTGACATCTCATTGTAGCTTTGATTTGCATTTCCCTGATGATGAGTGATGTTGGGCATCTTTTCATGTGGCTGTTGAGCATCTTTTCATGTGTCTGTGGGCCATCTGTATGTCTTCTTTGGAGAAATGTGTGTTCTTGTCTTCTGCCCATTTTTAATTGGATTATTTGTTTTGGGGGTGATGACTTGTATAAGTTCTTTATATATATTTGGATGCTAACCCTTTATCAGATATGTCACTTGTAAATATCTTCTCCCATTCAGCATGTTCTCCTTTAGTTTTGTTGATGGTTTCTTTTACTGCGCAGAAGCTTTTTATTTTGATGCAGTCCCAATAGTTTATTTTTGTTTTTGTTGCTCTTGCCTCAGGAGAAACATCTAGAAAAATGTTGCTATGGCCATGTCAGAGGAATTACTGCCTGTGCTCTCTTCTAAGACTCTTATGATTTCAGTTCTCACCTGTAGGTCTTTTAATCCATTTTGAGTTTACTTTTGTGTATGGTGTAAGAATGTGGCCCGGTTTTGGTTCTTTTGCATGTAGCTGTCCAGTTTTTCCAACATCATTTGTTGAAGAGACAGTCTTTTTCCCATTGCATATTCTTGCCTCCTTTCTTGAAGATGAATTGACCATATACCTGTGGGTTTATTTCTGGGCTGTCTGTTCTGTTCCATTGATCTATGTGTCTATTTTTGTGCTAGTATTATACTGTTTTCATTACCACAGCTTTGTAGTATTATCTTGAAATCCAGGACTGCAATACCTCCAGTTTTGTTCTTCTTTTTCAAGATTGCTTTGGGTCTTCAGGGTCTTCTGTGGTACCATACAAATGTTAGAGTTATTTGTTCTGGTTCTATGAAAAATGCTATTGGTATTTTGATAGGGATTGCATTAAATCTGTAGATTGCTTTGGGTAGTATGGAGATTTTAACAGTATTTGTTCCTCCAATCCATGAGCATGGAGTATCTTTCCATTTCTTTGTGTCATCTTCAATCTTTCATCAGCGTTCTATTGCTTTCACCTCACAGGTCTTTCACGTCCTTGGTTAAGTTTATTCCTAGGTATTATTATTTTTGGTGCAATTGTAAATGGGACTGTTTTATTAATTT
>NC_138369.1:92417384-92466390 GCF_054177405.1 Leptonychotes weddellii | reverse complement strand
TTTTTCTGCTACTTTCATTATTGTTGGATAAAAGTGCAACGGATTTCTATTTATTGGTTTTGTACCCTGTGACCCTACTGAATTCATTTGTCAGTTCTAGTAGGTTCTTGGACAGTCCTCAGGGTTTTCTATATATGGTATCATGTCATCTGCAAATACTGACAGTCACATCAATTAGGATGGCTATATTATTAAAATAAATAAAAACAACATCTGAAAATAATAAGTGTTGGCAAAGATGTGGAGACACTGGAACACTTGTACATTGCTGGTGGGAATGTAAAATGGTATAATCACTTTGGAAAACAGTCTATTAAAATCTTAAACCTAGAATTTCCATGTGACTCAGCAATTCCACTTTGGGATATATATAACAAATAGAATTGAAAGCAGGGATTCAAACAGATACTGTATCCTCATGTACATAGAAGCATTATTCATAATATTCAAAAGTGGAAGCAACCCAAATGTCCATTAACAGATGAATGGATAAACAAACATGGTATAAACATACAATAGAACATTATTCAGCCTTAATAGAGAAGGAAATTCTGATACATACTACAGCATGGATGAACCTTGAGGACATTATGCTAAGTCAGTCAGGACAATATACCAATCACAAAAGGACAAATATTGTATAATTACATTTATATGAAGTATAGCAGTAGTCAATTTTATAGTAAAAGAAAGTAGAATGGTGGTTGCAAGGGGACTGGGGGAAGGGAGAATAAGTGTTTGTGTTTTACAGCTACAGAGATTCAGTTTGGGAAGAAAAACAAAGTTCTGGAGATGAATGGTGGTGATGGTTGTATAATGTGAATGTATTTAATGCCACTGAAGCACACACTGAAACACTGAAAAAATGGTTAAAATGGTAAATATGGTTTATACGTTTTGCCACAATTAAAAAAAGAAAAAGGTAGTAAACATAATTAAATATAATATTAAGTTATTACAGATAAAATAATATTTAAGCATCTGATAACGTATAAAATAAACATAATAAGGATACTGACACACATTTCAGATACGAATACACTTGGGTACTGAAAGATGCTTGTAGGACCCAAGGTCTTACTAGATTTCTGTAACATAATACTTGATATATATGCATGTGTGTGTGTACATATATTACCTGGTGGTGACAAAATGGCTGCTGCATTTCTGAAATAATTTACGCATTGAATGCGAGAAGAAGGCTGAATGAGGTAACAGGCTTTCCTCATAAGACCTTCTATCTTAATCAGAAGGGGAAGACCTACTTAAATATTATGCTGATATACGTCTCTCTCCATGGCCAATGCAAATGCCCAGTTTTAGACTAATCACCAGCAAATGGAAGGTAATCATCCCAACTGACTTAGATCAATCATAATTTATAATATGGAGATGAAAAGGTGCTTAGCCTTCTCCCCTCTGTCCCACCCTCCTCACTTCCTGGATAAATTAAGGCTATGTTTGCATTTAAGGGAAGGAGAAGTGGCTCTTGGGTATGTAATAAAGACAATCTGGTACATTTATCAAGAGAAATGAACTCAAAAGAAAGTTGTAGAATACAAAAAGAAATAGTGAGCAAAGACATTGGTAAATTATACTAATAAAGCTAATTTTTTGTATTAAAAAAATCCTACTTTGTGGGGCTTACAAAAGTAGCTTAATTACTTTATAATAGACTAATAAGGGACTTATTAATTGGTAGTTAAAATATAATAGGGTCTTTTCTATGTTTAGAGGAAAGGCTGAAATACTGAATTAAAAGGTTTGGTTAGAAAAGTATGTAGTTAATACATTTTCTAAGAATTTAAGAATGGAATCTACTGATTCCAAATGAGCAAAGGAAGAAAAGCTGTCTTTAGAAAACTTTGTCATTCCAAAGAAGCCCTAACAGCAGAAAAAAGAAAAGAAAAAGGGGAAAAAACACAGGAAACTTACCTATTACAAGGGAGAGATTATCAGCTTGGATAAACAGTTATAGTTATCTACAAGAGATACTAAGTTGAAAAGAATAAAGCCACACTTGTTTTCCACCCTCAAGCTGGGAGTATTACTACTGATAGAGCTGAAACCTGTTTATGGAATGTTCTGCTAGCATGCTCCTCACAATCCCTCCCTCTCCTGAAATATTTGTTCAACTTCTCTATATATTTCTATGGACTTTTATTCATACAGATGCATCCCTGAACAATATGTTTATCATTTTCATATCTTTAAACTTTATATGAATTGGACCACAGTACCTAATCTTCTGCAACATCTTACTTCAACATTATGTTTATAAGATTTAGCCATGTGGAGTTTTTTAATTTTTGCTATGAACAGTATTCTGTTTGAATAAACCATTTTTACGTTGGATATTTAGGGGGCTTTCTCCAAGTTTTTGTAATCACAAACAATGCTGCTATATATTTTCTTGTACAAATCTCCTTGGCCACATATTTAAGAAGTTCAGCTTTATAACAAAGAGTGAAATTGCTGGTTTATGAGACATGTTTATACATTCAGCTTTATTAGATTTCATCAAGTTCTGCTCCAATGTAGATATCTGTCCCAGACTATATTTCTACCATCAGTAATGAGAATTCCCATTAATTTGCATTCCCATTAGTTTGGTATTATAAGACTGCTTAATTTTACCAATCTTGTTAGTGTGCAATAGTTTCTAATTGTGATTTTAATTTACATTTTCCTGCAATTCAGTGAATTGGAGCATCTTTTATACTATTGTCAATTTGGTTTTCCTATTTTGTGAATTTCCTTTTCCCTTTGTCCTTTTCCCTTTTGGTTTGTGGGGGTTTTCCCTGATTGGTAAGAGTTCACTATATATTCTGCATAATAATTCTTTGTGGAATATATGTATTTCAAATAACTTCTCCCAGGTATCTTTTCACTTTCTTTCTGGGGTCTTTTGAGGAATAAAATTTCTAATTTAAGCATAATCTACTTTACCAGTCTTTTCTTGAATAGATATTATTTTGGCACTTTAAAAAAAATTCTTCCTCAGATCAGGATCATGAAAATATTTTGCTATATTTTCTTCAAAAACACCCAAGTTTTGGTGTTTTACATTTAGGTTCTTTAATATACCTGAAGCAATGGCTAATGTTGAGTGCTTACTTTGGTAGACATGAGCACAGAAGCAAAATGAAGCCTTTGGCAGAGTTCTTTTGGGGAATAGGCTCCTCTAGCCTCTTACCCACCTGAGTCTAAAGCACAGCGTTCCTAGCAACTGCTCTCTCCTATATTATCTAGGTCTGCTTTCTAGGGAAAACATGCTTCTGGAACTATCAGTTATTGGTCAAGTTTTGCTCTCCCATAGACTCATATCCCTTAGCCCCTGATAATTGACCACTGTTAGGATGGCATCCTCTTTTCCTCAGGGCAACCCTTGGTACTATCCTTCTAAGAAAGATTTTACTCAGAGATTTCCAGGTTCTTTTCTGATCTAACCCAGAATGTGACCTATCCAGCAATTTCATGCACCAAATAAAGAGAGAGGAAAATAAACTCACTAATTTAAACTCTAGGTTAGAGTGATGTGCTTTACAACCATGTGTCCTTTAGCTAGCCAATAAATATGATTTGCACTCTGTCAATTCAAATTTTAATGGTTATTTTCATACTTTATATACTAAATCTATAAATATTCATATAGAAAAAATTCCCATTAAAAAAACTGGAAGTACAGATAAAAGACATTTGGTTCTGTTACTGCTTCTGTGAGGATATATTTGATGGGGGTGATAATGGTTACAGAAAGAAAAAGAGATTTTTTTATGTAAAATAAACAAAAATGAGACTGAACAGCAAACTAATTCTCAGAATGTAAATGCTTAGTTATATTGAAAATTCCTTTGAAAGAAAATTGATGAAAATCCACATATTTGAATCTTCAGAAGAGTTTGGATTATAAAATGATGCAATAAATTAACATCTTAGGCAAAAAGGATTTATTTGTAATCTCTTGATGAAGCTAAATTTTCAATGAAGAAAATGAAGTCAGATTAAAAAAAAGAAGAAGAGGAAGAAGAGTTGTTTGGTGATTTGGGTGGCATATTGCAAATATATAACTTAAATGGAATAAAAAAGGAAGCAGATCAAAAGGATAAGTGATAAATATGTTATTTTCTAATTTATAGTTTATAATATACAGACTTTTATACAGTTAAGATGCAGTAATTCTCTATAACTTGCAGTTGAAAAAAAAAACTCTCTACAGCATACCCACAATATATGCTATGAAAGAAATACACATTTAAATTTTTTCTGCTTATGCTGGGTAGAGAAGCCCCTCTTTCAGACAAAAATAAATGCTTATGATATGGAAAGAGCCCCAGATGAATGAATGGGTAAAGAAGATGTGAGATATATAGGTATATATCTATATAGACATAGATATATAGATAAAACATACCTAAGATATCTATGTATCTTATATAGTGATATATAAGATTTCATTCTTTTTGATGGCTGTTACTCAGCCATCAAAAAGAATGAAATCTTACCATTTGCAATAACGTGGATGGAACTAGAGGGTATTATGTTAAGCAAAATAAGTTGGAGAAAGACAAATACCATATGATTTCACTCATATGTGGAATTTAAGAAACGAAACATATGAACAAAGGGGAAGGGAAGGAAAAATAAGATAAAAACAGAGAGGGAGGCAAACCACAAAAGACTCTTAACTATAGTAAACAAACTGAGGGTTGCTGGAGGGGCAATGGGTGGAGGGATGGGATAATTGGGTGACAGGCATTAAGGAGGACACGTGATGTAATGAGCACTGGGTGTTACATGCAAGTGACGAATCACTAAACTCTACCCTTGATACTAATAATATGTTGTATGTTAACTATTTAATTTAAAAAAACTGCTTATGCATATACAGCCGATTCAGATAATATTTGTAAAAGATATTCTAAGATAGGCAGATGGGATTAATTTACTAACCAAGGTGTTTCACCATGACAAGGGAGACATACTAAAATGATTACCAAACCCATTTCCTCATTTTATTGTTTGAAAAATCAAGATTAAAGGGCGCCTGGGTGGCTCAGTTGGTTAAGCGACTGCCTTCGGCTCAGGTCATGATCCCGGAGTCCTGGGATCGAGTCCCACATCGGGCTCCCTGCTCAGCGGGGAGTCTGCTTCTCCCTCTGCCCCTCCCCCCTCTCATGCTCTCTCTATCTCATTCTCTCTCTCAAATAAATAAATAAAATCTTTAAAAAAAAAAAGAAAAGAAAAATCAAGATTAAAAACCTATTAGATGAGGCCCTGGTCCAATTTGTGCTCCAACTGGTCCACAAGACACCTTTCAGAGATCAAATTATTGAAAATGTAGAAACATACTGTAAGTGAATAATACTTTTTCTATTAAAAAAAATCTCTCAAACATCTGATATAATATTCTATACTCTCAAAGCAGATACATCATGCCTTACAGATGTATGTTCTATTGAATTTAAATTAAGTATATGAACTTGAGTTTCTGATTTTTATGATAAAAATTAGGCATCTTACTAAGGACATATTATTCTAATTGATGAAATTTGATTCTTTTACACAAAGAAGAAATTTAGAAAGTGACTGGGTGACCATACATAAGCTAATCACAGCACTCTTAAGTTGTTTATGACAGTACCATGGAACAGTTTATCACTTCCCCTACAACCTCCTCAACCTTTCACGGTAATTTTTTTTTTTTTCCAAAGACTGTGAACTCACAGTTATTAACTAGAACATAGGTCCTTTCTTTTCCCTTTCATACATTTTCTATTTTGGAATAACTGGTAGAGTTAAATAAAGGAATGAATTTTAACCCTCATCAGGTCAAACTCTAATGCTTTGGACCAAAGCTCACTGTGAATTTAAAGTCAGTTTTCACAGTAAGGTCAAAAAATGACACACATTACTAAATCCCTAAATTCTGAGGATTTTCTACCTGTTATTTAGTATATATGTTTAATATGCTGGATCCCAAGAGCTTGTGAGTACTTTCTCTTTATTAGTTTACTCTCAAATTTCCATATTTTGCTTAAAGTGGTTAAGAAACAAGCTACATCATATTGATTGTATACCAAGAAAAGACAATGATATGCTAAAAATAATTGCCATTAATCAGCTCAGAATAACCTTACTAGTTATTCAATACTCCAATAATCATAGTTCAGAATTTGCAATTGTTAATATGGTATAACTTTTATGGTACATAAGCTAAAAAGTATCACTAAATCATAAGTCCTTCTATCATAAAAAAGGGACTGAAATCTTAATTTCATTAGCTTTTTCATACTAAGTTTTTAATAAATTAATGAGCTTTCAGCATCCTGTTAGCTTTTGTATCTACTGATTGTTAAATGTTAATATACTGTTATATTTATAATATGTGAGGACATATTTGTATTTAATTATAATTAAATAATTTATATCACAATTATGACACATATAAGATATATTAACATATGTTTATGATGTATACATAAGTTGAGAGATATTATTCATGGGAATCACTACTTTACATTTTTGTTTATTACACATATGCTCAAATAAGTACAAATCATGTTTTAAAGTATAGCTTACAATTCTAGATTTCCAGGCATTCCCACAGTTACGTGCCTTCAAGTTATCAAAATTAATACATTTTAAGTGAGTGATGTAAACAAAATATAAGTGAAAAGTTACTTTATGAAGGAAGAGTGACAATGTTGAAAATTCTAACGAACTATACATATGCATGTAGCATGTTTAAACTGGAGTTTTCTGGATATTTTGTGAAGACTCCCTCTTTAGTCTTTCCTGCATTACTAAGAAATAATTTTCCCTTAATAACCAAGTAATTTAAAATAGAGAGAACATATAATGAAAACTAACAATAAGTTACAAATAAATTTAAGAAAATTGAGTCTAAAAAGCCAGTATTTCTATTGATAAGTTTTATTGCTGAAATAATAGCTTTATAGAGCTATGAAAAATTAATAATTTCTATTTTAAGAAGTATCAGGTATCCCAGAAACATAAAATGAAGATATTCCATACTCTTCTGCAATTCTGCAAATAATCAGAACCTATAATTTAATTTTAGAAGCAGTAACTCAACCTAGGTTAACTCAACAGTCTCTAGCTACTAACCAGAATGTAGAATATATACTTTTTGATGGAATAAATGATTATGCAATAAGATCAAGAAGCTTTTCTCTTTCAGACTTTGTTTTTGACATCTAATTTTAAATTTGAAGATATCTGTATAGTAAATGACTTTTACACTTTCATATTCAATAATTGGTTGAGGGTAGTAGTATCTGACATAGTGTGGTTGTAACAGATTTTGTGTGTTTATGTGTGTTTGTGTTTTCAGTTTTAATAGACTTTATTTTTTAGAGCACTTTTAAATTCACAGCAAAACTAAACAGAAAGTCAGAGATTTCTCCTATACCTCCTACCCCTACACATGCATAGCCTCCCCCAGAATCAACATCTCCCACAAAGTGGTATATTTGTTATAATTGATGAACCTACACTGACACATCATGATAATCCAAAATCCACAGTTTAAACCCTGGTTCACTCTTTGTGTTTTATATACAATGGATTTAGACAAATGTATAATGACATGTACTCATCTTTAGAGTGTCATATAGGATATTTCCACTGCCTTAAAGATCCTCTGTGCTCTGCCTATTTATCTTTCCCTGTCCCCTAACCTCTGGCAACTACTAATCTTTTTACTGTCTTCCTAGTTTTGCCTTTTCCGAATTTCATATATTTGGGATCATACAGTAAGTAGACTTTTTCAGATTGGCTTCTTTCACTTAGTAATATGCATTTGAAGTTTTTCCGTGTCTTTTTATGATTTAACAACTCATTTATTTTTAGTGATGAATAATATTCTATTATTTGGATGTACCACAGTTTATTCATTCACCTACTGTAGTACATCTTAGTTGTTTCCAAGTTTTGGCAATTTTAAAATACGCTCCTGTAAACATCCTTGTGCAGATTTTGTGTTGACATGTTTTCAGCTCCTTTGTGTATATACCAAGGAGTGCAATTGATGGATCACATGGTAAGAGTATGCATAGTCTTACAAACTGTAACAGTTTTTTTTATTTTATTGTTATGTTAATCACCATACATTACGTCTTAGTTTTTGATGTAGTGTTCCATGATTCACTGTTTGCGTATAACACCCTGTGCTCCATTAAAATAATAGAATTCTAAGATACATACTAGGATAACATTTGTATCTTAGGATAAACAAATAAAAGAGAACAATATAGTCAAAATTGTTTTCCTTGAGTATAACTAGGCAAGAAAACAAAATAAATTTATAAGTTTGTCTTTTGTGAAAAAAGAAAGTAAAAAGTTCTTTACCAATTAAATGCACAAATACAACCAACTGAATAATTATTCTGGTAATATAAAAAAAGTTCACCATTAAAACAAATACATAGAAAGTTTCAATTCCAATTATATGGTGAGTTAGTTTCTCAGATAGACTCTCTCAATGAAAACAGCTAAAATAACAGATAAATTAAAATTAAAAATCTTAAGCATGGAGATGTACTTATAGGAATGTAAGAAATGCTCAAGCCAAAATCTACTTGAAGGCAGAAATCTTGAGAAATAATCACCACAAGTGACTTTTGAAGGACAGAAAACTGAACTTTGCTTTCCATAGCCTCTAGGGCATCAGGGACCAGTAGCAAGGCCTTAGGCACCTTCTTCAAGTTGAGCAGTATAAGAGGAGAGCTATTTAACAAATCCCCTTCCCCTAACTTCAAGACAAATGGACTATCTTGAATCAAGGCACTGAAATAAGAAAGAAAGAAAAAAAAAAAAAAGGTCTGCTTCTAAAATACTGTAACCACAAGCTTAACCTGATATCAACCTGGAGTCAGAATTCATACTACTTTATATAATCTGAACAAATTATAAAACTTTATGTGGCCTCAAGTGGGTAATACACTCAGACAACTTCCAGAAACTAAGAGAAATCCTTTTAGGAAGAGTCTACTTCTATCCCAGTTCTCAATTTCCCACAAGTAGGGTTCCACAGAATTGAAAAACTTGAAAAGTCACAATAAGAGAGACACAGTAACAACAATAGGCAACAAACATGAAAAGACTTTATGTACTGGAATTATCAGACACAGAATATGAAATAAAAATGTTATGATAATTACAAAATAAGTATAATCTTGAAAAATCTTTTTAAGGAATGCAAAATTATAAACAATAAAATGATGTTCTGGCTCTGGATGAAATAGAATAAGCACATTTCACCTTTTCCCACTGAATATAACTATGAAACCAGGATAGAATGCATGGATCAACCATGTGAAGTCTCTGACAATTTTACCCAGTAGGCAGATTAGAGAAGAACATTAGAATTTCAAAATAACACTGAATAAGCAGTGAGTTTACCATTTTTTTTTGGCCTCTAATACTCTTATCTGAATGCAATGCAGCTATAAACTTGCAAGTGAGCATGGTGGCAAAGAACAAGAGAGAGCTTCTAGATATGCTCTCTAGTTCTGGCTTGAAGACCAAAAACAAGAACTCCTAATGCTGAGAGGGAGTGCAGAAATTCCTCATTTTATTCCTCTTTTTTTGCTTCTATTTTCTTGTCCCAGCCCCCAGGGAATTCTTTTGCAGGGGAAAAAAAAGAAAGTTATAGAAAACTGAAAAGGCCAAAACTCCAAGGAAGAACATTTGACTCTCCTTTGGCTATACCTACAGTTTCAAAAGGGGGAGGAGGGAAGTCCTACAGCTTTTTATATCTCTCTGCCCTCATTCCAGTGGAGCCAGAACATGGGTCCCATCATGAAAATGCATCAAAGAGTATGGCAGAGTGGTTTCACTAGATACTCCACCAAAAAATGGAGCCCTTGAAAAGCAAAGTACTGGAGAAATGATAAAGAGAGAAGAGCAAAGAAAAATGACCCAATAAAGTCAGTTAGGAACTTCAGGGCTTATTCTTAACCTCTATATGCATAGATCCAATCCTAATTAGCATCCCAAAGATTGTGAGAACTAAACTAACAGAGTAGGTCTGAGACTGATCACTATGGGGCATCCACCCAGGAGAAAACAAAAAGCATAACAAAAGTTTTGAAAACTGAACTAACACTGGAACCATAACCCACAGGGGGTGGGCTAGAACTTGTGGCCTGAACTTACTAAAACAAAAATATTAACATTTTGTATAGAATTTAAACAAGATTTAAAGTATCTAAAAGACATAGGAATGACCCAATTTGAACAGCGGAGAGAAAAAAAAATTTTTTTAAATGAATGGAATCTCAAGTACCAGTGGGAGAATACAATAAGGCCTAAAGGTCATGCCAATAGCATCCCTGAAAGATAGGAGAAATAGGATGGCAATGAAAAAGAGATAAAGTGGGGTGCCTGGGTGGCTCAGTCATTAAGGTCTGCCTTCGGCTCAGGTCATGATTCCAGGGTCCTGGGATTGAGCCCCACATCGGGCTTTCTGCTTGGTGGGAAGCCTGCTTCTCCCTCTCCCACTCCCCCTGCTTGTGTTCCCTCTCTCGCTGTCTCTCTCTCTCTGTCAAATAAATAAATAAAATCTTAAAAAAAAAAAAAAAGAAAGAAAAAGAGATAAAGAAATAATGGCTGAAAACTGCCCTTTTGGAAAAAAAAAAAAATGCCCCTAGAGGTTCAAGAAGTTAAGCAAACCCCGGAGTAAGCCCAAAGAAATCTATACCCATATAAATCATAAACTACTGAAAACCCAAGATAAAGAAAAAATATTGAAAGTAGTCACAGAAAAATGATATATTAACTACAGAGTAGCATGAATTCACATAACTGAGGATTTCTTACCAGAAACTATGGAAAGCAAGAGAAAATGGCACAACATTTTTGGAGTATTGAAAGAAAAAATCGTCAACCCAGAATTTTATATCCAAGTAAAATATTCTTCAGTAGTAAGGTGAATTAAAGATATGCTTGGATGAAGGAAAACTAAGAGAATTTGTACCTATCAAATGTGCTATAGAACAATTTCTAAACGAGGTTTTCAGACCAAAGGGAAAAGATTCTGGGGGGAGGGGGGCTTGGGGGTAGAATTTAGAACTTCAGGAATGAAGGAAGAGCAACAGAAAGAGTAAATATGTGGGGAAATGCAATAGATTAGTCTTCTTGTCTTGAGTTTTTTAACCTAAAGGAGTCTGGAAATCACAAGTAATGTGAAATAAGCAAGAACAAGCAAAAAAAAAAACCAAAAAATAAAGTGACAGTCCTAAATCTAAACTTACCAATAATTACATTAAATGTAAATGATCTGAAAACACCAATTAAAAGACAAAGGTGGTCAGAATGGATTTTTTTAAAAAATAATCATATGCTGTCTAAAAAACAGTCACTTGAAATATAATGATATAGGCAAGTTAAAAGTAAAATGGTGAAAAATTGCATACTACTACTAATAGCTGGAGTACATACATAATGAAAAAAAATTTCCAATTTACCAAGAAGACATAATTCACAATATATAGGAACCCAACAACAGAGCTTCAAAATACACAAAGCAAAAACCTACAGCATTGAAAAAAAGAATAGGCACATTTAAAATGGTAGTTGGAGACTTGAACATCCCTTTCTCAGTAATAAATAAAAGTAGTTGACAGAGAGTCAGCAAGGATATAGAAGAACAAAACAACACATTAACCAACTTGATCTATTTGATATATACAGAACTCTACCTAGCAACAGCAAGATGTACAATCTTTCCAGGAGTACATGGAATATTCACCAAGATAGATGATACTCAGGATCACAATATACCCATTGATTTTAAAATGGGTCACAAACCTTAAATAGATGTCTCACTAAAAAATACATACAGATGCCATAAGCATATAAAAAGATGTTCCATATCCTGTGTCACTCAAATAAAACAACAATGAGATACCACTATACTCCTATTAGAATGGCCAAAATCTTGAACACTGATAACACCAAATGCTGGTAAGGATCTACAATAGTGGGAGCTCTCATTCATTCCTGGGGGGAATGCAAAATGGTACGGCCACTTTGGAAGACAGTTTGGAGGTTTCTTACAAAATTAAACATACTCTTACCATATGATCCAGCAAATGTGCCCCTTGGTAGGTACCCAAAGGAGCTGAAAACTTATGTCCATACAAAAGCCTAAACACAAATATCTATAGCAGCTTTATCCAACTGCCAAAACTCAGAAGCAAACAAGATATCCCTCAACAGGTGCATGGCTAAATAAACTGTGGTACATCCAGACAATGGAATAGTATTCAGTGCTAAATAGAGATATACTATCAAGACATGAAAAGGTATAGAGGAAACTTAAATTCATATTACTAAGTGAAAGAAGTCAATCTGAAAAACCATACTATGTGATTCCAACTATATGACATTTTGGAAAAGGCAAGACTATGGAGACAACAAAAAGATCACTGGATGCCAAAAGTTGAGAAGGGGGAGGTATGAATAGAGCACAAAGGATTTTAGGGTAGTGTAACTTCTCTGTATGATACCATAATGATAGAAACATGTCTTTATACATTTATCCAAACCCACAGAATATACAACACCAAGAGTGGACTATTATGTAAACTCTGGACTTTGGGTGATTATGAGGTGTCAATGTAGATTCATCAATTGTAACAGATGTACCACTCTGGTAAGTAATATTGATAATGGGGGAGGCTATGCATCTATGGGGGTAGGGAATATGGGAAATCTCTATACCTTCCACTCAATTGTGTTGTGAACCTAAAACTGCTCTAAAATTCTTAATAAAAAAAAACATTTAAAATGACATAAGTATATGAAGTACCTAAGAATGAGTCTAACAAAAGATGTGCCAGACCTTCACATGGAATATTAGTAAACCTTAGTGCAACTTAAATAAAATCTAAATAAATATAAATATATATACTATGCTCAAGGACTAGAAGATTCCATATGTCAAAGATATGAAGGGTCCTCAGATTAATCAATAAATTCAAGCAATTCTGATCATATTGCCAAATGTTTCTCTATTGTATTTGACATACAGGTTAGAAACTTTTATTTGGTAATGTAAGAATGAAGAATAATCCAGAAAACCTTGAAGAAAAAGACAAAATTGAGGGGATTTCTTTAGCAGACACTAATACTAATTATATCATGACAATATGATATTGGTATGGGATAAACCAATAGCCATATGCAACCAAACAAAACATCCAGAAATAGACCCTTGCATATATGGACTCTTGATATATTTATTACAGGGATGGCATGTAGTTCTTTATAGAAAGAACTGACATTTCAATAAATGATGCCAGAAGGATTGGATATCCTATCAGAAAAAGGAAAAAGAAACTGAATTCCTAACTCATTCTATTTATTAAAAATAATCTTAAAGTATACTAAAAAACTAAATGTAAAAGACCAAATTGCAAATCTTTTAGAGGAAAATTTTTGTGTATAACATAAAGATTCTGAGTTAAAGATATTTTAAATCAGATTTGAAATTTTTTTTAAAGATTTTATTTATTTATTTGACAGAGAGAGAGATAGTGAGAGCAGGAACACAAACAGGGGGAGTGGGAGAGGGAGAAGCAGGCTTCCCGCGGAGCAGGGAGCCTGATGCAGGGCTCGATCCCAGCCTGATGCAGGGCTCGATCCCTGGGGTCATGACCTGAGCCGAAGCCAGACTCTTAATGACTGAGCCACCCAGGTGCTCCCAGACTTGAAATTTTTTAAACATAATACAAAATGTACAAGTCTCACAGGAAAAAGTGATATACGTATCCACATTAAAATTTTAAGCTTATTTTCATCAAAACACCATGAAGTTAAAAAAAAAAAGGAAAAAACTAGAGAAAAAAAAAATATCTCTATAACCATGAAAAACTTGGTGTCCAGTTCTATAACTTTCTCAAATGAATTACTAATGACAAACAAATAACAGAATATTAGACAAAGCCTTAAAAAGCATATATGTTAAAAATGCAAATTAGCCAATAAACATGAAAAGATGTTCAACTTTGTTAGCAACAAAAAATAAAGCAAGTTAAACTACAAGAGTTACCATGCATCACCCAAACTTTCAGGCAAAAGTTAGAAATCTGATACTCATATGTTGGGATACATGTGAAACAACAGGAACTTCTGGCCAGTGGTGGTTGTGATATACAAATTGACCTAACCACTTTCAAAAACAGACTAGCTTTCCATAGGAAACGTGAAGTACATACAATAATATATGATCCAGGGATTTCACTCCTGAAGTAAATATATAAGAATATTAATAACAAATTACAAGAAAACAAAAATGTCCATCAATAGTAGAATGGCAAATTGTCAAATGGGCTTAAAATGGAAGGCTATTCAGCAGAGAAAATGAATGAAGGACAGCTACATACAACACCAATGAATCTTCCCAAACCTTGTATCTATTGAGCAAAATAAGCTTGACACAGGAGATGTTACAGAGTAGGAATTTGTATTAAGTCCAAAAATAGCAGAGATATATTTATAACTGGTAAAATTATTTAAAATTAATAAAAGAAAATGGGATGATAATTTAAAAAGTCAGAATGATGAAAACCTCTGGGTAGAGGGTGAGAAGTGAAGCAATTGGGGAGGAACACACAGGGGACTTTGAAAGAACTGCCAACAAAAACGGAGGTGCATAATTTATTAAAATTCTTTAAGCCAACATATATACCTATGCATTCTTCTATATGATATACTTTTAATAAAACAAATGAAAAATTGCATAGAAAATAAATTTTTATGATATCCCAAAACTGAGTTAGTGTACTTGTTCAAAAAGTTGCATCCTGATGTAGAATATTTGGCTATAATATTTCTTACTCTCACATATTCCAGTTTTGAATTTTTGACTCCCCTAAATGTCAAATATAATTATAATATGGTGTTTTGTTTAAGCATATGTGATTAAAAGGACACCACTGAGAGAAAAAGGAACCCTCATCAACTGTTGATGTGAATGCAAACAGGAAAACCATTGTGGAAAACAGTATGGAGTTTCCTCAAGAAATTAGAAATAGAAGTGCCATATGATCCAGTAATTCAACTAATGGGTATTTACCCAAAGAAAATGAAAATGTTAACTTGAAAAGACATATGCACCGCTACATGCATTGCAGAATTATCTACAATAGCCAAGATATGGAAGCAACATGTGTCCACTGATAGATGAGTGGATAAAGGAAATGTATATATAGATATATAGATATATATATACACACACATACATATATACATGCACACACATATACACAAAGGAATATTACTGAGCCATAAAAAGATGAGATCTTGCCATTTGTGACAACATGGATGGACCTAGAGGGTAATAATGCTAAGTGAAATAATCAGAGTGAGAAAGACAAATACCATATGATTTCACTCATATGTGGGATCTGAAAACAAAACAAATGAATAAACAAACAAAAAGCATAAACAGTCCTATAAATACAGATAACAAACTGATGATTGCCAGAGGGAAGGGTAGTAGGGGGATAGGCAAAATGGGTGTGGAAGGGTGGTGGGAGATATAGGCTTCCAGTTAATGAGTGAATAAATCACAGGAATAAAAGGCATAGCATAGGGAATATAGTCAATGTTGTTGTAATAGCATTGTATGGTGACAGATGGTAGCTACACTTGTGGTGAGCATAGCAGAACATAGAGAGTTGTCAAATCACTATGTCATACACCAGAAACTAATGTAACATTGTGTGTCAATTATACTCAAAAAAATCTTTAATTAAAAAATAAGAGGACACCATTGAATTGTAGTAATGTGTAATGTTTTCCAACTGCTAGAAGTGGAGAACATAATTTTATGTTTATATTTGCTCCTACTGAGGACTCTTTCTTAGATTTATATAATATTGGAAAGGTCTCCTTCAGGGGCGCCTGGCTGGCTCAGTTGGTTGTGTCTGCCTTTGGCTCAGGTCATGATCCCAGGGTCCTGGGATGGAGCCCCGCATCAGGCTCCCTGCTCAGCGGGGAGCCTGCTTCTCCCTCTCCCTCTGCCTGCCGCTCCCCCTGCTCCCTCTCTCTCTCTCTGTCAAATAAATACATAAAATCTTTAAAAAGAAAGAAAAGAAAGGTCTCCTTCATACTACCAAACTCTCTACCTGGGTTTATAGATTAGAAGTGAATTATTTTTGGTTATGAAAGTCAGGAGACTGCTTCTAGAATGCTGGTAATTCATTCAAGGAAATACTATCCAGGTATAAAAAGGCCAGTTTTTGAAGCCAGAATTGCCAGTACATTATTGCTCTTTTTGTGCAGTTTGGCATAGGTCAAGGATGTATTTGGGACTATGCTGAAGTTCAGTTCATTAGAACATGAGTTTAAGTTCATATTTGGAGAAACATGCAGAGTGCTGAAAGTTCATAGGAACCAATTTTAATCCTACTCATTTATTTTCTATGACACTGTCTTTTATAGAAGACTTTACCCCACTATGTTTTCACATCTCAGCATTTTTTGCTCATGATCCCTAAGACTTTGTTATAGCCTATAAACTGGAAATGTAACTAAGTTTTCTTCCCTAGATAAATAGGTAAAATTCATATAAGTTCCTGGGTAGATTACAAATCAAACACAGTCTTTAGAAGATTTACTTCTCTTGCTACATCTTGTAAAACATTTTTTTCCTTGCTAGTTTATACCTACTTGTAAACAGACACATTTATCTTAAGATTTAAATTAATCATCCTTTTGCATAACATGGTAGAAAATGTGCTTTTACTTTGACACTGGCTAGGACTAATGAGTATGAGTTCCTTTCTGTATAAGTTGTGAGTACATTTGAAGAGTATTTTGCAGTGAAAATTTAAGTACCAGTGTTTTCACCAAGTAATACAATAGTTACAGTGTTCCCTAAAAACTTGTGCTTTGTGCATTTAATTATACCTGGTAGAAACCACCATTCCTTCTATGGATGATACTAATATTATGGATAGAAATTTACATAGAAAATATGCTTGCAGAGTTCATGGTGCTCAGATTTAAAACATTCAACCTAAACTGGACCAAGTGTTATATAAATATTCTGTGGGAATTAAAAATATTTACAGCTGAGTCAACAATTCTTATACAGACACCCAAACACACACGAATATATATATATGTCTGTAATTATTTATTTCTGTTTTCCAAATCACTCACCTCAAACAATCAGTTGAGATGAAATCAGCCTAATTCTGAAAGAAATGCAGCTTTCATTTGATGCAAATAATACACAAAGGTAGGTCCCTGAAAAATCTGAATATTAAAGGCTCCCAAACTTATTTTAGCAAACTCTGAGACTTGACAATTCAAATCAAATTACTTAATTTTTGTTTGTTTTGAGCAAATCATATTGAAGCATGTGTGTGTATACACACACATACATACATACATACACACAGAGATCATTGGTGTATAGGTTAATGAATTTTCACAAAACACACATGCACAATGAAGACTTATGTCCAGAAACAGAATACTACCATATCCCAGAAGTCTTCTTCATACTCCCTTCTAGTCACTACTCTATCCACAAAGGAAGGCACTATCTAAATTTTAATATCATAGGTTAATTTTGCCTACCTTCAAACCTTATGTAAGTGGAATCATATGGCATGTACTCATTTGTGTCTTTTTTTCCTACCAATATTATGTTTGTAAAATTTATTCATTCTGTTTTATATATTTATCTTTTGCTCATTCACATTTCTGTTTAGTATAAGATAATGATTTTAAGACATCATCTCTCATGACTATATACACTATGTTAAAGATATTGTACTTAGTAAATACTACTTTGAGAGTCACTGGCTTAAACCTAGCATTGTAACAGGGCATAAAATTTGGTATCAGAGGACCTGGAGGTAAGTTAGTCGCACAACACCTTTTTAACTCTTCCACCCTATGTAGGAAAAGTTGACCCTACTCCTTAGTTTACAGAGCAAACTCCTATTAAGAGGCTATTGTATCTTCAGGGTAAGATACAAATGTAATGATCTGAAGGGGTACATGCATCCCAATGTTTATAGCAGTAATGTCCACAATAGCCAAACTATGGAAAGAGCCAAGATGTCCATCAACAGACAAATGGATAAAGAAGATGTGGTTTGTATATACAATGGAATATTACTCAGCCATCAGAAAGGATGACTACTTATCATTTACATAGACATGGATGGAACTGGAGGGTATTTTGCTAAGCAAAATAAGTCTATCAGAGAAAGACAATTATCATATGGTTTCACTCATATGTGGAAAATAGGAAACAGCTCATAGGGGAAGGGAGGGAAAACTGAATGAGAAGAAATCAGAAAGGGAGACAAACCATGAAAGACTCTTAACTATAAGAAACAAACTGAAGGTTGCTGGAGGGGAGGTAGGTGGGGAGATGGGGTAATTGAGTGATGGGCATTAAAGAGGGCATGTGATGTGATGAGCACTGGGTGTTATATCCAACTGATGAACTATTAAACTCTACATCTGAAACTGATGATGTATTATATGTTGGCTAATTGAATTTAAATTTAAAAAAGAGGCTATTGGGATACCTGGGTGGCTCAGTCAGTTAAGCGTCTGCCTTCAGCTCAGGTCATGATCCCAGGGTCCTGGGATCAAGTCCCGCATTAGGCTCCTTGCTCAGCGGGGAGCCTGCTTCTCTCTCTGCCTTTGCCAATTCCCCCTGCTTGTGCTCGTGCTCTCTCTCTCTCTCTGACAAATAAATAAATAAAGTCTTAAAAAAAAAGAGGCTATTGTAATTTACCATATTCTTAATGTAGCAGACCCTACTGTTGGCTCATAAAAGAACCACTAAGACTAATTGCTTTTCTAAAGCAAAGCTAAAATTTTTCTCCCTTTCCTCTATAGAGGCTGAAAGGTCCAGGTATATATTTTTTCTCAACTTCTCTAATGATTAGGCATGACCATGTAAAACAGTCCTGCCAATGAAATTTAAGAGGAAGTTTTCTGGGGATTTCTGGGAAGGCCTTTGCTTTTTTGTTAAAGAGCTAAGTATGGAGAAGGCAAAAGAATAGCCAACATTGAGGGAGAAAAACCAAATTGGAAGAATGATACTATCTGACTTCAAGACTTACTAAAAAGCTACAGTAATCAAGACAGTGTGGTATTGATGAATGAATAGACAAATAGATCAACAGAACAGAATAGGGAGCCAAGATATAGTCAACTGATCTTTGACAAAGGAGCAAAGGCAATACAACAGAGCAAAGATAGTCTCTTCGACAAATGGTGCTGGAACAACTGGACATCTATATGCAAAAATTAAATCCAGAAATAGACCATATACCCATCACAAAAATTAACTGAAAATGGATAGCAGACCTAAATGTAAACTACAAAACTATAAAACTCCTAGAACATAACATACAAGAAAACCTAGATGACCTTTGTTGTGGAGATGCCTTTTTGATACAGCACCTAAGTCACAATTCATGAAAGACATAATCTGGACTTCATAAAATTAAAAAACTTCTGTTCTGTAAAAGACAATGGCATGAAAATGAGAAGACAAACCAAGACTGGGAGAAAATATTTGCAAAAGACACTTCTTATAAAGGACTGTATCCAAAATATATAAAGAACTCTTAAAACTCAGTAATAAGAAAACAACCTGATTAAAATGTGGGCCAAAGACCTTAATATACACTTCAACAAAGAAGATATATGGAAGGAAATGAGCTTATGAAAAGGTGCTCCACATCATGTGTCATTAGGAAAATGCAAACTAAAACAACGGTGAGATACGACTATACTCCTAATAGAACGGCCAAAATCTTGAACACCGACAACACCAAATGCTGGTGAGAATCTACAATAGGAGCTCTCATTCATTGCTGATGGGAATGCAAAATGGTACAGACATTTTGGAAGACAGTTTGGAGGTTTCTTACAAAACTGAACATATTCTTACTATGTGATCCAGCAAATACCCTCCTTGGTATTTACCCAAAGGAGCTGAAAACTCATGTCCACACAAAAACCTGCACATGAATGTCTACAGCAGCTTTATTCATAATTGTCAAAATTTGAAAGCAAACAAGATTTTCTTCAATAGGTGAATGGTTAAATAAACTGTGGTACATCCAGACAATGGAATAGTATTCAGCACTAAGAAGAAATGATCTATGAAGCCATAAAAAGACATGGAGTAGCCTTAAATGCATATTAATAAGAGAAAGAAACTAATTTGGAAAGGCTACATTCTGTGTGACTCCAACTATACAACATTCTGCAAAAGGCAAAATTGTGAAGACGGTAAAAAGATCAATGGTTGCCAGGGGTAGGGAGGGGAGGAAAGGATAAATGGGTAGAGCAAAGAGGATTTTTAGGGCAGTGAAAAAACTTTTTATGATAATATAATGATGAATATATGTCATTGCACATTTGTCCAAACCCACACAATTCACAACACCAAGAGTGAACCATAACATAAACTATGCACTTTGGGTGATTATGATGTGTCAATGTAGGTTCATTAACTGTAATAATATACCATTCTGCTGAGTGATGCTGATAATGAAAGAGGATATATATGTGTACAAGTAGGGAATATATGAAAAATCTCTGTACCCTCTGCTTAAATTTATTGTGAACCTAAAAATACTCTAAAAAATTAATATTTAAAAAAATAAATAAATATGACAAAAAAGCAAAAAAAAAAAACTCAAAAAGAGATTAGCATAAGAGAAGAGGTTATCAATGTCATTCTTGACCTTATCTTCCTATCTTGCTTCTGAATATGATTCAGCAGTACTATTGGGACCATGAGATAATGAACATGGAAATGAAAAGGTGATATACTAAAGTGGTCAAGCCAAAGTATTATGATAATCATAAACTTTGATTATATCATTGTGGTGCTGAGCCAATTTTTAGACTCATTGTTCAATAAAATAAGTATTTTCCCTATGATTTTACTCCATGTTATTTGAGCTTTCCATTAGTGCAGCTAAAACTATGCCATTGATACACCATTTATCCAAATAATCAAGATAGAAACATGAATTAAAGAACATTGCTTAGAATTATGCTGTATTTTATATTGATTTCTTGTGAAAAAAAACCATACTGATTAAAAGTATAAAACTGGGTGTTCATCCTACATGAATTATGCCTAGTTATGAAATACGTGCAATACTTTCATATTCTTTTCTTTAAAACAGTATTGTGAAGTTCTTGCTGTTGTAGAATAACTTGAGCAAACATTCAAATATCTTACTATTGAGATCCTCCCTGGCCCACTGGAGAATGCTGATGGTAGACTACTACTTAAGCACCTAGCAGAAATCCCCAGAGGTCAATGGACTTCAAACAATTATTATTTCAGCAGGAGCAGAAAATACCATTTAACATCTTCCTTTAAACAGGTAATCATAGTTCTGAAGTGGTTTATAGTCTCATTAAATTAACAGTTTCCCACAGACTTTTGGTGTCTGCTTTTGGGGTTGAGATGTTAGGAGAAAAGCATTTAAAAGTCCTTTGCTCCTCCTGTTGAAAGTGATTAATCCTTTATTGCACCTACTTATTCTTATTTATAGCAAACATCCCTTATCTCTCCCTTACTGGCTTTCAATAGCTATATCTAAATAAGAATAAATTATACTTAAGCTTTCTTTTGATTTAAAGCATATTTGATATCTATATCTGGATCTGGATATATCCTAATGGGTATTTCATGAGTATTTAAAATCTATCTTAAAACATGGAATCTTACTAACAACTTATATTTCTTATGTTTGTGATGAGACCATATACCATATTGAGTTGGTTTAAACAACGCAGTCAGAAAATCTGTCCTCAAATTCCATTGTTAGTAATATTGTAGTAGAGAGGTTGAGGAATCATAAGAAAAACTATGTTAACATTCCTGCTTTGCTTGTTTGGAGAAGCACAGTTTTTATACAATTAAGGGCCCAATTAATGAATTTTTCTATTTTTTCTACATTTTATAGCAGGAAAATCAAGGAATTTGGGGTTTAAAGAACAGTTGTGTGGTATTTGTAAAACTGAAAAAATATCTGCATATTCCCTGCTTTTGATGTCTAGACTACTTTAATGGACCTCATTCACTTAAACTAAAAATCACATTGTGGCATAGAAATGATGACAAATATTTCCCAGAAAAGCCCCAAATGAGTATGTATTCTTTCTTGTAACCCACTGATTGTAAACAGAAGAAAAGCATCGAAGAACTCTAATATGATCTTTTTTAAGTACATTTTCCATGTTATATTAAATTTCTAAAATTTTATTCATTTAGGAAGATAAATAGGAAAATAAAATTCCATATGAAAAGAAATAGATACAACTATTCACATTTTCCAAATGACAAATAATAATATAGCTAAGACTTGTAGACACCCAGTGCTATTTATCAAACTATATGAAAGCATAGTATAAGAAGAAAGTACTTATGTAGCATGTAAGCCAGCCTTTGACCAGCTTTGGCACCTAACCAGAAGTCGTATTTTTGGAGGCACAGATAGTGTTCTATTTAACACTAGGGGCATGTCTTTTTCTACTTACATTTCCTGGAAAATAAGTACATATTTTGTAACCAGTCTATGAATAATGAAATACCTTCTCATGAATGGCTGACTTCAGAAGGTTCAGGGTTTCAACCTGGATAAACAAGTATATATTTGTATGTCTGTCTAGGTTTATGTGTACTTATGCTACATTCCATAAACTGTTTTACAAAAAGGTGTCTGAAGGCCTTTGCTGACTCCCACTTCCCACATTTCATGAAGGGGTAGAGGGGGTGGCTCTTCAAGGAAGGCTTCAAGTCATGTGTTTCTGTCGTGAAACCAATCACAGGCTACTTTAGTAGGTAGAGTGTGTATTGTCTCAAAATGTTCCCCAAATCAGTAACATTCTATTGGAAGACAAAAGCAAGTAAGTGCTCTTAGTTTATCAGAGAGGTTCTAGAGAGACTTCTTGCTCATGGAAAGAGTTAAAGAAGACTTTGATGATTGTGAACTAAAATGAGAAAGAATACAACTATGTCCTAATAAAGGAAGAAACAGAGGTGGAAACCAGTTAGTTGTGTGTGTGTATGTGTGTGACGTGTGGTGTGTCAGGGTAGGGTGGTGGTCATAAGGGGTCTGACCTCTAGATATCAATTCCTCTTGTTACTTTTTGATTCCTTCAGTTATGTCCATTGCAGCTTGGTGAAAATGCTGAAACATCCTCTCTTCACATCCCTCTCCCAACCCTGCCCCATACACCAACATACAGATGGATAATCTCAGATGGATAAAAAGAAGATCCCTCAGGGTTCTTTTCTTGGAGACAGAAGATACAGTGGGTTTGCAAATGGCCACAGAGTTTACCCAGGCATCTTTTAATTAGAGACTCAATGAGTTTCTTTGGCTTCTCAGAGACTGGATGAGAAGGAAACTATAGAGATAAGTAAAAGTCAATATACATTTAAATTCTATTTTTGTTTAAAGAAAGTTACACAAAATTGTGAAAACAATTCATACGTTACTTACTAGCTAGAAATTTAGATAAATATCTGTAACATTTTCTATCCATTTGAGTTTTGATTTGCCAAGCAGATTCTGGGCTTTATTTTTTCCTGAGGTAATTCTCTTTTTTTTTTTTTTTAAGATTTTATCCATTTATTTGACAGAGATAGACAGATCACAAGTAGGCAGACAGGCAGGAGAGGGAGAGGGAGAACAGGTTCCCCGCTGAGTAGGGAGCCTGATGCGGGGCTCGATCCCAGGATACTGGGATCATGACCTGAGCTGAAGGCAGACACCCAACCAACTCAGCCACCCAGGCATCCCCTGAGGTAATTCTCTTACATTTCAATATCAGTAGGTGGCCATGGTGCCTGATTAAGGTATCCTTGTCTGAACAGAGTGTAAGCCATGCAATTAAAAATCCTAAACCATAGATAAATGGTTATTTTCTATTTGAACACACAATTGCTCAAAAAGCAAATAGATTTTTTCCTGAGTTAAGTACATACCTTTTATGTGCATTTGACTTGTATGAATTTTCATTACTGTAAAATTATTTCAAAGTCTGTATTGATTCATCAATTTAAAAGTGATATTAATCTCTGCACCCCCTAATAATATTTTGAAAAAGGTAGTGAATTGTAAATTGTGTTTGTACTATATAGAAATAACAGCTCTGCTTTGAGGGAATGAGTCTTGCATTTTGCAAGTATTATTATACAAGAGTTTCAGAGATGCATCCATTGCATAAAATGTGACCACCCTGTAATTATAAGATCGTTGTGAAATATTCAGACAATCAGAACATATAAAGAAAAAAGTAAAAATCATCCATAAGCCTAACACTAAGGAATACAATTATGGCCTTTAAAAATAAGAAGACACATAACTGCTAAAATGGTTAAGCAAAATATTAACTTACATTTTCCTTATGATACAAAATTAGAGTAAGGTTAGAAGAAACACTACATCAGTTAAATACCTCAATCACTTAACTACTAATGCTCCCTAACTCCTGTTTATTTGGATTTATATTCACCCCCTTCCCACTGTTAGATTTGAAGGGAGCACAACCAAATGCCTTCAGCCACACAGCAGTCCTCCTCAATCCCTTTCATTCTCCTAAAGACCAATCTCTTTGACTCTACTTCCAAAATACACTTTCATTCCCCCATCTCTGCTGTCACCCCCCTCCTCTAGTCCTCCACCATTCTGTACCTGGACTAATGCAAGGGACTTCTCTTTGTCTCCCTGCTTCCTTACATTTCTGCCCCTTTAAAATAGTCTCTCATTCAACAGCCAAAAATGGCCATTAATAAATTATTGGAATTATTTATTCAATCATTCGTGGCCTTGAACCTACTTTGTGCTCCATACTTTCCTAGGCACTGGAGATAGATCAGTGAACAAAACAAATCTCCTCTCTTCATGCAACAACTTACAGGTTCTGGGATTTCTCAGGACTTCTCAGGCCTGCAGGTTCTTTCTTAGATGCCTGTTAGGGGAAGACTTCTGTGTCCCCCACCCCACCCCACCTCACCCTACCCTGCTGGATTAAGTGCACATATTTGTGTTTTCAGCGTTTCCTGTGCATTCCTGTCTCTCAGCAGCTGCTTACCCTACATTATCTTGGTTAATTACCTTTCCGTCCTTCCTGTGTTAGACTGTGAAGTCCTCCTAAGAAGGGACTCCGTGTTTCCACTCCTTTTTATTAGATTACATCATGACCCCATGACCTAACTACCAGTTACTGGAATACTTGTTGGGGAAAAAGGCCCAGAGAATTGAATTTCAGTATCATACAGAAATGAAGCAGCAAATAAAAAACCTAATGAAGAATCTCAGGTTCAGAAATCCATTATGGGCTTTTCTTTCTTATATCTCCTAGACAGGTTTTAGAATCTGGTTAGAAATAACCCTAAATAAGGTAGGGATCATATAAAAGGGAACAGGTTTGTGAAGACTAAAAATACAGTCAATATCAAACCCATTTTTTTTTAAAGATTTTATTTACTTATTTGAGAGAGAGAGAATGAGAGACAGAGAGCATGAGAGGGAGGAGGGTCAGAGGGAGAAGCAGACTCCCTGCCGAGCAGGGAGCCCGATGCGGGACTCGATCCCGGGACTCCAGGATCATGACCTGAGCCGAAGGCAGTCACTTAACCAACTGAGCCACCCAGGCGCCCCATATCAAACCCATTTTTAACCTTCCAGCTGGGTGATTCTCTACCAATTATGTAAATTCAAGACTTATTTTTCTCATTTCTATACCAATAATCGATACATATGTCATGAAATATCTAGCCAGTTTTCCTACAGGCAGATGAAAATGTGGTATGATGCTAATGGTGAGTTATACCCATACAGTGTGAGTTTTTATTTATTTCAATTACTGGTAATTTTCTGACTCTTCTCCTTGAAGTCTGGGCCTATCCCTTAGGCCTATTCATCTCTATCCCTTCTATTTTTCCAGACATAGGAATGTGGTAGGGTGTGTTAGACAGTGGTTTAAAGTCAAACATAATTGGTCAGATCTCTCAAAAAATATGTTTTTTCTGAGATTCTGTCTGCAAAAAGAACATTGAATCCACATGTGTTGTTTTCTCCTGTTGCCATTGACATCCAGCAGTCAACATCTGGTCTGTTTTTAGTTTTTAAAAAACTTTTCTTTTTTTGTTTGTTTGTTTTGTTTTGTTTTTTTGTTTTAATGTGGCTTTCCTATTTTTCTAACGATGCCAAGATTGTCTAAATTCTAACCTTTTTTCCAGGGCTTTATTTTATATGGATAATGGTTCAGTAAATTATTATTATCACTTTCCTCTGAAAAATGAAGGATGATAATCTTTCTTTATGTTCTCTTTGATTTTTCAAAACAAAATATTTTAAAGTTGAATTTTATGCTTTTCTAATTAAAGCGGTATTTTTAAAATAATTGAAAAAAGCTGGCTTAATATATCAGAACAATAATATATTCTTCATCTTGGCTCAGGATGAATTGGCTTGATTTTGCAAAGACCAAAGGATTCATTTTTGTGAGGACTGAATTCATTCACCTTCTTAATCTTGGTTTAGAATATATAATATTGTGTGGGTAGTGGAGATTGGAGAATTAAGGACACCCCTTTGAGTTTTATTAGGAGGAAATAAAAGCTCACATTAAAACTTGTCTTAGAATGACTCATAGATTCAACAGGGATCACTCTCCAAAATAAAAATGACCCTATGTTTAGGGGAAAAAAGATGATTAGAGGCTGTGACCAGCCTGAGTTTCAATTCTAAAAGAAACAAAATTCTCTGTTCTCTGTGAATTTCTTAAATCTCAGCTGATTTTACTTTACAACTGGAAAGTATCAGGACCACCATGAAAAAACAGACAACAATTTGGTCTTAAAAAAGTATTAAGTAAATATTGATTTCTCAGGAGAAAAGCTCAAACCACAGACATCCACACCCAATAATTAGGTAATCTACTCTAAATGCCAAAGATGAGTAGTAAAAAATAGAAAAAGAAACTACAGCTTTTATCCACAATTTGACAGGTATATGAAATACCAAAGGCAAATTTCAGTTATCTAGAGCTTAAATGGCTAAATACTTTACTTTCTTTATTTAATGTTTTTTAATTAAAATGATTGAATATAAAGTGCTATTTAAATAATTCTCCAACTGTTCTTATTCCCTTTTCCCTATGACTAATGATTGAGAATGCATGGTCATTTTTGCTCAAAAATTACTTGAAGCTATTTAGCTTCTTTACCTCAAAAATTAGCATAAATATTGCTGACCATTCACACTTCTTATTGTCTTCCATTAAGAACACTTAGCCTGAGAAGGTACAAAAGGGGACACAAGGTGTTCTGTAGAATGTTCATATTTCAAGTTGATGATTAATCTTTTCAAATGTTTTAATGTTAATATGTCTAGAAATCATTCTCTGGTGCATTTTCTAATTTATACCACCATATACCAGGATTTTCTTCTATTAAGCTGGTTTCTATATGCAGTATTATGAATATGATTATTAAGGCACTAACACATGATCTTGGGCACATCATAAGAGCTGGTGTGCATTGACTGTTACAATTTGTAAATTTCACATTTGGGAAAAGTAGGATCATAGTGAAATATGCTTTGATGATAAGGATGAGAGTTTTTCTCAGAAAATTAACACTGTGCAAAGATTATTTATAAAATACATCATTGTCCAGAATTCAGCTCCATAAGTACTACAGATTTGTGAAAATTATTCCCCTTGCTTCCTGATAAAGAAGGACCCCTCTGTAACTTCAAGCTTGGTTACCTATCTAAAGAACTGAGTGGCAAGGATCAACACTAAAAGGCTGGCTTCATTTTTCTCACTTTAGCCCACAGTTAAGTTGTCCTTTAAAGCAAGCTCTACTTAAGACTTTAGGATTTAGGGCAGAGATGAAATTAGAGTCCAGTCTTCCAAATCATATACTTTCCATAGAAGTATAGAACCACATGATTCCTGGTCTTGTGTTTTCATTAGAGTCACAAGATTCCCATAGCAAACAATGAAAGAAGAATAGATATAAGATCAGAGAAAGATAAAAGACCCCCTTCAATATTATGTCATAGCCAGGCACTTCATTCTATATAATTAACTACTCTGAAATTGACTTCTGGATATTTAAACCTTTTCAAAATCTTTTTGTTTTTCTTCATCTTCAGAGTTTCTTGGGTTAAAAAAAAAAAGTGTCAGGTTAGAGGAAGTAACAAGTTAGGCATTAGAAATCAAAGCCTGCCAGATGATGCAAATGACATCATTGAAAATATAACAGTGATGATATTAATGATGCACAAACAAATACAGCCCTGGCTTACCCAGTGCTCTTGTATCCACCTTGCTTTACCATAACAAATCTTATTTAAGGTGATGCAACCAGGTAGTGGAAGGCTTGGATTAGATTTTGGAGGAGGGGACAACTCTTTGTTATACATTGATTGGGTTATGCAGCTCCTTCTCTTCTTTACAATTTTAAGTGTTTATTATGTAGATATTGTTGAATACTGGCCATCTTGTCCCATCCTAACTGCATAATATTAACACAATTTGCCTTGGATATCTATTAAGCTGGCATTATTGGTGATGTTGGCTGCCTATTATGTGTACCCCCCCCCCTTCCTGCACAAGGAATGGGGTAAGGAATTACCTATTACTCTCGATATCCAGAAAAGGAGGAAATGGCAGATGCTTGCTTTTGCAGCAGCTAGGATAAAAGCATATAAGATTGACACTGCCAGTCAGACACTCTCAACCAGTAAATCCACTCTGGAGTGAGTGATGCAAAGATGCAGGGACAAAGGAGATTTTGTCCTGGTACAAATAGCAGAGACAACAGTTCCAGGGTCAGCGCTGGCAATGGTGCCCAATGGCAGAAAATGTCCAAGACGGGGGGGGGGGGGGGCGGCAATATCTGGCATCCTGCAGCTGTGGCCATAATGGCCATCCCAATGTTTCCTGAGGAGTAACTTTAGCTGTGTTCCTGGTGTTCAGGCTTTTTGGGTTCCTGCTTGTTTTCTGAGCCTAATATTCCAAATTTGCTGCAAACTCTGTGAGTACCCAACAAGCTTTTTGAGAAATTCCTTTTGGATTTAACTTATCCAGAGTCAGTTTTGGTTAGTTTCAAGGAGGAACTTTGATAGTTAAATGGCTTGAAGAGAGAAACTTTGGCTTTCTGGGTCTGGAAATACCCAGTGCACATGCTTGTTTTGGTGCAGATTTCACTCACTAGTAGGGAAATGTATTGAGGGCCAGCTAAATTTCTCAACAGCTGTTAAGTGCTTGCTGTCCATTCTAACCTCTCCAGAATTTTCTGTATACAATCAGCAAAATATTACAAGTGAAATCTCTCTCTCTTTCTTTTTCAGCTGGTGGACTCAGTTCTTCCTCCTTTATGTAAGTTTTCCAAAGGCTTTGCTATAAACAATGCATCATGTAAAGATCTAAAGAAATTTGCTCATTTGCTGTTATGTTCATAAAAATCTCTGTCCCACCATTGTTCTTTCCAAGTGGCAAGAGCACTGGACCAGAAGTCTGGAGAACATACTTCCTAGTCCTTGTTCTTTTCCCAATTGACTGGTCACCTTCGTCAATGACGTCATCTTTCTGGGCATCAGTTGCCCATGTGTAAAATGTGGGAAGGAAACCTCAGAAAGGTGGGCTGTATCGCTTCTTCTTCAATTACTTCTTGCTTCACAGAATCTGATTTCATAAGAAAATATTCTAACAGGAAAAAAATTGCCCTATTCTCCCCAACCCCTCAACATAAGCATCATTATCCATCCCTTGATAAAACAGAAGGAGAAAAAGGGGACAATAAAAGCAGAAAAAGGAAAGAAAAAAAACCTTTTTTCATTTTGATAGAAGTTCACGAAATATAGCAACTCAGTTTCAATTTTCTGGAGCTCTGCACAATTAGTTAATCTTAATTATTGCCTAGAGAAACCTAACATGCATAATTCCAGTTGTTTAAAGAATTCCATTCATTAAAATAAAGGAGTAGGGCATAGGTAGAGTGATATTTTTATGAAGCACTAGACTTGTAATTTTCCAACATCTGTAGGGAGTTAAAAAACAATCACTATGATCATTTCAGTTACTCTGAAGCCAGCAATATGAGTAATCCTTAGACGTTTTATGGGTCCTACAAAATCATCAAATAGATTTTCAAAAACTGTTTGCAGTAAGAACCACACCTCTTTTTTTCTGGGCATGGAAAAATCATGTAAAATAGATTCTCAATGAAGCCAGCATTTTAAGTAACAGACACAGAGTTTATTTTTAGAGACTGGGTTGCCATTAGTCCATAGTTGGACACTTTCTAGTCTGACTTAAACACACAAGAAACACCTTCCTGATCATTTATAGAGCAAGGTCTTGTCTCCACCCTATATAAAGTATGAAATATAAAGGTTCTAATAATAGGGATACACCTGATAAATGCATTGATGGGTGCTTTCTCTTTCGACACAATTAAACTGCCCTAAGCAGTACCTAGTTAATGAGGTCTTAAATTGTCAGAAATAAATAGGTGCACTCTGCCTTAACTTCCACATGAGGCAATAGCAGACACTGCTCCTTTCAGCTACTTACATTTATTTTGGACCCTCTGCCTATCTAGTCAAGGTCCCCTAAGTGAGACTGGTCAGGGGCCTCCAGCTGCACGTCTCACCCCTAAGAAGCCTGCTACCGCACCACATGAGCCTGCTTTATTGGAAGCTGACACCGTACTAACAAAGAAAGCTGGCAAGCATCTGTAATTGGGCAGTTTAAGCTTGGGAATATTAGGAAAAGACACTTAGTTCTGCATTACCCTTGAGCATTTTTAGAAGGTGTGAGGTACTTCTGCTTCTAATTAAAACCAGAGGAAACCCTGAAGGAAGGCCAGCCTCACATGGAACAAAGGGGATGTGTATTTTGACAGGCTTTTTCCCTGATAGTCACTTCATCTCTATCCCGACTTTTCAAATTTCTGTAGTAGGGGAAAGGCACTCTCATTCAACTTTTCCAAACTAAGACTAAAATGACCGTGTGCCTAGGAAAGACGGTATGATGATTTAAATTCATATTAAGGTACACATGACTGACATCAGATTATTTCTGAAGGCTGGCTGGGATAAGAAGAAAAGAGTATTTCGATACTAAGAGTGTAAAAAAAAATTGGAAGTTGGCCAGGAAACATAATTCATCCACAAAGAAACATAAGGAAGCAGGTATTTAGGAGGGAGTTGTGAGCTAGCTTGATGCTTACCCACTAGGCTTACAGAGAAGCTGCAAGGTGACTTTTGTTTTAATGGGGAACCTTTGGTCAGGCCTGACTTGATGTCCAAAAAGTATGTCACGTAAATGTTGCCAATAGAAATCCCAGGCAGACTTTTTGTTTATTGCCTGTCTCCTCCTCTGTTATGTGAATTTCTTGGGGGTAAGGAGTATTACTGTTCTATTCACCACTAGATCCCCAGCACCTGAAAAGTGTCTGGTATGTGGGAAGGACTCAATAAATATTTGTTTTAGGAAGGAAGGAGCAGAGGCCTATTGAGACCACCCAGTGACAGGATATCTGGGGCATGTGGTCTTCGGTAGTCCAATGAGCATGTAGCTATCTATGTTCAAGAAGTCTGTCTGTGGTATAAACAAATGAATTTATAACATACCCAAGGGAATGTGGTTATAAGATAGCTGGCACAGCATTCTCTTGGCAAGGTCTATCTCGCTATGTTCACTCACCCCAAGGCTCCCTCTGGCCTCTACCTTACCTCCCACTGCATAGTCCTTCCCTCTTGGAGCACCTAGATGTGTTTGCATCACCCATCATGCTACCCTTTGACTTTATGTTGATTGCTGGTCCTTAACTGAGGTCCCACGTTTATTCCTGGAATTCACCACTGGTCTTTAGACACCAAGTCTGCACAAATCCAGTGACTCTCCAGGTGTTTCAGATTGAGCAGCAAACTTTCATTCTTAAGTATGCTCCCAATCTGGCCACTGCCCAACCGTGTCAAGTCCCATGTTCACGGTGTGGTATAAATCTGAGGGTGAGATTAAGTCTTTAGAGGAGGGAACTAATGGGTCCACCTTCAAGGAGCTAGCAACAGGAGAGACTGAGGAAAGGGGAAGAGGATAGAAAGAAAGGAGTTCCATGGAACCTGGGAGCATGGAAAGGGCGATGGGAGAAAAAACTCTATATACTTTAAAATCTGGCTCTGGATTTGTCCTGTCCCAAATGCTGACTGTACCAGCCTGTAAAACATTTAGAGAGATGCACAACTGTGCAAACAAAGCAAATTGCAAACCAGTTTTAGTAATTTCTCAATGAAGGGATTACCCTGTAATTCTCTGTGAACCTCCTATTTTGCAAGCCCAAAGGGAAAATAATTTGTTCTAGACATGTCTATTATTGCTTGTCCCACCCTCAGCTAGTTGGAAGGGAAACTGCCCTTGCCTTCAAGTTCCTGCTGAGCATGCACAACCATGCTCACTGGCCTCGTCCATAAAATATGGTCAAAATAGTATCTGCCTCCCAAGTTGTTATCGGGATTAAATGAATCATGTCTAGAGTGTTTAGGAGATTGTCTGGCACATAGTAAGTATCCCTTAAATGTCAGCAGGGATACTGACTGTGATGGTAAGAGATGACAGTGATGATGTTTACAATAATGTTAACACATCACTAGGTATGACTGATTGGACAAGACATACTCCTAGCCAAAAGCTACCAATCAAGAAGCTGCATGTTGTTTTCTGATTTCTGTGGCTGGTTTCAAACGGTGAGCTAGACCAATCAGAGCTTTTCTCGGAGAACCAACCAATAGTGACCGATAAAGGTCATGGATGGTGTGGCCCCAGTGTGGCAGTGGGAAGGTTAAAATCGGAAGGAGAAAGTAATTGAAAGAAAGGTGAGTGAAAATAGGCATCGTAAGAAATGCACAGAGAAGCAGAAACACTTACAGAGAGAAAGAGAATGCAAACCCAGAGTGATCAGCACGCGGCCTGCCTTTTAATTCTGTTGCTCTCACTACTGGTTTCTTAAATGTTCTCCTAGATTCCAACCCTCACTCCGGACTTTTAGTTTTAAATCCATTTGGGTTTGTGTGGTTTTTATGTTTCATAAGCCCAAGGAATCCTAACTGGATTTTAAAAATACTTTTTATAGTATAATTAGTCATACTACAAAAAATGAGTCAGACATTATCTGGCTACAAGACTTCCTTTCAACTGTGGTTTACAAATTTTACAGCATACCAATCATTACAAACACTGATTAACAGATTCAGCTGTTTATGCACATTGGAATTTCTATGGATAGTCCCTCCCATGTAATTCCATCCTCATGTCCATTACAAAGAGATAGTGATGTTAGTGATCTGAACCCAGGACTGAAGTGGCAGAGGCATGTCAGGCAGTGCAAACTCAGATGTCTACAGGGGACACTAATGCATAAACTGGGTAAAATTTAATACAGAGTGGTAGGAATTCTGCCAACTGAAAAAGCATGCCATCCTGTGACTCTCTGGGCCCCTTCCCAAGAAGAGAATTTCTCCTCAGATCAGTCTTCTGTTGGCGGATGGAAATGTGTTTCTAATACAAAAACTGGAAATCCAAAATTTAAAAACTTGAATCTTCTGATTTTTAAATGTTGGAAACTAATTTAATTTTTAAAAACAGACATGGCCCAAAGGAAATGTGTCTGCAGACCCAACTTTATCTGAGGCTGCCAGTTTGTACCCTCTGATGTAATGGGATGAGAAATACACTCTCGTAAGGAACTGGATGCCTCACAACTTATCATATTTCCTAACTCCCCAGCTGGCTATGTGGTTACACCGTAAAAAGACAAGAAAGGGGAGACTTTATTTTGAGATGTTTTGCCAGAGGGAAATGAAAAAAAGTACATCAACATTTGTCTAAAAGATTCGAGAACAAGTTAACATAATTATCATCAAATTATGGATCCTGGTAATAATGCATATATAATAATGCAATAATGCCTTTTGTATTGCAATAAAACCATGTTATGTCTCCTAACATAGTTGTATGTCATTTTTCAATTGTCTTTTCCATCACGTACATTTCAACAACAATGTCTAGGAAATCACAGTACGTGGGTAATTTTTAAACTTTTTTTCCTGTTCCTAACAGATTCATATTAAACCCTAGGCTTTTAGAGTTATATTTAAACATACTCTTTGTCTATGGTAAGAAAGTAACTTAAGTAATATATACACATTTTTTAATTTCCCTAGAATGATGATCTCTAGGTTTTTAAAAAAAATTTTCCAGATTAACCTAATTAATTGCAATAGAATATACATTTTGAAATGCAGAGTATATAAAACATAATACAAGGCATGGCTTTCAGATTATAATTCAGTCATAGTCTTCTCAGTGTATGCTCCAACTGTCCTCTTATTTTCAAAAAACTATATGAACACTCTATGAAATGTAAATTTTTGTATTCTGTCTTTTGCTCTAAATTCTTCAAATTTAAAGCCAAGTGGTTACAATGGAGAGATTAACTTCCTTCCACATCCTCTCTCTTAAAACCTTTGTATCTAATGCTGAAGACAAAAGATGTAAGAGAATCAGTTACTGGTATTTAAAAACTCTAGACCTCGGGGCGCCTGGGTGGCTCAGTTGGTTAAGCAACTGCCTTCGGCTCAGGTCATGATCCTGGAGTCCCGGGATCGAGTCCCGCATCGGGCTCCCTGCTCAGCAGGGTGTCTGCTTCTCCCTCTGACCCTCCTCCCTCTCATGCTCTCTGTCTCTCATTCTCTCTCTCGCAAATAAATAAAATCTTAAAAAAAAAAAAAAATTTAAAAACTCTAGACCTCATATGCAAAAGTACTCACTACTTCCAGTGTTAACCCCAATATGTAAAGAGCTTAGAAGAGCTTCCAATGTTAACACCAACTTAGAAGAGTTTACTACTGTGCTTGAAGAAGAGAAAATTGAACAAACAGAAAATTAGCAACTGTTCTTAGACCTATTAGAGGCCTCAGGTTGTAGGGCAAACCACCCCCCGGAAATCTGGGAGAGACAGGTGGTGACAGGCAGAATAACAGCTACCCAAAGAAGTCCACATCCTAATCCCTGGAACCTGTGAATATGTTATTTTACACAGCAAAGGGAAATTAAGGTAGCAGATGGAACTATGGTCAATAATCAACTAATACGGGGCGCCTGGGTGGCTCAGTCGTTAAGCGTCTGCCTTCGGCTCGGGTCATGATGGTCCCAGGGTGCTGGGATCGAGCCCCGCATCGGGCTCCCTGCTCCGCGGGAAGCCTGCTTCTCCCTCTCCCACTCCCCCTGCTTGTGTTCCCTCTCTCGCTGTGTCTCTCTCTGTCAAATAAATAAAATCTTTAAAAAAAAAAAAAGTCTGTCTCTTCCTCTCCTTCTGCCCCTACCCCTACCTCGTGCTCTCTCCCACATTCTCTCTCTCATTCTTTCTCTAAACAAACAAACAAACAAAAAACACACACCCAGAGCATTCTCCATAAGAAAGGCTTATCCCTTAAGTTTACCCCATGTGAAGTATAAACTGTATTGTTTCTTGCGGGTAGAGTAGTCCCTCCCTTACCGACGAGGATACTTTCCAAGAACCCCAGTGGATGCCTGAAATTGCGGATAGTACCGAACGCCACATACAGTTTTATTCTCTCCACATACATACCCATGATAAAGTCTAATTTATAAATTAGGCACAGTAAGACATTAACAACCATAACTAATAATGAAACAGTTATAACAATATGCTGTAATAAAAGCTATGTGAACATGGTCTTTCTCTCCAAATATCTTATTGTGCTTTACTCACCATTCTTCTTGTGATGATGTGAGATGATCAAATGCCTACGTGAGATGAAGAGAGGTGAGCGGCGCAGGCAGTGCGACGGAGCGTTAGGCTGCAACTGACCTTCTGCTGATTCGTCAGGAGAATCACCTGTTTTCGGAGAGTGATGCCGGTAACTGAAACTGCCCATGGCGAAACCGCAGGTAAAGGGGGCCTTCTTGTGAACAGTTCAGGAAAGTACGGGTTTAGGTGAACAGTTCATAAAGGGTGTTGGGGGACGTCTGGGAGGCTCAGTCATTAAGCGTCTGCCTTTGGCTCAGGTCATGATCCCGGGGTCCTGGGATCGAGCCCCGAATTGGGCTCCTTGCACATTGGGCTCCCTACTCAGCCAGGAGCCTGCTTCTCCCTCTCCCACTCCCCCTGCTTGTGTTCCCTCTCTAGCTGTCTCTCTCTGTCTGTCAAATAAGTAAATAAAATCTTTAAAAAAAATTAAAAAATTAAAGGGTGTTGGGATCAGCAGCATTGGCATCATCTGGAAACCTGTTAGACCTACCGAATGAGGACAAAGGGAGAGGGAGAAGGAGAGGGAGAGAGCAAGGGGGTGGGGGGAGGCAGACATCTGTGATTTTTTTTTTCCAGACATTTGGGTTTTGGTAAGTCTTCTAGGAGATTCTGATGCAGAGGAGATTTCACACAAAAGGGCGCAAGAGGGGCACCTGGGTGGCTCAGTCGGTTAACCCTCCGACTCTTGATTTTGGCTCAGGTCATGATCTCCGGCTCATGTGATCAAGCCCCGCTTCAGATTCTGTGCTCTGTGGGGAGTCTGCTTTAGATTCTCTCTCCCTCTGCCCCTCCCCCCTGCATTCTCTCTTTCCAAATTAAATAAATAAATGTTAAAAAAAAAAAAAAAAGAGGGCATAAGATAGATCTCTTGCATCAACACAGGCTCTCTTGGGACGTGAGGGCATCTAGACATGTCTCTGCTTCCTCAGGGGGCATGTGAAAAATGCTGCTGAGAACCAGAAGACCTGGAATAGCCCTGCCACATGGTTGAGGATAAATGCCAGGAACTAAATGTCCAAGCAACTCCCTAGACCAGGTTTGGTGGGGGGGGGGGGGGGCATGGCTGAGACTCAAGGGGTTGACATCATCTGAAACAGTCAAGGAGGAGCCAAGGCAGCAACTTGGTGGATCAACCAGCCAGTTCTACAAAGACCCAGCACTCAGGGAGGGTAAGGTGAGCTTCCTATGAGGTAGAAGGGAAAGAGGCAAACAGAGCTTAGAAGATGTCAAAAGAGAGTATACACCCTCTAAATATTTGTATGAAATGAGACTGTTTTCAGTGCTTAATTTGGAAAGTAAAGTTATCCCCAAACCATTTTCCTACCCAGTGAACTTAGAAGTTACAGATAAATTTAAAAAGAAGACAAAACTAACAATTTTGCAAATCTGTACAGAGTGGAAATATTTCAATGCAACTAACTTGTCCATTTTATTATTTGATTATTTAGAAAATATTTGAGAATTAAAGATGATTATTTCAGATGTCTTTTGTCAAAAAGCCTCTAAGATGTGATTGTGATGGAAACATGGTATTGAAATAGAGATACTGCAGTGATGAATTACAACCACTTGAGGGCAGTAAAAGCACATTTGTCTGTATAGTACATCTGATTTAATTACAACTTTAAAATTAAACACTTGGCCAGAATGGCTTTCTGTATGTCTACTTTGGTCTAGAGTTATAATCCCCCACCTCCAAAGTTCAGATGCCCAGGGAGTTTCCCTCATGTAAGTAGAACAACAACAAAGATATTTTAAATGTACACATTCTTTTTGTTTGTTTGTTTTATTAGCTCTATTTTTGCTGTGGCTTATAATATAATTGTGAAACATTGCCCAATTAAGTCACAAGTTCAATTTCTTCACCTCAAATCATCCTTTAGGTTCATGTAAGTGTATCGTAATGTCCGTCCATGTATGTGGGCATGCATGTTTGTGCAAGTGTGTATGTTTACTCAACAGAAGGTTGAGTAAATAAATATAGTTGTAAGCATTACAGTGAACAAACAGAATTCTTTGGGGGTATGTTCATAAAGTGCCTTTATTCTTTCCCATCACTGCCCTGCAAACCCTCTATGTTGGTATGCTTCTTTTTCATCACCACTTAGATTAACACCTTGGGCAAGTCCCATGATTTCTCAGATGTTAAAAGAGATTTTCGAGTTACTTTTATCTCCTCCCTCCAATTATCTAATTTCAGTGATTCAGATGTGCATCTTGTATAATACTTAATATTCCAAACTTAAACTTCTCCCTTCATGTTGTCTGCTTCCCACTGGAAAGCCTGCCCTGGGGAGAGGTGATGGGGTAGTCACAAACATTCAGATCTATTTCCTTATCTACGCCTCATTTCCACTCATCTTTTTTTTTTAAGATTTTATTTATTTATTTGACAGAGAAAGATAACAAGAGAGGGAATGCAAGCACAGGGAGCTGGGGAAGGAGAAGCAGGCTCCCCACTGAGCAGGGAGCCTGATGCAGGGTTTGATCCCAGGATGCTGGGATCATGACCTGAGCCGAAGGCAGACACTTAACGACAGACCCACCCAGGCACCCCCTCATTTCCACTCATCTTTCCATTCCCAAGGTAGCCTCTGACTCCTAGAGGGTTGGAAGAGAGGTAAAAAGCAGGAGATGTCTTCTTTCATTTATAGCTCTGTAATCTGACACTGTTTATCTCCACCTGTGGCAGAAGTTTAAATCTACCTATTTCTCTTGAAGCAACTTTTGGGAGCTTTTGGGAACTGAGTGATTATACTACTGGAACTGCCAGCTTCGTGGGTGTGAGACCTGTGTAGCTCTCCAGACCACATGCTTAGAGAAGCCTTGTGCTTGGTTTAATGCTCTGTCATTACCACTTTAAAATTTTTAATAATTTTTAAACAAGAGACCGTGCATTTTCATTTTTCACTGGAACCCAAAAGTTACAAAGCTAGTATTGACGGAGTCCCTCCAAACTGCTGATCTGTTGCAAGGTAGTGGCCTCTCCTTTAACTGACAATTTCTAATCTCCCCTCAGCCTCTCTCTAGTCAGATTATATCCCCAGCAGAAACCCCCTTGGGCAGAATCCCATGAATAAAGACCCCAAGCCAATGCCTTATGTGGGTTCTTTTGCTCCAGAAAAGCAAGCACTTTTTGGGAGTACAGCTATTATAAATCTCTCTGCTAGTGCTACAAACTATCTCAGCCAACCTCTCCCTGGAGATTTCTTTTCAGGCATGAGTCAGATGGTTCTATTGTGTTCCTAAGCAACGGTGATCCTATCTAGGCCCTCGGTATACTCCAGAAAGCCCCTCTTCCTCCAGATAATTGTCAACATACTAATTGTTCCTCTAACACCCTGGCTTTTTGGACCTCCATTCTTTGATACTGCTGAGGTGGGTGGGACGCTCAGAGTCAATACTTCATATTTTAGCCCCTCCTATGCAGGTTCTGGATAGAGTGTTCAGCCTTGCTTTGGAAATTACAAGTTCCTGCCTTCTGCTGTTTTGTTCTCAGACTTTCTGCTGAGGGAGCTCAGCAGAAACAGAGACAGAAAAAATGCCAATAAAATGCCCAGCCACATCATTTATAATGACGACATTTTACTCAAAATTGGAGATTTTGAAACTATTTATCTGAAAAACATTTTAAATAGTCCTAACTCAGTAAAAATATTAATGGCTTCATCAGTAGGAGAGAAGAAATATTCAACAAATATTTTGAGCATCTCCTTTGTGTAGGGACCAGTAATAAGTTCTCCTGATAAGCAAATTATTAAGACAGCCCCACAGTCCTGGGGAGCCCACAGTTAGAAACTGAGTAACACAAGTAGACAATTTTCCAAAGTTAGAGGAGTGATAATAAAGTTTTTTCATAGGTTTTGTGTATGTTTCCTGAGTTTGCAGGTGAGAGTGGGGCTGTGGAACTTCTTCCCTGAAGCTTCGTGATTGGTAGATTGCTTTTAAGATCCCCTTAAATAGATCCACCTCTCATCTCTCAGTCTCTGGCTCTACTGTATATATAAGATGAAATCACAACTGATGTACATTCTGACATGAGTTTGATTCTACCCATAAATTATTTTATGTCTATCCAAAACTCAACTCTGTGGCAAGGCTTTGCACAGGGCATCTTGAATTTTTTTCTATCTCATTGCTATGATGAACCAATATGAGAGCCTTTAGACAAGTCTTTTTTAGTTTCTCCTTCAGTGTAGGAGAAGCAGTCCATAATGAGAGGTAGATGGGTACCATTAAAGGACAGAGAAGGAATCCAGTAGCAACATTCTTAGTGATGTTGGATGTCTTGACTTGGAAATCTATTGTCTTTTTGCCCCATTGGAGAGTTCCTTGTATGATTAACGAAATTTTATTAAATCTCTTCGGTTGTGGATCCCTTTGGGAACGATAGGGACATTTACAGCTTCACCAAGTAAAAATACTCCCAGATTAATTGACAAAAACAAACAAAAAAGACCTCCACCCTTCAATGGGGTGGGGAAATTTCAGGTTGGATTTCCTGAGCATAGCAATTATAATGTGGTTTTTAACTTGGAAAACATTGTCCAGATTTTGTCTTTCTGGTACTAAAGACAGAAAATCAATGCATACTGATTATAGGTTTTGGTGGCTTTTCTAGATGGCCTGACTTGCTGGGTGATATTTTTCTCAGGGGAAGGAGTCACATTTTGTGTAAACATCCTCTGCCATAGTAAAGCCAAATTGTGCCCTCTGACTGGCTCCGGCATGTTTCCTCCTTAAAGCACTGAATTCATCATGCATCACTCTCAGCACAAGGGAGCAGTATTTCTAAAGCAATACCAACTGCTTCCATAGCCCATGTGCTAGGCATCAGTACACTATGTCACATACCATTAATAATTTCTCCCATCCTTAGAACAGGATTCTCCTACTTTTAGGAAAGATCTAGAGCTATCCTGCCAGGAGTGCTCATCTTTCTCATTCCACTCTCCTCTGAACCTCCAAAACTACCCAAAGGGTCTCTTTTTCAGTCTTTTCTTTCCATCTAGAGAGACACTAGATTTAAATGTATATTTCTCAGCTTCTGTTGGTGCAATCTCTGGGGAAAGCCCCAGATTTTCGATCATGTCTCTGCCCCCCCTCCCAGCTTTAAGAGGTCCATCCGATTTATGCCCCAAATGAAGGGTGTCAGTGGTCTGAGAATGAAGACTGCCTTACAGAACATTTGCCTTCTCTGGCTGAACCATGGCCGTTAACGAGTGATTAAATCACTTTTGGCCAGCTAACCTTATAGTATCATCCCATCCAGTTTAGGACAAGGAAGGACCTAATTAAGAAATAAAAGTGTTGTTACCAGTCTACTCTTAAAAGACCCTCCAAATATATACACCTGAAATTAACCATGTAGCCTACTTCAGTGCAAAAAATCTAGTTTAGGAATGGGGAATTGAGTTTTTAGCTACAGACTAGCAAATGCCACAATTTTCTTTACCCAGTGATTTAATTTTTAAAACTATAATACCATTCATAAGACCTATGAGTCAGCATCAATATATGATATAATGCTTATTAAAATTGGTAGAATTAAAATGAAGATATTTTGATTAAGACAGGTTTCTCAACCCTGGCAAAATATTAAAGTCACCCGGAGACCATTTAAAAGAAAAACATTACTTGAATTAGAATTTCTGAATTTTAAAAAATCTCCCCAGATGGGTCTCATAATCAGCCAAGATTGAAAATCACTGGCCTAGGATTTAGAATACTTGTTCCAGGTTTCACTGGAGGTGACTGAGTCAATCCTCTTCCTCACAAAGCTGCTGTGAACATCATCCTACAGAAGGGGGCGAACTTTGTGCTAACCAAATGCTCACAAGTCAAATCAGTATGAGACATGGGAACCAGGTGTAATCTTTGATTGACAGCTTTAAACACCAGCTGTACTTTCAATGCATCTTCACTTCTCTAAATCTACTGAGTGGAAGCTAGCAGATAGGAAAAATTTCCCCTGATGAGAAACTATGACTGCTATATAATTAACAGAGGCCTAGGCATAGCAGAACTAACACTTCTTAGGGAACATTTTCTATTCTGCCTCTTTGAGATAGTCTAACATTAGGGCTTCAGTTTTCATCTCTCCAAAGACTTTCCAAATACAATCATATTATCTAAATATTCCAACACCTTTGATGCGATTCCACATCAGTCACTGGTAAGTAGATGATATCAGAGAAGTCCTGATGTGCTCTTTCAGACAGTAAAAAATTCCCTCTGGACAAATTAGTACTAAATTCTCATCTCCTTCAACCTCGTAATAGCCATTCTTTAACAGTGAGAAGCACTATCTCTGCCAGAAAGCCCAGGACATACTAACATCAAGGTATATTGATCAGATTTAGTCCATTTGTTTAGTATATTGGTCAATATCTATTTTTAATCTTTCTAGGTTTCTCAAGATTCATGTGGATTCCAAAACTTAGTACTGTGATGGTTACCAGGTCTTTAACATGGTCTGATGGCTTTTTAACCATGTTTCTTTTTTTTTTTTTTTCTTAAATGGCCAAGTATCTCATAACAATGTTCTATACTGTACCCTTTTCCAACAACCAATTCTCATTCTAGAGAATAGCACATTCTTATCGCATAGCTTTCCTATTATTCTCTCCATCTATTGCATGCATTCTAAGGAGTCACTGAAATCAAAATTGTCTAAACATCAGCCTCCTCTCATTTGGAAACACTAGCTAAATCATGTTGAAAATGACTTCTTTGGGTCTTCTGACATCTGTTAGTCCCAACAATCATGTGGGTAAGTATAGCCATACTCTGTTATTAGAACATATTATCACAATAATTAATAATCACTTTTTAATATTAAAATTTTAGACCAACCTAAATGAAAATGTCACTGAAAATCCAAATTCAAAGGCCTTCCTGATTTATGACTCTAATCTCTTTCGTCTTCTGCTTCAGATTCCTCCAAAATCAGATTGTGGAGAGATGGGATTAGGAGAGAGAAGCAAGGATCTTTTTGCATAACTCATCCTGCTGCAGTCCCTGGGCTTTACATTTGCAGGAAGCAGGCCTCCTAATAGTGGCCTGCATGGATGCAAGTATGAGTTCTTTGGAGGACCTATCTGAAGGGCCTCACTGTAGTTGTCTAGTATGTGTCATGTGCTTTCCAGCAAGGCTTTTTCCAACCACTTCACAGCTCCAATTTGCTCCTGGGGTCATCTTACCTAGATTAAAGCCCTTCGGACTGGGGGCTGGAGAAATGGCTCAAACTTAACATCCCTTGACTGATAGGAAACTCATATGACCTTGCCAGGCTAATAAGGGCTACACTGCTGTTGCTTCTTCTTATATCTTTGCCAATATGGACTAATTCAGCAAGCTTTTCATCTACTCAGTCTTCTGGATAAGGAGCAGCTTAAGCCATTACATTCACATATGCATTTGGACCTCTAGGGGCATATGCCTGGTCTCCTAAGAACTTGCTTACTGTGCTCTATCCTATAGCCTGAAATTGTTTTCTTTGCTGATCACATAACAAACATTTTTAACATGTGATTATTATCCTTGTTTTGGAGTATCCTACTCCAAAAACTTCCTTTGAGAAAGAAACTGATTGGGTCAAACATTAAACCCTAGTTCCCTCTACTGTGGTCAAAGAAATGGAGTTTTGTGGGTTTTTCCCATTTAGAAGTTTCTCTGGAAGCAGATTCTCTGATCAGAGGAATTTAGCAGATTTATTAAGGGTAAGTGGGGCAGAGTGGAAAAGGATGTCTCCAAAATTTAAGTCTCCAAGGTATAAACATCAAGAAGAGAAGAAAAGAACTCAGAAACTGGGATACCTAAAAGAGAGTAGATCTTTAATAAATTCTACTTTGGTGTAAATTCTTAGGTTAATTTTTGGTGTAAATCTTCTTCAGTATAAATTCTGTACTAGCCTCACTTGCTCATCTAACAAGTTAAATAAAATTAGTTGGAAGCATACCAATTAGATTTTTTTTTAAAGATTTTATTTATTTGAGAGAGAGAATGAAATAGAGAGAGAGCATGAGATGGGGGAGGGTCAGAGGGAGAAGCAGACTCCCTACTGAGCAGGGAGCCCGATGCGGGACTCGATCCTGGGACTCCAGGATCGTGACCTGAGCCGAAGGCAGTCGCTTAACCAACTGAGCCACCCAGGCGCCCCACCAATTAGATTTTTAAGTGATAAAAAGTAAAACGGAAAAGAAAGTTTCTTATAATAGTTAACATTTGCATAACCAGTTACAAGAATTATCCTCTTACTAAATGAAAAGATTTTATTTTAGATTTTAAAGATCAATGCATCCTAGTGAAAGAAACAGACTAGTAAGGAAAACATATTTTATGGCAATTTTCATGTTCTTTTACAATTACAACTCAAGTTTCAAAGTTCAGGTCAGTAGATACATATTGTCTCCATATTCTGAAGATAAATACTAGATTTATCTGTGCCAAACTTGATGAAAGCTGGCAAAACCAGTCCTCTACCAGCCTTTACAGTTAGAACACTAGAAAGATGTCTCATAAAATCTGAATGTACTTCTTTCCTCTGGGAAAATGGAAGTAATAGATAGAAATAACTCTGTAACCTTTTGGTAAGTTTCTCTATTTTTGCCTGAAGTACTTTTATGAATCTCTGTTACTTGCAACCAAAGGATCCCAGACTAAAATATGAAGTACTATAGCCTTAAATGGATCTTCAGACAACCATATCATTTTCCTTTGTCTAAGTTGGTTTCTAATGGAAGTAAGGAGGGAACATCTGAAGTAATGAGACCATTCTCTGGAAGGTTATATAGAAGGACATCTTAAGGTCATCATGTGGAGAAGACCCAAGGTTCTGGTGATAGCTCAGGCATCCTGACAGCAAACAAAATAAAAATTGCCATCTCAGCTACACTGACAGCAGGCACATTCTAAAGAAGTCGGTAAAATGAGGACATGTCTCACTTTCTATAATGTATTATTGCTATTATTTATCTCTTAGCCTATGTAATAGTTCACATATATTATCTTCCTTATAAGACTATGCAGCTCTGAGGACATAGTTCCTAATTCATCTCCGTATTTGCCCATCAATCAGCATGAGGTCTCTAATTTAGTATTTAGTATGTGCTTAATAGGTATCTGTTAACTGAGTGAAAATGATGAAGGAATAGGATTAACTTGACTCCTGTTGAAAATTCTGACACTCAGGGATCTTCCCTATAAGACTATGCATCTCTGAGGACATAGTTCCCTAATTAATCTCCATATTTGCCCATCAATCAGCATGAGGTCTCTAATTTAGTATTTAGTATGTATATGTATATATTTAGTATTAATAGATATTTGTTAACTGAGTGAAAATGATGAAGGGATAGGATTAACTTGACTCCTGTTGAAAATTCTGACACTCAGGGATAGCTCAATTGAAAACAAGGGGAATATGCATTAAAAGAAGAGGCTCTCTGAGATAGCATGTACAGCTAGAGTAGTGGTTTCCAGTCAGAACTAGTTTGCTCCCAGAGCACCTGCAGCGATATTTGGAGACATTTTTGTTTGTCACCACTGGGGGGTGAGGGAGGACACTACTACTATCTAGTGGGTAGAGAGGGCAGAGATGCTGCTAAATATGCCAGAACAGCTTGTAAGAAGGTACACTGGTGTCTTTTTGTTTTGTTTTTTGTTTCATTTTACATCTGAAAACTTCATAATTAAACTTTCCTAACAGGTGTTTTAATATTTTTATTCAATGTGCCGTCTGACTCACTACATAAGCTGTGGTTAGTTTTGTGAGCCTGGTCACAAAACTCCCCACCCCTCTACAAAAAAGGAATTATCTTGTCTATACGATCAATAGTGCCAAGGTGGAGAAATACTGTACTAGAGTTTTATCCGATCAAAGACCCCTTCTTGATGACTGGAACAGGAAGCATGTCTTTGGGTTTCAGTTGCTAATAACAACAGCTGATGCCAAAAATATTATTTGCCCCATTACAGCAAATATCCCCTTATCTTTTTTAGTGATAAAACATCCTGAGTTTTAGCTGGGCCCTTGACTACCAACTAAAGACTATATTTCTCATCTTATAGCCAAGAATGAGGGTGGGACTGAATTCTAGCCAATGGAAAGGAGTGGAAGCAATGCCTGCCTTGCTGTTAAAAAGGAAGACTTTTGTACTCTCCATTCTTTCCTTCCTTCAAGTTATAACATGGATATGGAGGATGTGAGACAAGTTTTCTATGAAGCCTGAGGGAGTGCAAGGCTCAAAGTTAAGTCTGCTCAGTGTACATCTTCCCAGCCAAAGTCATCTTTGCCTAGCAATAGAAGAGTAGAATCAGAGATGTTTCATCGGAGATGGCCACAGATATCCTATCCTCAGTCTTTCACAGTTTTGGATTAGTGCAGAGGAGTTCTCGGTGTCCTTGAGAAGGGGGACAAGAAAGCTGATTGGGAATTTGAACAGACCTTAACAGATGGGATAAGGAGGATGGGAAGTGACCTTAGACATGGCAGAGTGAAAGTAGAGGGGGATGAGGATGCTATGATAGTGGGTATAAGTGGGCTCAAGTTTGATGAACAAATAGCAGTAAACCCCAGGATAGGACTGAGAGAAAGTAAGCAAAAGAACTACCGTTCTGTGTAGGCCAATGAGTACTGAATCCCTTCTAAAATATAATTTATGTCATCCCCTCAAGAAAAGAGAAGGAAATGAAAACAATCTGGAATTGACAACTTACAGAAAGAAACAGAAAAATTCATAGGCTTTCTGCATAAATGCACAGTGACCTCCAGTGGATGGAGGTGAGAAATCTTTCAAAGATCCACAAAGTCTTGCCTAGTCATGGAGATGTTTTGAAGAAATGGATTCTGAAGAAAGACAATAGTTTCCAAATTCTAAGAAAGTATTCAAGATGGACTAAAGTAAATAGTATTTGAGGAGGGCATAGAGGAAGAAATGTAGTAGAATGAATATTGGGGTGATATCTGAAACTTTCTACCACCTTCTCAAATGGGCTGAATGTCCCAACAATGGATCCTGGGCATTTATTGCTATAGAAGGGGAATAGATAGAGTTCAAAACAAATTGTCAGTTGGTTCCTACATATGGTTAAAAAAAGTCCTAATTGCATAAATAAGAAATAAATTTTAAATTTAAATCATAAATCTTATTAGCACAAGAGCCAGAGTTATGAGAAATAAAGGGTATTTAAGGAGCAAATTCCTAAAATGCAAAGACCACCAAGCTTTCAGATTAGCAATCCTCAGAGGAAGAAAGCATGATGATTTAAGGGTGGTTTTCTCAGTCAAAGGAGACAGAAATTCAACCTGTTACTAGGAAAGGGAGCCTTATAGGACATAGGACTAGACCTTAGAGGTTTGTCTGTGTCTAGGAGTGAGAACTTTCACCCCACTTCCATTGATCCTAGAACTCTGTGTAATAAATAAAGCCAAACAGAATCAGTGCCACTAGAGTGATATCAACTATATATTTTGGGTGACCAGGCTCACAAAACTAACCACAGTTTATGTAGTGAGTCAGATGGCACATTGAATAAAAATATTAAAACACCTGTTAGGAAAGTTTAATTATGAAGTTTTCAAATGTAAAATGAAACAAACAAACAAAAAAACAAAACAACAAAAAGACACCAGTGTACCTTCTTACAAAATTTACAAAAAAATTAAAAATTTGCCTGATTTTCATTGGATTTAAAAAATAAATAAATATAACTCAACTATTCTCCTTCTTCATATCATTCCATTATCTTAAAAGAGACAATGTTTGCCTTAGCACAAATGTGAATCCTCAGGCAATAGAGCAAAGATATTAGAGCTCAGGAGCCAGGCTGTAGAATCCATGTCGGGATGTGGGCCTATGGCTGGGCCTGGGTCTAAGTCTGTGGTGGGCCTGTGGATCATGAGCTAGGCCGGGCCTGGGCCTGGACCTGGGTCTGGGTCCTAGGCTAGACTTGGGGCCTGAAGCTGAGGCTGGGACAAGCCTAATCCTAAATCTGGGTTTGGGATTATGCCTAACTCTGGATTGGATCTGGGCCTAGATATAGGACTTGGCCTAGGGCTGGGACCCAGGTGTGGTCTTTTCCTGAGGGGTTTCTGGGTTTGAGGCTGGGGCTGAAGCTGCAAATTTTTATCTATAAGAGGGAGTTTCTGTTACAGCTGCAGAGGTCTTGCTCCTGATTAAGTCAGTAGATATCAGGAGTCATATCTAGACTTGCTCTCAGACAAGGTCTCTGAATTTATCTCAGTGACTATGAATTTTGCATCAGCAAAGCAAAGTCTTTCAGACTCAGTGTTCTGTTTAAATCCTGAAATCTTGATATCTGAATTAAAATAAAAGTTCATCAATCATCTACAAAGAGTGAGAGTTTGACTTCTTTGCCAATTTGGATGCCTTTTATTTCTTTTTGTTGTCTGATTGCTGTGGCTAGGACTTCCAATACTATGTTGAATAGCAGTGGTGATAGTGGACATCCCTGTCGCGTTCCTGACCTTCGGGGGAAAGTTCTCAGTTTTTCCCCAATAAGAATGATATTTGCTGTGGGTTTTTCATAGATGGCTTTTATGATATTAAGTTATGTACCCTCTATCCTTACACTGTGAAGAATTTTAATCAAGAAAAGATGCTGTAATTTGTCAAATGCTTTTTCTACATCTAATGAGAGTATCACAGGGTTCTTGTCCTTTCTTTTATTAATGTATTGTATCACATTGATTGATTTGCAGATGTTGAACCAACCTTGCAGTCTAGGAATAAATCCCACTTAGTCATGGTAAATGATCCTTTTAATATACTGTTGGATCCTATTGGCTAGTATTTTGGTGAGAATTTTTGCATCCATGTTCATCAGGGTTATTGGTCTGTAATTCTCCTTTTTGATGGGGTCTTTGTCTGGTTTTGGGATCAAGGTAATGCGGGCTTCATAAAATGAGTTTGGAAGTTTTCCTTCCATTTCTATTTTTTGGAACAGTTTCAGAAGAATAGGTATTATTTCTTCTTTAAATGTTTGGTAGAATTCCCCTGGGAAGCCGTCTGGCTCTGGACTTTTGTTTGTTGGGAGATTTTTGATGACTGCTTCAATTTCCTTGCTGGTTAGGGGTCTGTT
>NC_138369.1:92401128-92416884 GCF_054177405.1 Leptonychotes weddellii | reverse complement strand
CTTTGGTCTGTTTTCCTTGATCTTGGGAGTGGTCCTCTCTGCCTCTAGGACACGAATGTTTGTTTCATTGCCCAGATTAAGGAAGTTCTCAACTACAATTTGCTCAAATATATCTTCTAGTCCTCTCTCTCTCTCCACCCCCTCAGGGATCCCAATAATTCTGGCATTTGAACGTTTAATGGTGTCACTTATTTCTCTGATTCTGTTTTCATGAATTTTGAGTTGTTTCTCCCTGGCCTCCTCTTTTTCTTTCTTTTCTATCAGTTGGTCTTCTAGATCACTGATTCATTCTTCTGCCTCATTTACCTTAGCTGTTAGATTATCTAGATTAGATTGGATCTCACTGCTAGCATTTTTAAGTTCTTCCAGTTCAGCTTTCATTTCTGCCCTTAGAGACTCTATGTTGCCATTAATCAATTTCTCCATTCTAGCTATTGTCTTCACAACTGCTACCCTGAATTCCATTTCTGACATCTTGGTTATATGTGTATCCATTTGTAAATCTGTGGCAGAAGTCACAGTCTCTGAGTTTTTTCTTATTTTGGGGGTTCCTCCTCCTAGTCATTCTGTTGAGGGGTGGTTGAGGGAATGTACAGAGTGCAAATTATTGACCACAACCCAACCTGTTTTATAGGGAACTTAGGGTTGTTGGCCTCTTGTTCTCCCAGCCTATCTTCTGGGGGAGGGGCCCGCTGGGCTGTTACTCAGGCAACCCTGTTTGGGCGGAGTTGCCCTGCCCCCTGTGGGGGGGAATGACCTCGGTGAAAACCGTTTTTGGAGGGCTTTTGTTCTCTGGTGGCTTTCCCTGGCACATTTCCACATCTCTTCCAAGAGTCAGAGCAGAAGAGATCATTTCCAACCCTCTGCCTCAGAGCAGAGAGATCACAGTCTGTTCTTCAGTGAGCTCTCCAGGCCACACTGTCTCAGTTTCTGTCTGTGCTCCTAAAAACTGCAGCATCCTGGGTTGTGTGCCCCTTAGCAGGACTCCCAGTCCTTGCCTCTAGGTGGGCATGGGGGCACATCTCTGCCCTTTGTGCTTCTAAAACTTCCAGCTGCCCCCAGTTCACACACAGGGCCCCATCACTCCAGGTTTCAATCCAGGGGGCTGCCCTAAAGTCCTTTCCCCTCTGCTACCAGTCTGTGAGTCTGTGCCTGGTCCCCAGCACAGGAGGCTATCACTCACTGGTGGTGTAGGATCCCCATGGTTCCTTCCCCCTTCCATTTATCTTTGGATATGTGCCTGCGGAATTATGGCTCCCCACTTCACACCTCGAAACTGCCTGCAATATTCTGTTTGTAGAGATCCAGATATATCTTCTTATATCTCAGGCTGATTTCATGGGTGTTCAGAGTGGTCTGATAGATATCCAGCTCAATTCTGGGGACCGGTTGGAATAGGGTCACGTACTCTCCACCATCTTTTCCTCCCCCTCCAGTCAGTCACATTTTATTACACATGCAGGATGTTGGACTCATTTATAATCTTGAATTTAACCACATGATATGGAATCTATGGATAAGCTTGAGAATATGTAACATGTGAGGATAGAAAATTCTATTAACGACCAGATGTATAAGGTTTATAGGTAGTTGGCTTCTTTTGTAATGCAATGTTAAGTCCTGTAACCCAGAATCTTGTGATTTTTGTTTTAGTGAGATTCCCAGTTAGAATCAATAAGTCATGTTCATATTTTGTCTAAATTTTAATAATATGGATATTTTATTAGAAAATTTATTCTTTGATAACTTTCTATTGAAAGTAACAATGTATTCAAATATAAAACTTGCTCTTATTCTATATAATATGTAATTAGATTTTTAATCTCTAGCTGTGAATATATTGGTTTGACTTGATCCTTAATGATACTAAATTATAATTTTTTCATGTCACATTTAAGTCTATATAGACCAATACTTGAAATATATAATGTTATACTGATGTGTGTGTGTGTATGTCACATAAAGAAAAAGACTGAGGAATGCTGTGTAAAAAATTATTAGCTGTGTCTTGGTAACTCATTAGATCCCTCAAGAGCCTTACCACATTGGTTGTATTACTGTTTCCAATGTACTGTTGAGGAAATAGGCTTTAAGAAATTAAGCAAGGCAAGTGTCAGAATTGGCTTTGAAACTTAGATATGACTCCAAATAAACATAAACTCTCCAGGACAATCTCAACCAAGATGTCCTTCAACAGATGAATGGATAAAGAAGATGTGGTTCATATATGGGGTATTACTCAGACATCAGAAAGGATGAATACCTACCATTTGCATCCACATGGATGGTACTGGAGATGATTATGCTAAGTGAAATAAGTCAAGCAGAGAAAGACAATTATCATACGGTTTCACTCATATGTGGAATTTAAGGAATAGTGCAGAGGACCATAGGGGAAGAAATCAGTCAGAGAGGGAGACAAACCATGAGAGACTCTGGACTCTGGGAAACAAACTGAGGGTTACAGAAGGGAGAGGGGTGGGCGAAATGGGGTAACCAGGTGATGAGTATTAAGGAGGGCAAGTGTTGTGGTGAGCACTGGGTGTTATACTCAACTAATGAATCATTGAACACTACATCAAAAACTAATGATGTACTATATGTTGGCTAACTGAACATAATAATAATAATATTTTTTTAAAAAGAAGAAGTCCAAGTGATCACCGCAAATTTTAATCCACTAAGGTATTTAAAAATCAAAGCCATTTACAAACCATTATGGAGCATTATTTTCAATAACAAAACAATAATATGGGGAAGGGAGATTTTTAATTTTTTCCTCCTAAAAATGTAGTTTTCTTCATTTGAAATTTGACTTTTAAGAATGTGAAGAGTTTGAAATTAATTTAATGAAAGCTAATTTCAGCACTTTCCATTCAAAGTGTACTAAGTTAAAATATATAAAAGTATGTGTTTTAAAGGTCTCCATTCAAGTTATTTGTAGCAAACGTTAAAATTGTTATCATGGGGGAGAGGATGAGGTTATTTATTCTTAATATCAGTTGCTGAAACAGGGCTATCTCTGCTTGCATATATTATATTGTACCCACCTCCTGTTGTTTCAATGATCAAAAACTAAGTAGCAAATATTTGGTGTGTTAGAAAATGACACATTCTACAAGAGTTCTAATGTGTACATTAGAAACTATTACCTCAATTTTTGCTTCAATTTGTCTACAGCCAGGATAAAGACTCTTGCTTGGTAAACCATGGGGCAGGGCGGCATGCACTGTGTGTGTGTGTGTGTATGAAGGGTTCCGCAGGGAAAGAACTCATCATCAGTGGAAACAGGTGAGTTCAGCCAATTCTTTTTTAGGACAAGTCCTTTGACATGAGAAATGGGTGATTCTGAGTGCAACACAATGTGGTTTACTTAGATTTTTTTTTTTCCTAAGTCCCACATAGTCATGTCTGAGTTCTGTGGAGAAGAGAGGATTTAAGTTAATTGAAAAACAGCTGTTTCATTAAAATCTTTGTAAAACTTTGGGGCACAAGTAGCAGAGCTTTGTGAGCAACACCCTCCCAATGCCCTCCCACCCCAAACTCCCACACACATTACCCAAATCCTCCATATAGGAGAAGGTAAAAACAGACAAAAAAGATTCTCCCAAATGTAAACTTGGAACATCAGGCTATTTTGAAACTTGAATAATAATATAACATCCATTGGCAATGATGGTGGTTTCCATTGGAACTTTTGATGCCAGATCTAAGTGGAAGTACTTATCAGGAGCAAAGTAGTTAGTAAGATCTGTGTTCAGCAATCCCAGCAGGATGCCATGAGAGAGAATCTGCCAGAAGAGGAGAAGGAAGCATGAGTATACTTATGAGCCTAAATGAAACATATCCCAGTGGCCTTACATAAATACACACCTGGGCAGGATTTAGACATGCTGAGTAGGTGGAGCATAAGCAAGACAAAGCATTGATATTCTGTGATCTATTCATGCTCCCAAATTGGTGGACCTGGAGGAAGTCTTGACATACATATAGAAATTTGTTATATAGAGAGATAAATACATACATCTGTAATACATTTAACCAGAAAGTAAAGCTCATTATATCAATAATTCAACCATTTTGTTCCTATGTCATGTTTTCTCATTAAACTTTTGTCTATACCAGAGACTGATGAGACAAACTGAGATGTGCCATGGGTTCTAAATACATTCAAAATCGGGGCACCTGGGTGACTCATTCATATATAAGCAGACGCTTAACGGAATGAGCCACCCAGGTGCCCCACCTCAACTGTTATTTTCAAATTCAGTTCCAGTACACTCCAGTTTAGTCAGTTACAATTTGTAAATATCCCCAAAACTGTGCTCAGTTATCAATAAATATACATTTTTTTAAAAGATTTTATTTATTTATTTGACAGAGAGAGACACAGCGAGAGAGGGAACACAAGCAGGGGGAGTGGGAGAGGGAGAAGCAGGCTCCCCGCAGAGCAGGGAGCCCGATGTGGGACTCGATCCCAGGACCCTGGGATCATGACCGGAGCCGAAGGCAGTCGCTCAACTGACTGAGCCACCCAGGCGCCCTAAATATACATTTTTATACCTATATCACATATAGATTCAAGTAAGAGCCAAAGCATAATTTATTTTTAAATCAGCATTATGTAAATGATTTCTACTAGACAAAATACTCCTAACTCTAAATATTTTATTTTGTTAAAATACTGCATTATTTTTATAATTGCTTTTACTGACATTTAGGGAATAATGATACAGATTCAATGAGTTGGAAAGAACTATCACTTCTACATGTCTAATAATTAGGAAAAGCACCATTCATAAAACCTCTGAATTTTTTTCATCTCCGCTTTTTTGCATTTTTGGAAAGTACACCGAGCATTTATAGAGTAATAAGGATGAAGCTCATAAAATGCTATCTACAAGGTTTATGTGAGCTTAAGGTACACTATAAGTTATAAATAACAGGTCTTAAAATTTAGATAAATAAAATGAAGAACTAAATAATTTCTATATCATATCATCAAACAAAAATGTGAAGTGATTGAGTGATCTTGGGAACAGAATGAAAAGAGTTTGTAATTTAGGCAGCAATTTGATAATGTAGAATATGGGTAAAAAACGGGGGATCAGAATTTTATTTTTTGTTTCGTTCAATAATTGTGATATGCTTAAAAGATAAATGATCATTCATTTTACCAGATCACTGAATAATCACTAAATAGGTGATTGTGGATATATCTTGTTTATAGAATTGAAATGGTTTTACTGTGAAACATTAGTCACTTAAGATTTTAAGATTAACCAGAATTATTGAGGGATTATTATATATGACGTCTTAAAATAGTCTTCTTAGGGTAAGTGTAAATTACAGGATATGATTTTTTTAAATAATTTCACTTACTCATGTGGAATTTGAGGTGATAAATATGGAAACACTTTGCTGGCTACAAAGTCCTGAATGAATGTTCTTTTTTTTTCCTTTGATTTTATCTTTCAGTCATGTACTTGTTGTTTTTCCTAGACATGAGTGGTATAATGCATACATTTGCAGAGAAAACTGACATCTGATATTTTTGATAGCCAGGAAATATTTCTGTTGTGGTACAGATAAATATATAATTAAAATATCTACATCTACATATAATAAAATTTCAAAGAGAGATCTAATTAAAATAATGTAAATAAAAGTGCTTCTTGAACTAAAAAAAAGAGAAACATTAGTCATTTATACAAGCATGTATTACTCAAAGTTTCTCAGAAAGAATAAACATACTTGGTTTGTTGTCTCATCTTTCACAATTCAGAATTACTTCATTTTTAAGAAATTCTCCTTCCCTAAGATGCTATTCAAAACTATTTGTATATCTAAGAATGTCTAGCAAATTTTTGCTCACAATTCTATGATCTATAAATAATGATGAAAACACATTGAGTATTTGTTTTCAATTATCCTGAAATTTTTAAGGGACGCCTGGGTGGCTCAGTCAGTTAAGCGTCTGCCTTCGGCTCAGGTCATGATCCCGGGGTCCTGGGATCGAGTCCCGCATCGGGCTCCCTGCTCCGCGGGGAGCCTGCTTCTCCCTCTGCCTCTGTCTCTCTCTCTGTCTCTCATGAATAAAAAAAAAAAATTATCCTGAAATTTTTAACTGTTTATTTTGGAGCAAAAAGTAAACTCGTAATAAATAAACAATAGTAAAATGAACTCTCAATGTCCCCATCACATAGCTTCAATATATATCAACGCATGGAAGACCTTGTTTTACCTGTACCTTCATCATTTATTGAAGTAAATGCCAGGCATCATATCTTTTATCCATAAATGTTTAATATTTATCTCTAAAAGATAAGAATTCATTTTTAAAATAATTATGTGGTAGAATGACTTATTGTTTTCATGTCTTCACTTCTCTTCCATTGTAGGGTTTTATGTTCTTGATCTTTCCATGTGACTTCGCTGTTCCTCCCCTATGGACAAAGTTTATGTCCCTACCTGTGGATATTGAACTTGGTCATGAAAATAGTTTATAATATTAATGACATGACATGACACCAGCAGAGACTATGTAGGGCTGTATGATCAAGTTTGGCCTGTGTGCTCCTGCCATCTGCCATTAGAAGAACATGTAATCTAAGGGGACTAAGAAACTCATGCAACACAGGCTGAAGTGGAACCAGCAATACAATGCAAAAATTTGGGGGAGAGAGAAACATATACTTGTTGAGATTTGAGATTTAGATTTAATTATTGCATCTGAAATTTCTTAATATTTCTCCAATGTCATCATATATTAAATATCCAATTTAAAAATTTTTAATTCTATGAAAAATGTGATAGATATCATATAATGTATGATGTATATATATATTAAATATATAATGTCCATGTATATATGTGTGCGTATATATGTACAATATAGTATATGTGTATAAACCAAATTCTTTTTTCAGTTTTTCAAATTAGAATGACATGTTATACTTGGTTAATATCTCTAAAATTTCTAGGCATCTTCTCCAGTTCTTTTATTCTATTGTAATTTACTTGTTGAATAAATTAGGTTGTTTTCCCTGTAGATTTTGCTGTGGTCTGAATTTTTCTGATTATATCCCTGTGACTGCCACTTAACATGTTCCTCTGATTACTGGGTTTTGAATATGGAGGCTTACTCAGTTTCATGCTCACTTTTGCTTGGTTGCTTTTGTAAGATGACTTCACAGATGCTGCTGTGTTCTTTCATCAGGAGATACATGATGTCTAGTTTCCTCCATTTTGTAATGTTAGAAACCCTTAAAAATGAATGAATTGATTCATGAATCTTTGGAGAATTGAAATATGGTAATATCTTAAATCTAATATTCCTTCTTTACTTATTGGCTATAATACTCCTACGAAGAGGCATTTTACATATCTACTATTCCCCAGGGGTAGCCAAATATATGTAGAAGAAAAAGGATAAATGCTTGTTCTTTTCCTGCATTTAGCAGTTTTTAAAATAATAAGCTGCATTTTCCCATATTGACCATATTAAATTCATAGATTTAAACTTTGTGATATGTTTAAACTTATTGTAGTTATATCTTTGTTTATGGTCAAATTGCTCCCTTCTCAAGTAGGCTCCTAAATATTTTGGTATGACTTTTTTGGTGTTTTTGATAATTCCCTTGCTATTTGGCATGCCCATCTTATACATTTCTTATTACTGAAATCAACCATTTATTAAGGAACATTCATTCTTTTTAGTGAGACATAATATTTCAATTTTAGTGCTATTAGTGTGTTTCTTCTAGACTGCTCATTTTTCTAGGAATTTTACTGGATAGCATTTTTTAAGATAAAATACATTATAAGAAAAAAAATTAAGATAAAATATACCATGAGTTTATACTGTCTTATTTTTCCAGAGCTAAGAATCCTTATTCTCAATAACATAAGGAATGATAAATTTATGATATCACATAATTTTCTCGTTTGTTTTTTCTAGCTTACAGGTAAGTTTCAGAATGTCAGTATCAACACTACCACAAACAATATGATTTTTAAAATTCTTTTAAGATACATATTTCATTTTGCAGTTATTTTTGTCCTTAGAATATACCTACCAAAGATGTATAATCTGTGACTATATTTTGAAGTCAGTTGGAATAGTTTGTTTCAGTGTAGTTATATCAATAACTGGATACACTTTCATTCTTTGTTTGCAATATAAACATGCATGTTAGATAGTTTCCAAAGATGGCCTCCATCAGTTCTTTTCTTACTGGTCATATGTGCCACTCTCCTTTTGAGAGGTGGAGTTTATTTCCCCACACCTTGAATCTGGGTTGGCCTTATGACTGCTTTGACCAGTAGAATGTAGCAGAAGTGATTTCCTGGGATTTCTGAGCCCAGGTCTTAAGATAACTGATAGCTTTTGCTTCTTGTTTCCTTCTTAGGTCTTCTTGGAACCCAGTCCTCAGGCCTGAGAAAGTCCAAAAAGCATTGATGATAGACCCATGTGGAGAAGAATCAAGACTCCTGGTGAGAGTCCCAGCTAAGCTCCCTCTCCTGGCAGGCAACAACATGAATGGAATCATTTTGGACCCTCCAGGTCTTCCAACACCCCAGATCTAGAGCCTGCTATTCTGAGTTTTTTGTAAAGTCAATTTAAAAATTGCCCTATATTTCCTGAGATCTCCTGGCTCTGCCCACTCACCCACTCATTTCTTTTATCTGGAACTTTCTTTTCATTACTTCCGTTGACACTGTTCTTTTCAGTTTGGATTCTATACCCAGAAGTTTGTTCTTCATCATAGTTGAACTTTATCCTAGAAGACAGCTTCTGTTGATTAATTTTGAAAATTCATAAGACTGAATTGTTCTAGCAACCTCACACCTGACTGTGGACCCCTTGTGCCAAGTTAAAAATCTACCTCCCATCCCTAGTTGCAACTGATGATTTTCAGATTGGCCCCTCACACCTTCAGTGAGTAATTACTGGCAATTTGGGGGTTCTCATGTTTCCAGATCCATCAGATACTTCATTATTTCCATCTACTTCCTTCCACTCCACTATTGTCATCATTTCCCCAGTTGTATTGTGGATTTGTGGGGATACTTGGCTTCTAGTTTTGTTGTAGATGTTTGACAAGGAATTTGGGTTTTGTTATCCTAGTTGCTCTATCTGTTTTCAGTGGGAGCAAATTGAGATGACAACATTCTTGCTATTATAAATGTTAAATCAACTCATACCACAAGTGAAAAAAAGGTAACATAGAAGAGAATTTAAAAGAAAATCAGAGAGACCTGAATTATATTTTAGTTTTGCCACTTACTAGCTATGTGAACTTGCAAAAGTTTTTTAGTATCACTAAACTTTAATTTGTTCTTCTAAAATAGGGGTAGTAATGGCTTTCTGCTTCATAGTATTGTTGTAATGGAGATAGTGCATGATGTACCTAACAGGCTTAACACAATGAACAACACATAATAAGCATTCTGTAACTTTCACCACACTTATTATTTATAAGTGATTTCGAATGTCTCTATGAGACTCCTAAAATTTGACATTAGATCACATCTAGAAATAGTACAGAAGAATGTATATAATTATTTCATTCTCTTCCATGTTGGTACATTGAACACTTTCATCGAAGAAGGCCCGGAATAGCAGCAGAAACATTCTACATAAAACAGTAATTATCAGGATAATTATCATTATTATTGAGCACCTATGTTGTGCTTAGTGTTATGCATCTATTCATACATTTAATCCCTATTGCTACCTTTAAAGTAGTATATTACCTCTTCCATCTCTGTGAGGCAGATTCCTCCATCAGAGGAATCTGATAAACTGCCCAAGTTAAGCACATGGAAATTTCATGTCTGCTCAGTTGGACTCCACAGAACTCCATGCTGCTCTTATACAAGCAACAATAGAAGAAACTTAGCTTCAAGAAAAGAGGAACTCAGTATAGTGCAGAGAAGAGTAGATTTGGATGTTATTTGGAAATATTCAAAAAATTTTCATAAGGAGGAGGAATTAGATTTAGTCTGAGATGCTTTACAGGACAGAACTTGTCTAGTGGTTAGGAGGGAATTGAGGTTATGTTCAGTTCCAGACAAGAACAAACTTTCTATCCTATGAGTATCTGAAAATTGGATGAGCTGCCTTGAGATGTAATGTGTTCCCCATCATTGGCTATGCCTTGTGTTATTGGAGATGCTGTGAAAAGTGTGCATGTCTTAAATGGGCCTGGATGACCTCTGAGTTCCCTCCTACTTAGAGAGGCTATGACTGTAGGTAGTGCTCCAGCCATAACAGAATCCTGGAAAAAAATAATCCCAACTTTCAGGCACCTGAGGTTAGTTTAGACAGTCATATCAAAACAAAACAAACCACCACCAACAAAAAACAAAATCCAACCTTCAGTCTGTACTGAAACCACCCTGTCTTATGATCAAATTGCCACTGTTCAGAGTTCTTTAAACCATTTAAAATTATACAGGTGTAATGTCATCTAACATTTAAAATGTTTACTATTTGCAGGATCTAATGATTCTAATAGCTCCATGTGAATTAAATTATTTACCCCTCCTAACAAATTAACAAGGTAGGTATAGTTATCATTTTATAGATAAGGACATCAAGGCACATCAAGGGTAAATAACCTGGCAAAGGTTACAAAGTTAGTAAATGAAGGAGAAAAGATTTGAGCCTAAATAGTCTGACTCCAGAATCCACACTCTTACTATGCAATGGAAGTGATGATAATAATAATAGAATTAATATTAGCTAACAAGATCCAAATGTTTTCTAATTTTGTGGAGCTAAATCTTATACCACTCTCATGATACTCATCATCTTTAATCTTATCCATAACTCTAGGAAATACAGCTGAGAAAACTAAGCCATAGCACAGTTATGTATCTTGTCTCCACAAATTGTAAATGGATGAAGGATTTGAGCCCAGGAGTGTGTAGTTCTAAAATCTCTGTCCTGGGGCATATGGGTGGCTCAGTTGGTTGGGGATCTGACTCTTGATTTCGGCTCAGGTCATGATCTCAGGGTCGTGAGATGGAGCCCCAAGTCTAGCTACAGGCTCAGTGCAGAGCCTGCTTGTCCTTCTCCCTCTGCTCCTCTCCCCTGCTCTCTTGCTTTCTCACTCTCATAAATAAATAATAAATAAATAAATAAAATCTTAAATAAAAAAATAATAAAATCTCTGTCCTTAAATATCATGCTTTCCATATAATTTCAAGCAGCTATGGCCTACCTACCCCACTGATCATTTTCTTTTGGTGTCATTCAACTCTTTTTTTTTTTTTTAAGATTCTATTTATGTGAGAGAGAGTGAGCAAGAGAGAGAGCATGAGCAGAGCCTAATTCCAGTACCCTGGGGATCATGACCTGAGCTGAAGGCAGACACTTAACCAACTGAGCCACCCAGGCACTGCTCAACTCCATTTCTCTGTCTCTGTCTCTGTCTCTGTCTCTCTGTCTTCTAGAAAAACCTGCCTTTAGATATCCATTCATGTCAGTGTGACAGATAGGCAGCCCCAAAGCAAATCAGCACATATTGACTTAAGAGGTGACTCTGCTTCATGGGCTCATCCACACCATCCTGCTCTGGTTCTCCTTTAAGCAACCTTGTACCAGTTACTGTATGGCATCACCTTTCAGGGAAGGTTATTTTCATTTACTACAGTTCAAAACTCCTACCTGAAGGACAAACAAAGATGGTGTGAGATTTTAGGCATGAATTAATATCTTATTTTATTTTCCCAACACCACAGAATTTATAACAGGCTAACATTTAGATAATTTTTTATATGTAAATCCAGCTCAGACTGGAAAATCCCTTTTTGCCACTACCTTGATATGACTTGTTGATATTCATGTCCCGTCATTTTTCCTTTACATCATTAGCACTCTGCTTTTAATAGTCAATGCTTAATCAGCATTAATCAGCATTAATCAAGTTGATTTAAAGGTTCACTGTCCAGATGTTGTTTTTCATGAAAAAGAGTAAAAGAAAACAGAGCTGTCATTTCTCTCCTAGCGTAATTTCAGAGGCTGAGGTGCTGATGACTACATGCAGAATGTGCAGAGACCCTTAGAGACTCTGGCAGCCAGGACAACCATTAGCCATGCTAAGTATGTTAATAAGGAATAGTGCAGATAAGGCTTTCTGTTTTACTCTTGATATTTGTTTTTTTACCAAAAAGTGATGTTGAGGGGCACCTGGGTGGCTCTTTCAGTTGAGGATCCGGCTCTTGATTTCAGCTCAGGTCTTGATCTCAGGGTTGTGAGTTCAAGCCCTGCACTGAGAGCTCCACACTGGGCATGAAGCCTACTTAAAAAAATGATGTTGAGTAATAATCTGTTGTCAACAGAAGCTTCCTGATTTTCTTTGCTACATTAACTCTTCTAGGTCATAACTAATGACTTTCTCATGACCCTGAGTTTCCTGGATTTGTTTACTCAGGGCAACTGAACAGGTCATTTCCACATATATCTTAGAGTCTCAATAATGAAAACTGTCTCAATTGACAGCACCAAAGGTTATGAATGAAATTGATAAGGAATATAAAAAACATGAATATATAAACACATTTCTACCATCTGTGCTACTAGATGAAGTGATGCCACAGGCAATTCTATTCAAAGTGGAATACAAATGAAATTTGAATCATATGACATTTTACAACAGATTTTCCTTCCTTAGAAATGCCTTAGTCCAATATTAAAATTAATTTGCATTCTTTAAAAACAAAGACTGGCATAGACAACAGCATATTATACTGGGTAAGGATAACAAATTGCCTTGGGATTCATAATTTATCTTGAATAACACACACACACACACCATCTTGTGAAAATCAAGAATTGTTATATTTCTTTTTGTTAGTTTATATATCATATATCTTAATTTCTACATCATTACATAAATCCAAACTATGAACCTTAAAACAGCCAGTTATTTTACCAGCAAAATGGGTTTATTTGGGTATAGCAGAGGAATTGCAACTGGGAACATGCAAGCTATGACAAACCATAGGCAAGTCTGGAGATCAAAGGAAAGGAACATTACTTTATAGAGAAAAGGAGGAAGTTGGGAGGGCTTGCTTTAGAGAAAAAAAAGTCTACTGGAGGAAAGCAAAAGTTGAGAGTAGTGATGATTTTTCATTGGCTGAATTATGGCATTTTCTTATTGGCTGAGCTTGCTGCTGGGTAAGGAAAAATTCTTCCCTTGTCTTTCTGAAGTAATAAAGTAGGCTTCTTCTCTTTGGAAATGCAAGGTATAGTCTCTTCTTGTTGAAGTCTGCAATTCTGCAACTGATGAGGAGGAGTGGTGGAGGGCGAGTCAGGAAGCCCTTTGAGGTCTTCTTTATGCAGTTTCACAGAACTAAGTCAGTTGTTACATACATTAAAAATTTCACATAGAAACCATACCAAGAGAATAGCTAGCAGTAAACCATAGACTGGGGCTCAGATTCCAGACAGAAGTTAAGTCACAATATTGAAGGAAAAATGAGGGTCAGGAAAACTAATAAGGGTCAGAAACCAAGGCAAGCATTTTTTTATGAGTTAGGGAGCATGTCCCTTCGGTAGACACCCTAGGAATCAGAGAATAGGCAGAGGTCAGACAGCTCCTATATAGGGTCTGAGGATGTTAACTTCAAATCCTGGTTCAGACAAATATACCTACATAGCTAGAGGCAAGTGATTAAATATATCTCAAGCTCATATTCCTCATATTAAAAAGGGATCACAACACTACTTTGCAGGTCATTCTGAAAATTAACTGAGTAAATGAGTATCAAGTGCCAGACACATCATAGAAACTCAATAATTGTTATTTTCTTTAACCAGGATCAAAACAGAAGAAGCAAAATAAGTACAAATTGAGATAGTAACTTGCACTTCAGCAGTGTATCATGGGGTATTCTACAATCTCTCGACTATTCATGACCACTTTTGTTCAACTCAAACAACTGAATTGCTCACAGTAGCTTGCATTCTCTAGGAGAAGAATTTTGATAGTGAGGCTGGTGGAGGATGATTCCTACGAAAGGAATGGATACAGCTTGTTGATTCTATACTTTGTTTTTACTAGCTGATAGACTGTTCACAACTCCAGGAGGCAGAGCTGTTAGCCAAAGGTGAGGTTCTTTATTTTTTTTAAGATTTTATTTATTTACTTGAGTGAGAGTAAGAGAGAGAGCATGCACAGAGGAGAAGCAGACTCCCCACTGAGCAAAGAGTCTGACGCAGTGCTCGATCTCAGGACCCCAAGATCATGACTGACTAAGCCACATGGACACCCAAGGGTGAGGTTCTAAGAGTAACCATCATGTTCAAAGTCAAGTCAAAGACAGAGTTGGAACTGAAAGAGTGGTTCTTAAGGCATCTCTACATAGATAACTATAAACTATGATCCATTTTAATAGAATCACAGGCCCACAAAAGTTTAGAAATAAAAGTGTAATAATCACTCAATTTCAAAAACAATATCAATGACATCCAAAGGCAACATGTTTGATTAAAATATAAGTTATCATTTTAAAACATAAACTTGATAACTAATAATTATTTAGGATTTAAAAGAACTAAAGAAGCTAAGTGCCCTCTCACTACAAATATTGTTATGCCATAACTAAAGCTATCTCTTCATTTGTGTTCTCTCCTCTTGATGAATTTTATTTTATTTTATTTTTTATTTTTTATTATTAACATATAATGTATCATTTGTTTCAGGAGTACAGGTCTGTGATTCATCAGTCTTACACAGCACTCACCATAGCACATACTGTCCCCAAAGTCCATCAACCAGCCACCCATCCCTCCCACCCCCCACCACTCCCACAACCCTCAGTTTGTTTCCTGAGATTAAGAGTCTCTTATGGCTTGTCTCCCTCTCTGGTTTCGTCTTGTTTCATTTTTTCCTCTCTTCCCCTATGATCCTCTACCTTGTTTCTCCAATTCCACATATCAGTGTGATCATATGATAATTGTCTTTTTCTGACTGACTTATTTTGCTTAGCATAATACCCTCTAGTTCCATCCACTTTGTTGCAAATGGCAAGATTTCATTTTTGATGGCTGCATAATATTCCAGTGTGTGTGTGTGTGTGTGTGTGTGTGTGTGTGTGTGTGTATCACATCTTCTTTATCCATTCATCTGTCAATGGACATCTGGGCTCTTTCCATAGTTTGGCTATTGTGGACATTGCTGCTATAAACATTGGGGTGCAGGTGCCCCTTTGGAATACTACATTTGTATCTTTGGGGTAAATACCTAGGAGTGCCATTGCTGGGTCATAGAATAGCTCTATTTTCAAATTTTTGAGGAACCTCCATAGTGTTTTCTAGAGTGGCTGCACCAGCTTGCATTCTCACCAACAGTGTAGGAAGGTTCCACTTCCTCCGCATTCTTACCAACATCATGCAGCAAAGGCAGTCCTAAAAGGGAAGTATATAGCAATACAAGCCTTTCTCAAGAAACCAAGAAAGGTCTCAAATACACAACCTAACCCTACACCTAAAGGAGCTGGAGAAAAAACAGCAAATAAAGCCTAAATCCAGCAGAAGAGAAATAATAAAGATCAGAGCAGAAATCAATGAAATAGAAACTAAAAGAACAGTAGAACAGATCAACAAACCTAGGAGCAGGTTCTTTGAAAGAATTAATAAGATTGATAAACCCCTGGCCAGACTTATCAAAAAGAAAAGAGAAAGGACCCAAACAAATAAAATCATGAATGAAAGAGGAGAGATCACAACCAACACCGAAGAAA
>NC_138369.1:92360720-92400628 GCF_054177405.1 Leptonychotes weddellii | reverse complement strand
TCCAAGATCTATAAAGAACTTCTCAAACTCAACACCCCAAAAAATATATAATCAAGTCAAAAAATGGGCAGAAGACATGAACAGACACTTCTCCAAAGAAGACATACAAATGGCTAACAGACACATGAAAAATGTTCATCATCATTAGCCATCAGGGAAATTCAAATCAAAACTACATTGAGATACCACCTTACACCAGTTAGAATGACAAAAATTGACAAGGCAAGAAACAACAAATGTTGGAGAGGTTGTGGAGAAAGGGGAACCCTCTTACACTGTTGGTGGGAATGCAAGTGGGTACAGCCACTTTGGAAAACAGTGTGGAGGTGCCTCAAAAAGTTAAAAATAGAGCTACCCTATGACCTAGCAATTGTACTACTGGATATTTACCCCAAAGACACAGATGTAGTGAAAATAAAGGCCATATGCACCCCAATGTTCATAGCAGCAATGTCTGCAATAGCCAAACTGTGGAAAGAGCCAAGATGCCCTTCAACAGATGAATGGATAAAGAAGATGTGGTCCATACATACAATGGAATATTACTCAGCCGTCAGAAAGGATGAATACCCAACTTTTACATCAACATGGATGGGACTGGAGGAGATTATGCTAAGTGAAATAAGTCAAGCAGAGAAAGTCAATTATCATATGGTTTCACTTATTTGTGGAACATAAGGAATAGTATGGAGGACATTAGGAGAAGGAAGGGAAAAATGAAAGGGAGGAAATCGGAGGTGAGACGAACCATGAGAGACTATGTACTCTGAGAAACAAGCTGAGGGTTTTAGCGGGGAGGGGGGTGGGGGGATGGGTTATCCCGGTGATGAGTATTAAGGAGGGCACGTACTGCATGGAGCACTGGGTGTTATATGAAAACAATGAATCATGGATCACTGCATCAAAAACTAATGATGCATGGTGACTAACACAACATAAAAAAAAGAAAGAAAGAAAGAAAATGTGACTGACTTAAGAGCCTAATCTAAAACTCACTCTCACATCATCCTGAAGTTGTCTTCCTTAGAGTTGAGTTATTAGATGACACTGAGATCAAACTATGTGATACGTTATAAAATAAACATCCTTAGATAGAATCTAAAAATGACCCTGAAGTATATGAACTTCCATGCAGTTGTAGCCTAGTATGTGGAGGTTAAGAGCATGGTCTTTAAGTGCAATCCTACCACTTACTTGCTGTGTGACCATTAAATTCTCTGTGCCTTGGTTTCTTCATCTGTAACCTTCATAGGGTTTGGCAACAGCTGAATGAATTAAATATATAAAGTGCTAGAGCAACCATGCCTTGCAAATTTTAAGTGCTTCCCAAGTGTTTGTTATTACTGTTATTTGTGCTGATGGTTTAGGATGGGATTTGGTGACTTGGTCCTGAGGAATCTCATTTAGAGTTCTGAATAATAGGGTATCCCCACAGGAATCCATAGCAAATAGAGATCAAAACACCTGATTTGTTACTGGTAACCCTGGATTGCAAAGCACTTGAACTTGAACTTGAGACCAAAGTGGGGTTTCCCCACTAATTTAAATATATAAATCTAGTCAGAGATATAATAGCTGGGAACCCTGAGGCCTCATCTACATTTTTATAGGGACATAAAGAAGAATCTCTTTCACATGATGGTAGATAGGTATATACTTATGTATATACAGATATATAGATATATCTATCTTCTCTAATAGTATCATAATTGAGTTAAATTGTAGGCTACTCAGGTGATATCACAGGGAATTGCTTGGTGGAAAAAAATTCTCCAGGAGGACAAAGTGTTTCCTTACACACTTCTTTTCCTTTAACAACAGACAAGAAAATGTTCTAAATATTTCTCATAGGAAAATTAGAAGTATATCTGTAAAATGAAAATTTTTCAATTCTTTTTGGATTTCAGACAAGAATTTCTTTTATGGACAATCTCATTTTTAAAATTTTTTTTTTATTTTTTAAAGATTTTATTTATTTATTGACAGAGAGAGAGATAGCGAGATCAGGAACAAAAGCAGGGGTGTGGGAGAGGGAGAAGCAGGCTCCCAGCCAAGCAAGGAGCCCGATATGGGACTCGATCCCAGGACCCTTGGAGCATGACCTGAGCCGAAGGCAGACGCTTAACCAACTGAGCCACCCAGGTGCCCCTCACTTTTTTTTAAATGTTTCAAGTTTTTATTTAAATTCTAGTTAGTTAACCTATAGTGTAATATTAATTTCAGGAGTAGAACTTAGTGATTCATCACTTACATATAACACCCAGTGTTCATCCCAACAAGTGCCCTTAACACCCATTACCCATTTGTTTTATTTATTTTTTTTAGAAGAGAAAAGTTATTTTATTTTTTATTATGTTATTTTAGTCACCATACAGTACATCATTAGTTTTTGATGTAGTGTTCCATGATTCATTGTTTCTGTATAATACCCAGTGCTCCATGCAATAAGTACCCATTTGTTTTAAAAGAATTCTTTGTTGCTGGAGTACTGGAATATGGTGTACTCCAATATTTTTAGTACCAAGGTTTCCAAGTGGGGCAAAATTACTCTTCACAAAGCATGGAGTGAGGACCTAGACTGAGGTAGGTATGGAGACCGGCAAAAAAAGCAGGACAATAGGCAGAGAATGCTATTTGCTTTCAGGAAAATTAGTGGTTTTTTGCTTTTTTGTTGGAAATGACTGCAGAGGTTAGGTTTAAAACCAAAATCGGTACAAAGGAAAAGAGAACGCATGAATAAATGCAGAGGCGAAAGTCAAATGATGGTCAAGATGAAGTAAGCCCTTAAGAATATTTAGAATCTATGAGTGGGAATTTAAACCATTTAGGATATAGGCTTATATTATATAGTTAAGCTCATTAACTTCTAAGGGAGAAAATTTTCTGTTCTGGTAATAGCCTAGTAACTCTTATCAAACCACACTTCCTGCAAGGAATATCTATAAACTCCAGGAACATATAAACAACCAGCTACATAAAGACACTAAAGGGTGAACAAAAAAAGGCACAGGAAGGGGATCAATACTTGGCAGAAGTAAAAGGCACTGGATGACATTCCCAGCTACATTTTAAAATAATTTTAGCGGGCGCCTGGGTGGCTCAGTTGGTTAAGTGACTGCCTTCAGCTCAGGTCATGGTCCTGGAGTCCCGGGATCGAGTCCCACATCGGGCTCCCTGCTCGGCGGGGAGTCTGCTTCTCCTTCTGACCCTCCATGCTCTCTCTGTCTCATTCTCTCTCAAATAAATAAATAAAATCTTTAAAAAATAAAATAAAATAAAATAATTTTAGCCTGGGTGCAGGTCCTTATCAAGCCATGCAGGGCTGCTAAAATCCAGAAAGAAGCCCACAGCCTATCAGGCATGAGAAAGCAAAGGACAAGTTCAGGTTGAACTGAACAACTGGAAAATGAAAGGGAAGGATTTTGGAGAACAGAGAGTTATAGAAAGAGAACTGCATATCTTGACTCTACTCAAGTGTCTAGCTAACCTCTGAATGATGCATGTGCTGGATAGATTCTAAGCAGCTCAGTTAAGGCTAAAATAACTGGAATGAGATTGCAGAGTTTGGAGTTTGAGTTCAGCCATGAAACAAAATATTTGTACTCTTCAATGGAACATAAGAGAATCCAGAGACTCTACAATATATTATTCAAAATGTCCAGAATACAATCCAAATTTATTAGATATGAAAAAGCAGGAAATTGTAGCCCATACTTAAGATAAAAGGCAATCAATGGAGATCAAGTTTGATATGGCCCAAGTTTGGAACTAACAGACACAGATTTTAAGCATCAATTAAAACTATGCTCAAAGGTATAGAGGAAAATATAAGGAATAAGGCAATGGCGTCTGGCACACATGTTTGTGTTTACACACTCTATTCTTCATATAAAATAGCAGTACTTATAAAAGCAGTGATGACAGAAAGTAGCTCAATTATGCACACTAAGGAGCATTGAATTCAAATTTAGTTTGTAGGACATTCATTCGTAATAAACAACCATTTAAAATGTACCTTGCTGGGTGCTAGAAGGGCAATGAAAAATTAGATGTTGTTCTTCTATTCACAGACCTTAGAGTTGACTTGAACCTAAACAACAATATTATAAGGCCAAAAAATAATGCATTTCATTAAAACAGTACTTAAAAGCAGTCTGGGGCACCTGGGTGGCTCAGTCGTTAAGCGTCTGCCTTCGGCTCAGGTCATGATCCCAGGGTTCTGGGATCGAGTCCCACATCGGGCTCCCTGCTCGGCAGGAAGCCTGCTTCTCACTCTCCCACTCCCCCTGCTTGTGTTCCTGCTCTCGCTATCTCTCTGTCAAATAAATAAATAAAATCTTTAAAAAAAAAAAAAAAAAAGACCACACACACACCAAAAAAAGCAGTCTGAGGTCTCCGCTATTAGTGGAGGAGATCTAAAGGAAGGCTTTAAGGAATGACAGATGACATGGACCTTAAAAGACCTTAAAATTTTTATTTGTGGGCATGATGGGACAGGGGTGAGCATCCAGCTGTACACAGTGAAGAAAGGTCTGCATATAATGAGATGAAGTAGCCGCCTTTGGCTGGAGGATTTAGTTTGTGACAATGTTGGTGGGATCTAACATATGATAATGTAGGTGGGCTCAGATTGCAAAATGCTGGGCCAGATAGTTAGACATGATTCTAAAAACAATAAGGAACCAATTAAAAAGAAAAGATACAAAAGCCCAACATCATTCCCTTCAAAAATTACAAACCCAAAAAGGATTTCCATTATTTATTGTTTATGATTCTCACAATCACCTGTAAAAAAAGTAAATGGAATAGCTCATATAATTTTAGTGTAGGTCTCTTTAGTCTGTTGAGGATTAAGTTACCAGATGATAGATTTGAGCAAGAAAAGGATTAAGAAATGTGCTATGAAATTACTTAACATTTTGGTTACAAGATATATATGAGAGTTTATGGTTTCATAAAATATTTCACTGTACTACTTAAAAGAGTCCACTATTCCTTTGGGTAGGGGTGAGGCAAATTGAATTCCATCTTTACGAATTAAAACTCATGCATAAAATACAAATTATGATTAAATTGTATGTTTCTAAGTTTGCAGAAATAAGCAAATACTTCTTTCCTAAGGCCCTTTTGTGGCCTTTTCTGATGAGGAAATTCAGGAGATTCTGTTGTCAGCTTATTATCAGGCAGTTATGAAATCACATTGAAAATTTTAAAATATTGACAATAAAGGCAAGGCATGAAAAAATACCTTGAAGCCTAATAATAAATAAGAAAATAAATCCTTTGTGAGTAATGTGTTTTTATAATATCTCAGTAGCTTCAAGTACTGAAACATTAACTGGGAGAATTTTAGGTTTTTGTATTGTCAGAATATAATAACACCAGATTATCTCAGAATAGGAAGGACAATAGAATTTTATTTCTTTGTACTCATAATGCTTATTGTATTCTTCATGTTACAGCTAATGACTTTAAGAAAAAGAGCATAGCTACATGGCCTTGGACATATTTTGTTGCTTACAAGCAAATTATGCGATATTTATTTGACTTTAAAAAGCTAATGTAGCGGGCGCCTGGGTGGCTCAGTTGGTTAAGCGACTGCCTTCGGCTCAGGTCATGATCCTGGAGTCCCTGGATCGAGTCCCACATCGGGCTCCCTGCTCGGCGGGGAGTCTGCTTCTCCCTCTGACCCTCCTCCCTCTCATGCTCTGTTTCTCATTCTCTCTGTCTCAAATAAATAAATAAAATCTTTAAAAAAATAAATAAATAAAAATAAAAAGCTAATGTAGCATCCATTTATTTTTTTCCTATATTTGTTTTGTGGCGTGGAATGGTGGCATCTGGTTAATCTATATTAATATGCACATAAGTATTCCCTATATTCTACAATTTCATAAAGTACATTTGTTTAGAAAACTTCCTTCAATGGCCTTATGTAATATTCTGTGAAAACAAAGCTCATACCAGATATAAGTCACTGTCTTTGAGATAAAGTTGTCCAAAAGCATTTACCTTTGTTTTGTTTTGTTTTGTTTTGCTTTGGGTTTTCTGATAGGCACTTTGTGTTCTATAACTCTGAGATTTTTGCAATTCTCCATGGTCTCTCTTCTCGCAATCATTTACACCAAAATTCCCTGAGAGACAAGCTCAAACTTCTCTCTCCCTTTGTTGAACCATCTCCTTAGGTTCCATTTAATATGATTAATTGCTCTAAAAACCATACAAAAAATAGGACTTATAGTTAAAACTTGACCCCAATTCATGATCAATATAAAGAAATGTCATATAGGCATCATTGAACTCAACAAGTTGCTTTCTTCCTTGTTGCTACTGTTTACTTTAAATTTTGTTCAAGAGCACAATTTCTAACAACAGTCCTTAATAGTGTATGCCTAATCTGTTACTTAGTTTTCACATTAATTTATAAGCTCAAACAAATAAGAATAACATAGAGAATGTTGCCAACACAATTTTTTTTTTTTACAATCTGACCAGTGATTAAATACACAGACTATTTGATGCTTTATCTATCTGCTATTCCTTTTACACTGATTGAGAAAGTCTTGTAACACCCACGGTTTTGGACTTCCATGATCAAACATTAGACAATGCAGTCTAACTCCTTGAAGTTCTTAGGTGAAGAAACCAATAAATACTTCCCATTTTCTTCTTTTCACATACTCCAGATGCAGCGTGTTTTTAAAACAGTGTCAGGTCTATCCCTTTCTGATTTACATCTGTGAGTTGAATCAAACTGTAATTGGCCTACAGCTGCACATATAAAATAATCTGTTACACAAGCATCTCACTTTTCCCTGCATGGAAACATCAGTCCAGGACCTCATCTTCTAATGGATGTAAGGGATTTGAATTGGTGCCTCAGTTTACTCATCAACATCTCCCTGAAGTGATCTCCCAAAAGGAAATAGAAGACAGGGTTGATGGCACTGTTCAGAAAGGCCAAAGGCCTAGTCAAAGTGTAGAAGAAGTTGATGGCTGCCTGAGTGCATTGGTATTCCTTCCACTTCTCCAGGCGTGAAGCGATCCTCATGTTCCGCATGATGTGGTAGGGAGTAAAAAGCACAGAGAAGATCACAACGGCCATGATGACTAAGGTGAGAGGCTTTTCAAGGGGCAAAGCAGTACCAAGCTGCCTGCTCCTCTGCTTTAGGAAAAGAGCAATCTTGAAATAAAAGAAGCACATCACCACAAGGGGAATGAGGAATCCCAAGAAGGTTAGGCATATGCTATAAATGAGGCTGCTTTGGGCGTTCCCAGAACTTGCATAATCAATACAGTTGGTGCCATTGACAGCAAAATTAGGATTTATAAGAGAAAGTATGGGCAGTAGCTCTAAGGTTACTAAAACCCAAATAGCCAAAGAGATTAAAACAGCGAACTCCTTCTTTTGTAGAAAGTGTTCCCGGAAAGGATACTTCATGAGCAGGTATCGATCAATGCTGATAAAAGTGAGAAAAAGAATGCTGGTGTAGAGATTGGCATGAAGCACATATCGGTTGCTTATACAGAGCATGTCCCCATATATCCACTTTCCATGAGAATAACTTCTAATCAGCATGGGAAGTGTGCACAAAAAAGCCAAGTCTGAGATAGAGAGGTTAAAGAGATAAACGTTACTGCTATTCCAGTTCTTCAGACAGAAGAGGTAGCCAAAAACAACAGCGCTATTCCCAAGGACTCCCACAACAAACTCGATCCCATAAAAAATGGAAAGGTAGTACTTTTCCAGGGCAGCCTCTGCTGCCAGCCAATTTGGGCAAGTTGTGTTCCACGCCTACAGAAGAAAAAGAGAAGGTTAAAACACTAGACTATGACTAAAGACAAAACTGCACAGAACATAATAATAATAATTAAAAAAAACTCTTGTTTTTTTAAACTCTTAAAGCTTGAACTATAAAAAGTTGATTATATTAGGAAGGAGTGCATATACATACACATTCATATACAGGTATGTCACTAATATATTACTTTAACAAATATTTATTGAATACCTTTGAACTATATGCTATGCACTGGGGATAACAGCACCAAGTCAAAGTTCCCAATCTCAAACAATTTATACTTTCTTGGCTAGAACCAGGAAACAAATAAATGCATGTCACATAATGGTAAAAAAGGTCTCAAACATAAAAGAAAGCACGTGCAAAGGCCTGGAGGTGGAAACACACATAGAGGACTTGACAAATAGCAAAGAGGCCAAGAAACAGTGCAATGAAATAAGTGGAGCATCTAATTCTTTCTTCTGTCTCCAGGTGTTCAACCAAGTCTGCTGAGTTAGATTTAATTGAACACAACCTGGGAGAGGACACAGGGATTCTTATCACTCCAGTCTTGCTATTTTAATAGATTCTATTTTATTTCCATATTGTCAAAGAATTATGGTTATTTTACTAAATTTGAATATAATTCCAGTTTTAAAACATGATTTTTTAAAATTTAAAATATGAGCCTTAAAATCTTAGTAATGATAATGAGAGTGGCCACAATTTGCTGAAAGCTTATAGTATATCTAAGCAACATCCTTGAAGTCAGCTGTAGCTTATCGCCAATAACAAATAAGCTACCAAATCTTGTTTGCCTGTGGTGTCTGGCTATTTCTCAAGTCCATCCCCTTCATGACCATTCTAGTCCAGGCCACCATGATCTTTATCTTAGACTGTATTTTATCTTCTATGGTCTCCTTACATCTTCTCAGGCTCCCTTTCAATCTCCCTTCAACCTGAAAGCCAGACAATCTTGAAAACTACAACCAAAATCCGGATCATATTAACTCTCCTCAGCCAAAACACTTAAATGACCTTCCACTGTCTAGGTAATGAAGTCCGAATCCTTAATGAGTACTTAAGGCATGCAGGATTTGGCTCCTGTAGGCCACTTCAGCCTCACCTAGCATGACTCTCCTCCTTGCTCTTCTTCCTATTAGTTGAATGCACAGAGAACTTTCCCAATGCTCAGTTCACTGAATCCTTTCTCACTGACTTTTTCCCCCTGTGACCCTTACCCCATCACGTACACTGCCCTTATGTCTGCACTCCTTTCAGACTTCAGTTTAAGTGTGGGTTTCCCAAGACAGACTCTCTGACCCACCATTTTATGTATATTTTATGTTCTCCTCGTAAACTAAGTTTCTTTGAATTTCTTGCAACTTTATCTTATTCATGTTTATCTTCTACATCTGGCATAATGACTGCCAGATAGGAGATGGTCTGTAAACGCTTGTTGCATGGAGATGGAGATAAACATTTGACTGGAAAACAGTCTTATAAATATTTCCTCTAAGGTCAGATAAACCCGTTGCTCTATCTCACTGTAAATCTGACACTGTACATAATATGACTAAGATTCAAAATGGGCAATTGTAGTAGTTAGGTAGCTTTGTTTAGACACACATTTGTCAAAGGTAAAATTACATATATATCTTCAGGATCAATTTTTTTAATTAAGGTTAATTTAAAAATTAGGAATTTATATCTGAAATTAATAAATATCAGAAAGTCTAGGATATGTACCAAGGTATGAGTTTTATCACTAGAGATGAGACACCAGATAATAATATTTAATGTGTCCTTTTTCCTTTCAGTTTATTTGGATTTTCTATTTGTTTCCCCAAATCACCATGTGTTGGGTATATTGAGATTTCTAGAAATATAGCAAAAAGTTTAATGGTCTTTTTTTTAAATAGGCTTTTTTTATAGATCAATGGTAATTTTTCACTATTATTTTTATCTCTCTCCCCCACTGCTTTCAGTTCTAAGACTTCTGGAAGCACTCTCTTCCTTGCCTTCTATGATATGGCAATCTCCTTACAGTCCTCCTTTCTCTCTTTGTGGGCTATTTGCCCAAGCTTTAAATGCTGGAGCTCCTCAGAGCTCAGATCATTATTTTGGGATTGCTCAAAACGCAAGTGCACAAACTCAGTGGAATAGTAAGACAATAGAAAGCTTCCTTAAGACTCATTTCTTTCATTTTGAATTTCCTCTTTTTCTAGTCCTTACTCTTATTTTTCTGATGATGCAGTTCTTAAGTGCTCTGACTTACGTCAGTAGCTTCTGTGCAGCAGGAAGATTTGACTGCCATGGCAGGAAAAGAGAGCCATGAAGACATGTGTAACTCCATCTGCCAGGTTCCCAATAACTACCACTCGGGCAAGTCAGGGGCCATGCTGAAGCCATGCAAAAGTCTTCTGCTTTGAGCTGTCCACTGGGACTGGAGATTCAGGGAGGTAATAGGGGTAGAGAATACCAGAACTGGAATAAGGAAAATGAATGGCTAGTCGCCTTTGTCCTGCTTCTCAGGTTGCTTTAACCCTTTTTTTTAAAAAAAAATGTATGTTATTCTGTAACACTCACTAAGAAGATACAAGTAGGCAAAAAGAAGAAATGAAAGTTGTCTGTAAACCAACTACTCCTAATACCTGGATATACTCTTATAGTTTAATATTTATTTGAATTTATTTTTTACAAATAATGAGATCATGCTCTTTATCATATTTTATAATCTGCTTTTTGATAAGTTTATTTTATTCTTAAAATAATCGTCTTAAGTCCTTAATATTAATAAATTGTGGTTTATAAATGTCAGGCCGTCATATTTGCCGGCCAATTTCAACCTCACCAAGACCCATAATTTTCTGGGTATTAGAGTCCAAATTAGATGATGTTTGCAGTTGAGTGTGGTTTTTAGTGTGGCCGTTACAATTCTACAAATTGATGAGATAAGCTGATCCTTTAAGGGAATTCCTCAATTGAAGGGAAATTCCTCATGAAAAATTAATACTCTCTCTTCCATTTTCTAGTGGTTGTATTTTTAATTTCTAGGAAACAGAAATAGGTTATAGCAGTGTTGGATGAGTTATTTTTAACTGTTTTTTTAGCTATCGTAATTAAAGTGAAATATTTAATTATATATCCAAACATATATCTAAACTGGTTGAATTATTAAATTACAAGCAATATTCAATTTACTCACATAAGCAGATCAGTAGTATGCATTTTTAATTTGGAATAATGTTTCTTTCACTGTTGTTCTATTCAGCCCTTTAAAAATGTATAGTTTTGAAGCTTAAATTTATAAATACGTTTGATAGCTTATTAGCTTTTAAATTGTTTTTTCTTATAATTATCACAATTAAACAAAGATCATTTGTGCATTTTAATCCTTGACTGATTCTTTAAGGCAAATTTACATGGCAATATTAGTATTTTTTTTAGCTAATTGCTATTTTCATTAATAAACAATTTGAATGAACAAATATATATTCATACAGAAAAGTACAATCATTTAATATTGAAAACTTCGTTTTTAATATATTTCCTGAATTTACATTATAAGTCAAGGTATTAAAAAGTGATAGTAAGGTATCAAATTATATGTTTATGAATTAAAAAAATAACTCACCAATTATAAAAAGTTCTGGAAGGTATTAGCAATGTTTTTGCAATTTCTCATTTTTCCTTAGTGAATTATACTCTTGAACAATTGTAATTTTTACAAACATAACGGTAATTTTTACAAACATAAATGCTAAATTTAATTTTTAGAATGCCTTGAGATTCCCTCTCACATATTTTTTTCTAAACATTTAAATTTTTTTCTGTAAGTAGTTACATTTAAATAAACCTGATTACTCTTTTTGTTGAAATATGTTACCAATATGTTGTCACATTTAGCAAATGTGATAAACCTCTTTAAGTAAAATAAATTTAGTATTTGGCAATTACAAAAGACATTACATTTAATAAAAAATAAATGTAGGAGAAAAAATTATGACTTCCCTTCAGTTTCTTTTGTTGTTCTACATGTTATGAATGACAGTTTAGACAGTTCATTTGCCCATTACTTAAAACCTTAACTGCTCATAGGCCACTTTTAAAAGAAACCCCTAATGGGAAGCCCGGCATTACTTTGTATACCTGGGTGACATGAGTTGCATTATAACTTACCATTCCGTTGGAAGGCCCTGATCCCTTGACAGAAATTATTTGCCAGCAACTTGATACAGCTTCTAACCCAATGCTGTGCCCCTGGATGTAGTGAAGTCTAATTTGCATATCATGCAAAGAGGATTAATAATTTATTCAGTCAAACTTCCAAGTACAGTTCAAGGGGAACTTCCCGTGAAGTCAAGACACAAACAAATTACACATTTCACAAATAGAGTTTGTAAAGACTACTGTTGAAATCATTCACTGTCAAAACAACAGAGAAGCATTCATTATTTTCATGTTGATTTGCATATTTAAAGTTAGCATAGTTTATATTGGAAATACAATTGCTTCTGCTTTTTTCTGCTTTTGCCTTATTTTTCAAATTTGACAATTGTAGTGAATTCTACATTGGCCATATAACTAAGCAGCTGTTATCAACAATTTTGAGGGAGCTGTAAAACAAATTCTGAAAGCAAATCTGGGTATATGCTCTGTCCGTGTTCCAGCAAAAGGGACACTAGAGCTTCAGGTAGTTCCCATTTTATTTTCTGTGATTAAAATCAAGAGACACATAAAAAAGACACATCACATGGCTAGGAATTAGGGAGAGAGGTGGTGTCTAAGCAAGATAACCTCAGTACATGGCAATTCATTACATCCCAATCAATGCCTGGCAGAGCACCTGAGAGCACATCACCACGATTTCAGACAGGAAGCACACCTGGCTTTTTCTGAGGATTGTATCAGATTCATATTCAAGTAAACACTCGGTCAGCTTGGTTTGAAGCATTGGGTTTATGCTGAGAAAGTCCCTTGTTGTGCAGGCAGTAGTCATTTCATTTGAATGCCATAAAGTTGAATGTTGAGTTAGCAGTGACAGGCAGAAGCTCCAAGAGAAACTCTGTATTACAGCCCGTTCTTCTAGCCAAACATTTCCCCTTCTCCAATATATGAGAGTCCAAAACTTAGAAACTTGAAAAAATATATTTTATATATATGCACATATGTATTACATACTTAAGAGTATACACATGCATGAAATATAAATGTATTTATATGTGAAATGCATGTGTATTTATGTCAAACAATGTCTCGTCAATTGCTGGGTTCTTATGATATTCTAGGTATTGCACTAGGCACCTTTGTGTACTGAATGCTTACAAAAACTCTCCAAGGTTGCTATTTTTTAAAATTTTCCATTTTATGGATGAAAACACAGAGGCTCAGAGAGGTTAATTACAGATCACAGAATCTGTAAGAAGAGAGACCTGAGTCTAAACCTATATATTATATATTTTGATTCTAAAACCACCTGCTCTGATTCTTGATTGCCTACAAAAATGAATGACAATATCTTTAATGTACACCACAGATTGAATCAAAGTTCGAGAATTAATGAAAACCATTTTTCAGAAATGCAGCTATTTTCTACCTTTAAAAGGAAAAAAAGACTAAAAACATCATTTTTGTCTGTAATTTTGAAAGGGCAAAAAGCAAAGAATTTGGATGACCAGTGCCAGGCTTATTAATTTAAACATAAGTTAATATGGCTTGCCTCCAGGCAACCAAGGCATATGAATGTATTTCATAAGTTCCTGCACCATTCTGATGAAAGCCAAGGGCTATTCCCTTTGTGGGGTGGTATAAGTTCCCCAGAACTTCCTCTTTCATCTCTCCACATCCTGACTCTGGACTTCTAAGATGAAAAGTGGTCTCTACTTCTCCTTTCTCATAATGCAAGTGATCCGACTTGTGGCCTGGTCGCCTTACTTCCCTCCCATGTCTTACTTCACTGCAGATCCCATTGCCTCAGGATGCTTTTAATGGAAAAGCTAGAGTGACTCTGGGATGGACCTAATAAAAGGTCTCCAGTACTTCTATTCTATTCATATTATGAGTCTTTATGCAGGTCTACAGGAGGTAACTGAAGAGAGTTAAGGCCAGAGTCAGGGTTATAGGCTCTGTGAGCAGGGCTCCTGTAATGAATGTGCTACCTTTTAGCCACACAGGACCTGACACTGTAAAGGACCACACACTTGATTTAATGCTCTACTGTCACATTCCAACTGAAATTTTTCATAACCTTTTAACAAGGGGCCCTGTATTTTCATTTTGCACTGGGCTCTGCAAATTATGGAGCAGTCTTGCCTGTGAGAGTACACATCTAGAAAATCATTTCTAGTCAGCATATAAAATTTCAACAGGGCAAAGTTTTTGGTTTGGGGGTTTTGTTTTGTTCGAAATAAGGTGACATGTTGAAACTTACTACTTGAGGAGCAATGAAAATTTTGAAGGCAGTCAAGTTTGCGGTATAATTCACTATCTAAGACGTAATACCACATACTGGTTAAGAGCAGATGCCCTGGAGGCAAACGACCCCCTTTCACATCTTAGCTTCATGGCTTACTGCTGCTCAGTTTTCTTGTCTGAGAAGGAGGGATAATAAAAGTGCCAGTCTTATGGAGTTGTTATGTATATAGTAGAAGCACACAGTCTATACATCTAATATATAGTATGGGTATATATTAATTGCTACATAAATGCTGACTGTTCTAGAAGTTTATAACAAATGAGAAGGAGACCTCTTCAAAATGATCACGTCAATCCAATGTCATCAATGTTAGAATATTTGCTGCCCAGGAATGTCCATTTAAAATGACCCTATAAAAGCCAGCACGGTTAAAAAAAAAAAAAGAATTCTAATCTGGCCTTGCCTTTTACTCTCTGTGTGGTCTTTGAAAAGGCAACATAATTCGGTTTCCTCATTTGGAAAAGGGGAATAATAATTCTTACCCCATAAACCTCATAATGTCCGTTGTACAAATGAGATATTATGTGAAAATGCTATGGGCTAGGAATGCAAGAGGAGTTCAGGTAACCCAGGAGCACTCATCAGGAAATTCAAGAGGAAAAATAAAGGGTGGGAAGGACAATCAAAATATTAATTAAATCCAATGTTAGTAATCAGTCTAACATTTTCTGAGCAGTCACTCTGTAACAACACTGTGTGTGCATTAGTTCCTTTAGTATTTACTAGGATTCAATGCAGTGTAGACTGTTAATACCCCTAATTTTCAGATGAAAAAACTGAGGAGGAACAAAGTTTAAATAATCATCCACAGTCACGTAGCTCATAAGCATCTGGGTTATAATTTGAAGTCTTATTTGTTTGATTCCTGACCAAGTCTCTGATTTTATTTTGTCCCTGTCATGGTAAAGAAGGAAATATGAGGTCAAAACATAAAATGACTATTGTTGGACATTTTTGACTCTAAATATGGCACTTTAATGTGTCTTGGCCTAATAAAAGTAAGTTTAAAACTAACACTAAGTTTAATTATTGGTTATTATATTTACTGGTTATCAAATTTAATTATCTGCCATCTAAATAGAATAGAGCATTTTAGATAAGAAACCAGAAATGTTGAAAATGAGTAAGCAAAGTGTTTACAGGAAGGTTCTACTAGTGACATCTTTGAGCATGTTTGGAAGATACACTTCTTTCAACAGCATAAACAAGTCTGTGTGGAAAACAACCTGGTCTAAGGGTCACAGGGATCTTCAAGGAATCACAAGCAGGGAAATAAAAAGACAATTAATTCAATTCAAGGAACTTCTAATCCTGTAGGGGTGGTAAAAATATTATTACCTTACTATTAATATTGCAGCTCCAAAGAGGTTGAAACGAATCAAGAAAATTATTGAGGAAGATATTTTGGTGTTGCTATATTGGATGGGCATACCCAGGGCTACCTGATTATTTTCCTATCCAATTATGGTTTTACATAATAAACTAAGAGAACAGCAAGACAGAAAACATAATAGAGAGTATATGTGCATTGCCTCTAAACTCTTCCAGCTTGCAGATTCTAGAAACAAATTTATTGACCAAATTTGCTTTACCAAGGAAAGTTGTCCATTCAAGATAGGCATGCAAGCTGAAGCAAAGCAATCTGTTTCCTCTTTACATAAAAATCCTTGTCATGTAAGAGTCACATTAGTAATGCAGATTTGTACAACAATGTTGCCAGCATTTTTTCTTTTATCATGCAATTGAGAAGAATGTGACATGTTTATTATTTTTGGGCATAATTCAAAGAAATTGTTTTATGCTGAATTAAAATATGTTACTTGTTAAAAGTATCTGGCGACAGCTGAAAAAGTTCTAAATTCTTTGAACTATTAATAGTTAATCTAGAAACACAGCAAAATCACCTTTTAATTTTCAGTTTATATTCAGATTCCAACAGCTAAATGATTTTTTAATGATATATGGTAAACTTAATCACAGGTGTTTCCCAACAAAAATAATGTTGTCTTGTTTCTTTGATATGAAATTTAAACATATGTGTGAAATATGGAGACAATTTTCCTTCTTAACAGTCACTAAGGCATAACCTGATTAAAAGAAGAGAATTTGCCTGAAATATTGAAATAATTTATTCATTTGTTAATTGACTATTCAACAACTCAGTCTTTTCCAGTCACATTTATTGTATTTTGTATAAATTTGCTTGATTCTTGGAATATTTTGCATTATTTATGAAAACAAAACAAAACAAAAAAACAGCTAGTTAATTGTTTTGATGTACATATAAGCACTTGCAATTGGGTACTAATTAACCATTCCCCATCTCACGTTCCTTGTTTGCTCTAGTTTGTCATTTACCTTTGGAATAAGGAATAAGAAGTCAGTTTGCTTGGATCTCACTGAGCACTTTAATCATTGAATCGGGAGGTTTTCAAAATTCTCTAGAGTATGGGAAATATGTTCATTAAGAGAGCTAAGTGCTTTGTGAGTGCATTATAGGTTAAATTAAGGAAATTGCCTGCCCCACTAATAAAACATTTAGTGGTGTAATTCTCCTGTTTTAGTATCTTTACCTCTGCAACATATTCATTGATGCAATTATTAATTTTGAAGTATGTTTTGTTCTGACTTACTATACTGCAAAACTAACACAATTTGATTTCACTGTTAGGCCAATATTGGAATATACGTAATGTAATGAAGAATTTTCAGGCTGTAGTAGTTCTGACAATTGCAATTAAACAACATAAAAAGTTAAGAAAATATTTCAAACACTGCCTTTTAAAAATATCCCCCACCCTGTACATATTATTTATGTGTCTATAAGTACTATTTTGTCATGTTTAAAACCCAACAACACTTACATTATTTAAAAGAAGAGCCCACTTCTCTAGAGGAGCACTGAGTAATGTATAAAATTATTGAATCATTATATCGCAAACCTGAAACTAACATTACACTTTATGTTAATTATACTTCAACTAAAACACAAGTAAAAGAGTTATTATTGCTGGTTAGAACTCCTAGTACGAGCTATTGGGTCAGGAGAAGTGCTTAGAAACCATTGTGTAGAGCTGCCTCATCCTGAGCACAAGGGCGTCAGGCTCAGTGGTTTGGAAGGACATGGATGGATGGAGAAGGCTAAATCTGGGAACATGGAGGGATGTTTTATGCACAACAGAGATGCCAAGATCCATGTTGAGGGAGGAAAGAGTGATATCTATCTATCTATCTATCATCTCTCAGTGTGGACTCCCTGTTGCTTCCTGTTGGAAGAGGAGAAAACCACTCTCTGATCCATCCCCAGATTAGTGCCTAACATTGTCTCTTTTACTTAAAAAAAAAAAAGGAGAGAAAAAGAACAGCAAACGTGAGAAAAAGAATCCGACAATTTGACCCTCCATGATGCCTCTATCTTCAGGAGAAGGGTAGAACATATCAGGAGCTTCTCACCGCCAAAGGAATTCAAAGCACAAAAGCTTATGCCAAAGACGATGAACTCCAAACAAAACTCTGTTTTGTTTGTACACTGTGACCATAAAGAAATGCACCAGCTTCATCAATTTGTTTTGCCACTGATAGGGCCTGTAATCCTCAAACTCCAAGCAAACTTTTTGAATAATAATGGCCCAATCCCTTTATTCTATCATTCCTTCCTACTGTACTCAACATCTTTTGAAGACCTGTGTGTATATCTATCAGGAACTGGAAATGGTGAAATGCTCATTTGTAGCAGAGATTAGAATATGGGGAAAATAAAAATGAACTAATTTTTTCAATGACACTAGAATCTTGAATGTTAAATACCAAGCTCCATGAGAAGAGAAAAAGAAGCAGAGATTAGGAAAGACTTCCACAAGCAATATCTGATACTTCTTTTCTCTCCTCATTTCTGTTCCTTCCTCATTAGTCAGACACTAATATTTCATTGCCTAGCTCATGCCATGCCTTTTTTTCAATAATGAATTCAACAGACATGTATTGATCACCTACTATGTTCAAAGTGATAGAGGAAATAAAAGGATAAATAGTTATAAAACCTGACCTCAAGGAACTTATGACCTTTTGAAACTCAGATCTTTTTAATATTCTCAATAAAGTCTAACTCTCTGTGGAATTTCTCTTGCTTGCTCTCCATATCACTTCAGCTATTCCACAATATATGCTTGTTATTATTTGAATTTTTAGAAGAAAATTTTTTTAAACTACTCTATTAATGATCTAGCACTTCCATAATCCCTGAAAATCTCTCCTTTTCTTGAATGGCTAAGTCAAATATTTAATATGTGATCTTAAAAATTTACATCATTATCTGGGCTTTGATTTTCTCATAGATGAAGCAAATTGGTGGGCTGAGTTGTAAATGGTAAATAAGAGATATAAGGGCTACTTCTCTCCATGCTTGAGTTCATGGTAAACATTATTTGTCAATCATGCTATTGCTTCTTCTGTACCCAAACTTATGCTTAGAAAATTTTTTTTAACAGAATGCTCCAGCAACTCCTTACAGATTAAAGATATCATTCATGGTACATCTTGGTTTGAATATAGGAGTTCTCATTTAAATATAAATTACCTGGTTCTACCACCTGCTAACTTCCTCTTAAAAATCTAGTACCAACTGAGAATTTGTTTTTTTTTTCTTTTGTATTTATTGTTTTTATTGAGGTAAAATTGGTATATAGCATTATATAAGTTTCAGGCATACAACATTATAATTTGATGTTTGTATACACTACAAAGTGATCACCACCCTAAGTCTAGTTATCATCCATCACCATTCAGTTGATCCCCTTCACCCATTTTGCCCATCACCACCACCTTCTCTGGTAACCACCAATCTGTTCTTTGTACCTATGAGTTTATTTTTGTGTTATTTTATTTGTTCCTTTGTTTTTTAGATTACACACATAGGTAAAATAATACAGTTTGTCTTTCTCTGTAGGACTTATTTCCCGTAACATAATACTCTCAAATCCATCCATGTTGTCACAAGTGGCTGAGTAGTATTCCATTGTATATATAGACCACATCTTCTTTATCAATCCATCTATTGATGGGCACTTAGGTGTTTCCATATCTTGGCTATTGTAAATAATGCTGCAATGAGCATAGGGGTACATATATACTTTTGAATTAGTGTTTTCATATTCTTTGGATAAATACCTGGCAGTGGAATAGTTGGATCATATGGTAGATTTTTTTTCCTAACATTTCCTGCCCTTTCATGTTTCCTTATTGTCCAGGTTTCTAGAAAACTCCTGGTTGTGAGTTTGACCACAGTGGATGCATTAGCTAGATTTGTTTATTCGGATTTTATTGGTTTTATTATGCCTGAAAATTATTATAAACTGCTTCAACTACTTTTTGAAAAATGTCAGCTTCTAAATAAGTGCATTGCTGTTTCAATGATTATTCTTTGTATGACCTTTATAATCTTATTCAAGGTTTATGGGGTATCAATTTCAACTTAAAGTAATCCAGACTATGTGTCAATATATAGGGCTTGAAATTTTTACAATTCATTTTTGCAATGTGTGCATTTATGAGTAATGCAAGGGCATTGTCTACCTTTGGTTATTATATAAGCCTTCTTTTAAATAGCAGAAAGAATTGTGTATACAGAACAAGGGACAAAAAGTTTCCAAATATTGTTCCCTAGAGAAATGAAATCCCAGCCTCTTAGATAATCTGTGGGAGGAGGGAATGCAGGAAAAATAATTCTAGAACTCAAGAAGAGAATGAAGAAGAAAATAAATCATAGAAATGGGGGAAAATCCCCTGAGAATCCAGGACATCAAAGACTGTGCTGACATAGGGGAATGTTTGGAAGCATAGATACATGCATGCCAAGGTCAAAGAACAGGAATTAATGGGAAGAACAAGTACTTTACCAACAACAAGCAATAAATTCACTGTTGATGATAAAAATTAGCAAAATTTAAGGAATCTGATTTACCTCTCTCTTAACTGCGTCTTTTGCATATTTATCTTAGTTAAGACAGTCTGTTGCCTCCATTAAATTTATAACTATCTAGTTTTGTTTACACAGATGGGAAAGATTTTGCCAGAATTGATATGTTTCTGTTAATTTTAGTTTGCATTTTATGCTTTTACAAAGTTGGAAATACTTGCCAATCATAATTTTTAAAGTTTATTTATAGGTATGCAGCAATACAAAGTTCTAAATTTGCAGATGAAATTTTATTATGTTTAACTCTAGGGAAATTAAAAAATAGTAAAATTATATTTTCTAGAAAGAAACCTGTACCATTAAGCTGAGAAATAAAGGAAAAAAAACAAAGAGTCGATTGTGTGGCATGAAAGAAGCGCAGGAGAACATTATATGTGCAGATGAAAGGTTAACACGAGCCAGTAAGAGTCTCCACCACAGTCAGGACACTAAAGCAAGTAATATGAATACTGCCGACGAATATGTTTGAATTTGTGTAAGAGTACTTGCATTTCACACTTTCTGGTTCAGACACAGTACAATACTTAAAAATTTTATTTAAGAGATTGTAGAGACACCTGCTATTGTAAGAGGTAATACAGAGGGATCTCATATACTCTTTACCCAGTTTCCCCCCCCAATGGTAAAATCTTATAAAACTCTAGTACAATATCATAACCAGGACATTAACATCGATACAAAGCATTTCGAGCACCACAAGGATCCCCCATGTTGCCCTCTAATAACCATCCTCACTTTCTGCCCACTTCCACTTCCTTAAACATTAGTAAGCACTACTCTGTTCTCTTTTTCTATAATTCTGTCATTTCAAAAATGTTATGTAAATGGAATCATGTGGGATGTAAACTTCTGGGATTGATTTTTTTTCATTCAATAGAAGTCTCTGGAGAATCATCCACATTGTTGTGTGTATCTATAGTGTGTTCCTTGTTATTGCTGAGTAGTATTCTATTGTATGCATGTACCGTGGTTTAATGATTCAACTGTTGGAAGATCTCTGGGTTGTTTCCAGTTTTGAGCTATTAGGAATAAGGCTGCTATGAACATCTGTGTACAGATTTTGGTGTAAATATAAGTTTTCATTACTCTAGGCTGAATGTCCAGGGATAAAATTGCTGGGCTATGTGGTAGTTGCGTGTTTAGATTTTTAGGAAATTGCTAAACAGTTTTCCATCCTAGCTTTGCCATTTTACACTTTCACTAGCAACAAATGAGTGACTCAAGTTTTTCCGTATCTTCCTCAGCATTTTGTGTGGTTGTTCCCTATGAGGCTTCTGCTGACGTTGTTGTGGGTGGCTCCTTGCCACGGGGCCGTGGTGACGGCCACGGGGCCGTCCTGACTCTCCACTAGGTCTCCTCTGACACCCCCATCTGGAATAGCTGTGAGGAAGGTGCCATGTTACTGCCCAATGGGGATGAAAGTCCTGGCTCCCTGTAGGAGAGTTTGCGGTGGCTAGGTACCTGTAAGGGCAGAATTCTACCCTTACAGCCTGGCAAGGGTAGAATTCTAGACTCCTCACTCAGCCTTTGCTGGAGTGGGTGGTAATGTGCCGGGTTTTTTCTCTGGTGTGTGGTTTGATCAGTGTTTTTTGTCTAAAAGATTTCTATCTTGCTAGGCTGCCTTTTTTTTCTATCTCTTTTGTTAGAAGGGGCAGGCTTTTGGAACTCTTTATTCTGTCTATGCCCCTGGCGTTTTTAGGTTGTGCTTCTTGAGCTCCAAATCTGGTATATATGAGGCAAAACAAAACAAAACAATAAGAGAAGTCACCCCAGTGTTATTCCTTGGAGACCAAATTTTCTAGCTGGTCTGCCTTCTCTCCCTCTTTCAGAGTCTTATGTTTTTAGTTGCACTTAACAAGGAGAGTTAGGAAAAGCTGTATTTGTTCCAGCTTCCTGGAAGCAGGGGTCCCCTAACACAGTAATTTAAATTAAACAACGTAAGTTAATAATTTTTTCTTTAAGATAACAGAAATAATTCACACTGTTAATGTATATGTTCTTCTATTTCCCTGTTACAGTTGTGAGTAGTGGCCGCTTCACTATTAGAACAAGAGTGCCTTGATCGGCCTCTACAAATGTTCTTACACAAAAGTCAGCTGGACCGTCAGTGATAACTGAAATGACTTCAATTACTTGGAAGAACTTCAGCGCTCAGATTGAGTAATTTTCAACCCCTCACATTATGTTTTAAATCTGTCTCAAAGGTACTTCAAAAAGTGTAAAAGATGTGCCAAGCATGACACAAAAATTATTCTGGACATTAGAAAGTTCAAATATAGTAAACTGATTTTTCTTTTTTGTTTTTCACTTTTAATTACAAAGGTTATTCTTGCCAAAGGTCATTTGAAAGGAAAATAGAAATGGGAGTTAGAAAGTGAGTTTTTGAAGATAATGCTAAGAAGAAATGAGAATAGTTGTTGTATTTTAAATAATAAAACTTCTTGTATCAACAAAATAGTAGTTTCTTTCACATAATGAAACATTGGATTTCTTCCATTTTCCAACCAAATATGTATGTGTACTAGAGATGTGTATGTCAGTTAAAATTTTTGTTTTATTTTCAGTTAAATTTTAAAAAATAATTTATGTGTTCTTGCCTGAAGATCAATTGCGTCCAATATATTGTATCCAACTACTTAAGAACACTGATAAACTATCCATGGTTGATGCAATTATAATTTGATTCATTATATTGTGACACAGGTCACAGAAAGCCAATGGCGATTTAGAATGGGAATGTCTAGAGTAATGTGACACAAAAATATCACTTCCTGGGAAATTCAGAAAACACCTTTCATTCTAACTACCTACATATATAAACAGATACAGACATACATAGGCAATGGTGTGCTGGATCCCACTCATACCAGCTCCTAAGACCCTATTGTTACATTTCTGGCCATTTTTTTAAGCTATTGGAGGTCAGGGTAGTAATTTGAACTGGGCATAGGGGAATATTTACACCATGGCAATTGGCAAAGCCTTTAAATAGGCACCATCCTCCCCTCAACACCCACTTTTCAAAGAGATAGTGGTTAAACATTTGCCAGCATACAACTCCATAAATCTTTACCTTTGCCATCATGACTGGCACTTAAATATATATATTTAATAAATAGATATATATGGCAAATGTGTATAGCAAATTTTATATACATACTATTTATTATACAATTATATATACACATATTATTATATATAAGTGTGTATAGACATACATAGTCCAAGGTCACTTTTCCATCTAGTGTGAGTTTTAACCACCAGCTTGTGGCAAAACCTCTCCCAGGTGCATTAGGGAACACAAGAGTGACTTCAGGGAGTCCCTTGCCTTATTTTTAGGAGAATACCTAATTTGAAACAAAAACAATATTGGGACATTTTCTTCCTCACCTTTGCCTCATTTTCCCCTTGGAGTCATGAAATAAAAATTTCTTGGAAACCGCTGATAGTTAAACAAATATTTACAGAAATGACTGCTTGAAAATTCCTTAGTTCTTTTGGGGAGAACACAGCCTCTCTCCCTATAGGAAGTTACAAGTAATAGCAATATAAAGCACTATGTGATACATTCCAGGAGTGTCTAGAAATCCTCCCTTTCTTGGCTGGTGTCCATCCACTCACAAGCAATGAAGGACGAGTCTCTCCTGTTTGGATGCAGCAGACAGGCATGTGGAGCTGTGTGACTACAGCTGGGCACGACAGGAGGAGTCACCACAAGGATTCAGGGGCTTTGGGAACCTTGCTTCCTTCTCCCCCCTGTGGTACCCCAGCTCAGCACTCCCAATCTCTGTTCATGGCTTCACATTTAAGACAGAAGAAAACCATACACCTTAACCCCTGACTACAGTAAATTTATTTTTAAATTTCTTAATACAAGAACACTTCACCTGCCTGTTTAGGTCTAAAGGGAGAGAAAGCTATATAAAATAAATGTTGGGTGTTGATTTATTTTATTCCTGGTCTCCTTCAGGCATTTGTCAGTTAAACATAGAATAATAAAATATCTGCACAATGAGAAAACATGATTCATGATTAAGATCATTAAGTTTGAACTCATAATGATTCTGTTTCAATGTCTTATTATTGCTTTTAAGGAGCTAAATGATAAATGGCTTGAAATTGTGTAGCCTGTTTGAATTATGAAATTTAAGAGTATTATTTCTGTCATCACATAAATAATTGCCACACAGTCCTCAGAGGGAGAATTATGTGCATCTAGATTTGCACCTGTCTTAGTTTAATTTAAAGTTACATACTGCATTAGATGTAATCATAACAGCAAATGAAATAGTCTCTTGATAGCATTCATTGTACTGACTATCATTTATATGGTTTTGTTCTTAAATTTCTGCCAGTTTAATGTATCCCATTTCAAACTGTGCAAGTATCATAAAGAAAAAAAATGAAACATAAAATAAGTTGTCTTAACTTTGGCAATAAATGTTTTATAACTTCCATATAGAATTGATTAAAATGAACTAGAAAAAAGATGTTGCATTGGTGTCCTTACAAAAGTTCTTTCTAAGAGAGAAAGAAATGTCCCCTAAAAATCTTTCTCTGTCCCTCTATATCCAGAAAAATGAACTGCCATAATCTTAGGGAGTCACTTTGGTGGCCCTATCAGGGTCAAGAGATAAGAGTGTTCTATTGTGAAGAATCGTCACTCTTTGTCTTGAAGGGAGAAATAAAGCCCAGGCTTAATTTCAAAAATGTTCCTAGAGTAGAGCGATTCCACCATCCTATGTCCTCTGTTGCAGACAAAGGGGATAAATGCTTGGGATTTTCTAATCCCAATGAATGAGTCTACCCTACCTCCATGATGGCTCAGACCAGTCATGTGATGACAGATGGTAAGAACATGAATCATGTGTCCACACCACCTCTCAATGGCCTTTTTCTTTACAAACATGACATTGGATCATATTTAGTTGTAAGACAGAGGAAATTTCAGATTTATAATCAGTCAGCAAGATAGTTCAAACTAACTAATTAACATGTCTCTAAAACAATGTCTACATGTCTGTACACAGAGGATGTAACATAGTTCCCATGTACCAGAGGGCAAGTCTTAAATGAAGGAAATTTTCAAATTCTAGATTAGAGATGATCATACTAAACAGAATGCACTTAATTATAGTGTTTTTTTTTTTTTTAGACTTGCGTTTTTCCCTTGAGATTTAAAGGTCCCTGAGATACAATGTTTACAGGCTAAAAACTGCAGCTCTTGATAATGTCCACGATAAAGACCTACTGAGGACTATAATTTTGAATGGGCAACATTTTATTGTTACAGGTAGAATACCCTAGTGAGTTTTTCTCCATACTAGCACTCACATAGTACTATTATTCATCAATAGTTAAAATTTTGCACGATGGTTTCAAAGATCTTTTAGTCATTTGCAATCTTTATGTTCTCTCTATATCTTCTTTTGCAAAGCTTATTTTCTTGTGTTTCATAGTTGTTGTGTCTCCATGTCCTATGACAGCCAGTTCCCTGACCTCTTATATCTTTAAATTCCCACAGCTCACAGTTCAATGATACTCTCTTTCCAAGGTCATGTACTCTGGGTCTCCTATTACCCTCTCGAACCTCTTGGACCAGAGTTCCATGTAAGGCAAGCTATGAAGAGGCTTTCTTGAATCAGTGAACCAATGATGTATATTGCAGACTATCTGTAGATTGGCAAAATCTTGAGGAGTAAGTGTAACTTAAAAAAAAAAACACATTAAATTTTCTATACGAAGTTGCATCATCCTACTCACAACTTTTCATAAATAGGAAAGTGCCACTTTCTATATAGATTTGGTAATAAATCAATTAATGATATGTTTAAATTATCCCTATTATGGTTAAGATTATGTCCATTGTCTCGAGGTAAGGAGAGGTGAATCAAATAAAACGCCTGCCTTTAAAAATGACTTAATAATGTATTTGAAACTATCAGTTATCCACCAGGAACCATAGAGGTGTGAGCATAAGGATGTAGCTAGCCTCTTAATGTGAGGCTTCACCTCTCTCACCTTTCTTCAAAGACTCATTTACATGTGGAATACTAAATATGAGACTTAGAAAAATATGAAATTATGTGACTCTTGCTTTCTTAGCACACTGCATTTTATGTTTCTTTATTAAACTTTATGTGACATTATGTTAGAAGGGCTTGCAACAAAACTGTCTGCTTAGTGATGTCTTTTCTTGCGTTTCTGGGAAGAGGATTAGATTAAGTGGCATATAATTTTGTAATCCATGAAATAAACATGGCCCTTCATGTCAGGCCAACTCTGAAATGAGGAATATACATATTTGAGTTCAAAGTACACGAGTGTGATATGAACTTCTCTGTAGTATCATCACCCTAATCTTTTTAAAATGGAATCTATAATATTTTCTTGAGCATATGTGGTAATGATATTAGAGCCCTTGGGGGATTACAGAAAACAGAGAACACCAGCTAGATAGATGGCTTTACCCACAGTATTTTAGTCAGGGCATATCTGGTTGCAAAAGAGGCTTATTTTCAAGACGGAATCATAGATAAGAATATAGATGCAAGTACAGTTAGCCCTCACTAAGAACCTGGAATTTTAAAAGTCAGCAATTAATGAATCAAAGCTAGTTTCTCTACCTTTCTCTCTGTGTATCTCTATTTATCTATCATCTATCTATCTATCATCTGTCTATCTATCATCTATCTATCATCTCTCAGTATTTCCTCCATCATCTTTTCTTTCTGTGTGGCTGCGAATGGTCACGATAGTCACGAAGACTGCATATTCCTTCAGCACAACTTCCTTAGGTTAATTACCTTATTCCCAATTTTTGAATGAGGGGTCTAACTTTCCAAGCCCACCTTTTCCAGCTAGGTCTATGGGTCTTGAATAAGGAATAGGCAGATAGTACATGCTGAATGTAGTTTTCCTCAGAAAGGGATATAGATGGAAAGTGGCGAACGACACCTCTTATAAACCTTAATCACAATATGCCTAAAACTAGAATCATCTTTTTCTTCTCTACACCCTTCCTCAACCCATGTCCACACTGTATCTGTCTTCTCTTATCCCTGTCTTCATGAACGGCATCACTGTTCATCTAGTTATCCAATCAAAAAAGGTAGGAGAGGCGAACCTGGGTGGCACACTGGGTTAGGCAACCAACTCTTGGTTTTGGCTCAGGTCATGATCTCAGGGTTGCAGGATCGAGCCCCGTGTCAGGCTCCGTGCTCAGCCCAAAGTCTGCTTAGGTTTCTCTCTCCCTCCTCCCTGTTCTCTCTCTCAAATAAATAAATAAATCTTTAAAGAAAAAAAAAAGGATAGGATATACAGTTGACTTCCTTATCTCCACATACCCAATCAGTTCTTAACAGCTGATGATACACTGATTTTATGATACAAGTGACATTCACTTGCTGGAACTTTATATATATTATTTTCATTCCATTTCAGAAAAAATAAAAATTTAATATAGTATACATATTTTATAGATGAAGAAACAGAGACTTATTTTATAGCTGAAGAGGCAGAAACTTAGAGCAGCTAAGTAACTTATTCAAAGTGACCTACATAGTAAAAGACAGAAATGGGTTTTTAGCATAAGGCACTCTGACTCTGGAAATATCCTTGTCCTCATCTAACAGGAGATTAGAGTATTTGTAACCAGGATAGTCAGGGAAAGTTGGACTTGCTGCAGTTATTTTACCCCTAATGTTAATCCTTTAATGGGTAAGTTACTCATTAATTCCTACCTTAATCAATAGCCAGGGAGCTAACTGGATACTGATAAAATGATGACTATTCACTTCTTATGTCTGAATTATTTCTTGACTCCATTCCCTTTTCCAGCCAGGATTCCTTATCATCCCTGGTACCCAGAATGCCTGGCTCAGTTCAGTGCTTGGGCCTCTGCATTATGGGGTGTTGAAATGACAAGTTAAAATACATCTAGCCTTACTTAAGCAAATTCATGAGTACTATTACCTAGAAATAAAATATAAAGAAAGAAGCATGACCTATTACTCTTTCCCATATTTAAAAAAAATTGGGGGTATAGGAGCAGGGAATTGAATCTATTGTTTCCTTCTGTCATTTTGGTTTTGTTGTAATTTATCTTTTTTTCTTTATCCATCTCAGGCCCTATTTCAGATTTGATTAATTGCTGCAATATTTTCCTCAATATTTAGAATTGAACAGTCTTTATTCTTTACAAATATTGGTTCATGATAATTGTGTGCTCCAGTGTCTTCATGCGTATGTTTGTGTATATGAGTGTGTAGGTAAGAAAGAGTGTAAATTGCTAACTTAACTTGAATAATAAGCATTTAATTATTGTATATCTGTTCTTGTGACTTTGATGGCCAATGCTGTAATTTATTTGATGTTGCTTCTTGGTCAGATGTATTTAGAAATCTATAAACCGTTTTAAAGTGTCCGACTTTCTGATTCGTTTTCCAGCAATATATTTACAGAGAGTTGGGAGTGTATGTGTAAAAAATGTCTTCCATTCAACATTATAGGACCTTGACTTGTGATCTCTGCTACTTATTTTCTAGAAAAAAATGTAATTTGCTTTATTGGCCACAATTTTGTACTGTGCTCTTAACCTTTCTTACTTCTAATCAATTCGAAACATAGCCTTCCCTAGCATTTTTTTTAAAGACTTTTATTTATTTATTTGAGAGAGAAAGAGAACATGAGGAGGGGTTGGGCAGAGGGAGAGGGAGAAGCAGGCTCCCCATTGAGCAGGGAGCCCGATGCGGGGCTCGATCCCAGGACCCTGGGATCATGACCTGAGCCGAAGGCAGACACTTAACGACTGAGCCACCCAGGCGCCCCTACATTTTTTTTTTTTATAATTTTGTTAGGGCACATAACACATTCTGATGTATAAGTATACTCAGTTTATTGTTTTCACTGTTAAGGTTCTAGAGTACTTCTCATAGGAAGAGCACATAATTAGAGTTCAATAAATGTTTCGTGAATTAAAGGGAAGCACTATTACACTGATTGAATCTTAAGCTTATTTTTCTTTTTCATATTTTTAAAAATATTGTCCTTTGTTCTTAAAAGTTTTAGAATTAAACTCTAGGGTATATTCATTAGGAGTTCTAAGGAACATTTGATATATGTCAGCAAATCTCATTGATTTTAAAGCATTCCACATTTTTTATTGATTCTAAAAAAAAAAAAAAAAAGAAGGGAAACCTTGACCCAAACATTTTGTATCAACTATAACAGCATTCTAAGCAAATTTTGTGCTGAGTTTTTCTGTGGTAAAAAAAAAATAACATATTTAAATTATTTGGTAAATATCCTACTTAATTCCTTAATTAAAAACAAATTTGTTTCTGTTGGTCTTGTTTTATAGTGGCTGACTATAAGAAATAACAAATTATGTTTAAAAAATACCAATTTTTAATTCACTCCCCAAAATATAGCAGTTTATCAGAGATTATTGCAATGAGGATGATGGTGGCTTCTACCAGATTGGTAGTGAAAGAATTATGAGAAATATTTTTGGGATTACGGGGATAATTTTGAAAGTGTAGCCAACTGGATTTACTGATAAAATAGATGTGAGATATAAGGGAAAGAGGAAGAAAAGATTAATACAAGATTTTTGGCCTAAGTAACTGGAAGGAAAAAATTCCACACAGTTTGAAAGACTATAGAACAGCTGTTTTTGATCTTGTTATATCTGATTGCCTACTAGATATGTCAAATTGCCAATTGTACATATGTTTCTGGGACTCAGGAGAGAGAAACAGGTGGCAAATATAGAAATAAGTGGGACATACAAATCTGAAGCCACTGAAACATAGATGGTAAGTAAAGCCATCTTAAAAGATCATCTAAGTGAACTACCATGCAATCCAGCAATTCCACTTCTGGATATATATCCAAAGGAAATGAAATGACTATCTTGAAGGGATATCTGCCCTCTTATGTTAATTGCAGCATTATTTATAATAGCTAAGATGTAGAAACAACCTAAGTGTCCAGTAACAGATAAATAGATAAAGAAAATGGGATATATGTATATGTATATACACATAGATAATTCAGCCATAAAAAAGAAGGAAATCCTACCATTTACAACAACATGGATGAATCTTCAGGGCATTATGCTAAGTGAAATAAGTCAGGCAAAGAAAGACAAATACTGTATGATATCACTTACATGTGGAATCTGAAAAAACTGAACTCATAATAATAAAGAACAGATTGGTGGCTAGCAGGGACAAGGGATGGGGAATGGGGGAAATGAGTGAAAGTGGTCAAAGAATTCAAACTTCCAGTTATAAGATGAATCAGTTTTGGAGATGTAATGTACAGCATGTCGACAATACTGTATTGCATATTTTAAGTTTCTGAGAGTAGATTTTAAAAGTCCTCATCACACACACACACAAAATTGTAACTATGTGAGGTGATATATATGTCAACTAATCTTATTGTGGTAAACATTTTGCAATATATACATATATCAAATCATTATGTCGTACACCTTAAACTTACACAATTGTATGTCAATCATGTCTCAATAAAGCTAGGGGGAATGAAAGATCAGCCAAGGACTAAAAAGGACAGATCATGGACTGAACGCTGAGGTGTGCCAACACTCAAAAGTTGAAGAATGGAGAAATGGCTAGCAAAGGAGACTGAGAAAGCCAGAAAGGTAAGTCTGAGGATTAAGTTCCACATTCCAAAAGCAGATCATCAACTGACACAATTCCTACCAATAAGACAAGTAAGATACAGTTGGCTGAATTCCCTGCTACATTTAGCAGTATGGGGCCATCTGTGACACACTCAGGAGTATTTTAATGGACTTGTGGGGTAATACACAAATTGCAGTGGATATAAGAGAGGATAAGTGGAGAGGAATTGGGGTCTAGTATTAACACTTTTGAGAATTTCCTTTAAAGGAAAACAGAATTGTGGTGGTAGCTGGAAGACAACATGGTCTACTGCAAGGCTTGCTTTCTTTCTTTCTTTCTTTCTTTCTTTCTTTCTTTCTTTCTTCTTTCTTTCTTTCTTCTTTCTTTCTTTCTTTCTTTCTTCTTTCTTTCTTTCTTTCTTCTTTCTTTCTTTCTTCTTTCTTTCTTCATTCCCTCCTTCCTTTTTTTCTCTTCTCTTTTCTCTTTCTTTTTTTCTTTCTTTCTTCCTTTCTTTCTTTCTTCTTTCTTTCTTTCTTTCTTTCTTTCTTCTTTCTTTCTTCATTCCCTCCTTCCTTTTTTTCTCTTCTCTTTTCTTTCTTTCTTTCTTTCTTTCTTTCTTTCTTTCTTTCTTTCTTCTTTCTTTCTTTCTTTCTTCTTTCTTTCTTTCTCTCTCTCTCTCCTTCCTTCCTTCATTTTAATGGAAGAACTAATAATGTTTGAATATTGAGGAGGAAAATTCAGTAGAGAAGGAAAGGTTTATTAATGCAGTGTTTCAGAGCAATGGCTTTGTTAGACAAGAGGGGATAGAATCTATAGAAGGCTCAGTTTTATGTAAGAACACATAGTTACAAAGTAAAAGGTAGAGTGTTTGCAAATAATGTAGATACACTGGTAGACAAAGTAGCGGGGAATGTTGAGAAATCCTCTTTCATTTGCTTCAGTGAAATAGGTGGTCTATTATAGTGAAGAGAAGTGTGTGTCAGAGATCTGAGGAGGCAAGAAAAGGTGTGAAGTAGGTGTGTATGTTCAAGGCAATGCCAATGCAATAGGGAAAAGTGTGGGATTTCTGTGTAGTTTTAACAGTCCACTTGGTTTTAGTTGCTAAGAGTCAGCATAATTGTTTGCTTTTCTCCAGGCTCATTTGGCTGTGAGTGTGGAGGCAGAGTTGGATTTAACTACAATTAAGATTGTGCCAGGTAAGTGTGGGAGAGGGAGGGACAAGCAATTTAGAGTCCTTACAATGGAAGGACTAAAATGATAGACCATGGAATCTAAGCTGGGAGAACAAAGATGTAAGGGCATTAATTCAGTGAGAGAGGAAAAATAAACAATAACTGAAATCGATTCTCATGGCTTGATATCCTTGTAAGTTTGAAAAACTGTTCAAGTTGGGATATCAACAAGGAATGATCTGAAAGACAGAAGAGAGCAGTCAGGTAGTGGAGTATCAGAAGTTGAGTTTATGAAGAAGTTGAGTTCATATCCAAAGGAAATGAACAGAGCAGTCAGGTAGTGGAGTATCAGAAGTTGAGTTTCTGAAGTTGGAAATGAAAGCAATTACTGGTAATGACAAAATCTAGGGTGTAGCCAATCACAGGTATGAGTGGCTGAGACCTGATGTAGGACATACCATTGTAAGAGAGGAGGACAAAAAGCCTAAGCTGAAAGAGTATTGAAAGGATCACCTAGGTAGATATTGCAATCCCAATTCTGAATGGAGAGTGTGGATAGAATTATCAGTAGTCCAGGAGCTGAAATCTGCAAGGAAAAATAGGTAGTGGCTCAGAAGTCTATATATGAGTCCATACACGACAGCAATAAGGAGGGATAGTGGGTGCTTATAGTTTGGAAACAGGGGCTTCAATGCTGGGAGTTTTAAAGAAGAGAGGGAGAATGGCCTGGAAGAGGCAGTGAAGAACCACAGGATGCTTCCCTCATTTTTAGGTGCATTAGTATAAGGGAAGCACTTCAAGGGCTATGGGAGAATCAGCCCACGGTGAAAGAGGTTTTAGTTAGAGCAAGAAAATAAGAAACTTTCAGAGCAAGTTTGAGATTTGAGGTAAAGGAGATTTTACTATTCATAAGCCATGATTTCTTGAGGGAACAATAGAAAGATTCGAGAAGGAGAAAGTGGGAGATGAGGTAAGATAAGACAACATTCAGAGCCCTGAGTAGTTTAGAGTCCGAGATCTATATAGTATTGGGAAGCCTGGGTTTCTCGTTGTGATGGGCATAAACAGGGTAAAGAATGCAATTTGTGTCAACGAGTAAAGTGTGGGTGAGGATTGCAGGGAATCTGGGCTTTATGTCTAGGGGGAACATCATGGAAGTGAGAGGAGGCCAGTGAAACTGGAAAAAAAAAATGAAATACACAGTGCAGCAAAATCATGTGGGCCAGGTTAAGATCAAAGATAATATTCATATATCATGAAGGCAGAGGGAACAATTGAAATGTTGGAAATGACAGAATCATAATCACATTTGCATTTTGAAAGAATCTCTCTCTCCCTCTATCTTTGTCTCATGCACATGCATATGTGCGCACAAACACACACACACACTTTCTTTTTCTTCTTTTCTAATTTTGATTTTTGTTTTCTCATACTTAAATCATTAGAATAATTTCACAAGATTCTTATTTCTAGTTCAATTAGTCTTCAAAATAGCTGAGTAGTAAGCAACTCTTTTTATCAAAATATTCCTCTACTCAAACTTTCAGCAGCTACCTACCTTATGGGTTCAAATCTAAACCCCCTAATTTCCAATTCAAGAAGCCTAACCAACACATCCCACTCTATCCTTGTAGTCCAATGTGTTAGTCTATGCAAACTTCATTAGTACTACACATTAGATGGCACATTCTTTTTTTCTTTAATTCATGATACTCCTCCTCTTGGAATACCTCCTGTCAAAATTCTACCTATTTTTCAAGTTCCAAATCAAATCCTACTTACTTTGTAATATCAGCTGGAGAAGATATCTTCTGCCACTAAATTCCCAGCATATGTTAGTAGCACTAATACAGACATCTAAATATAACTGTAAGATAGTATCCCCAAAAATCTGAGTTTGTGGCAATTGATAACTACGTGGAAATAGAAACTTTTGATGCTGAAGACCATATCTTATACATCAGTTGCCCATTAGTTGCCATGGCCTGCAGAATGTTTGGCATAAATACTATTTCAAAATATGTTTTAATAAGACTATAAGTAAGTTTATAGTACTTATAGGTGAGAGAACACTAGAATTTTATTTCTTTTATTCTAAATTTGGTGACTATATAGATACTTCTTTTTTTATTATATTCAGTTAGACAGCCTATAGTATATTGATATTTCTTGATTTCTCAATTTTAGGTATTATCTTTTGACTTCCTTTTAAAAGATAAGTAGATACAGCTTTATATAAATTAAACACAATTATCTTCTTTCATCATCCCTACAAAATTAGATCATAATTTTTGTTAGATCTCCATTCAGTATTTACCATATTGTTGCAGTGCATTCTCTAAATACATAAATTTCATTTCATTAAGGTAAAACTTAATATTAAAAAGTGTACATCAAAGCCAAATTTTCAGGATAATAAAGAATAATACACATTTATTTATTGTGAATTGATTAACCTATAAAATAGTTAAATAAAATTATTTTAAAACCTCTGAAGACACACACCAGAAACTGAAGGATACATGGTATTTTTCAGATAAGCTTAAAATTCTGTAATTATACAATTACTCAATATAGGAAGTCAATATGAGAACTAATAAGAAATAGGTTGAATGGTATAATGGTTTTGCATGGAGCTTATAAAAATAGTGAAATTGGTAAAATTATAACTTCATAATTTGATTGATATCATAATTTCAAGTACCATAGGAATCAACTGTACAATGAGATAACTAAATTAAAAGAAAGAAAAATAGAAATATAATAATCAGTTTGCTTAGCATTCCACTCCTAGAATACTGAAGCTTGTATAAACAATAGATTATAAAATTAATCTGATCAATTAATACATTGACCGGCTTGACAGAGAAAAACAGCTTGATGGTAATAAAGCAAAATAAGTTTCTTTTCATTCATAAAAATCTAAAAACAAGCATTTTAAAAGATTTCTTACAACTACATATACAAATTATTGTGAAAAAAAATCGAACAATGGTTGCTTCTCTGGCCGTGGGGCTGAGATTTACTGGAGAAGGGGCATAAGGGAACTTTTGGGGGGTGATGGTGATATTCTATATCTTGATAGGGGTAGGATTCAGCCAGGTATGTGTTTTTTGGTACTCCATGGATGATATATTTAAGATTTGTGCATTTCATTATATGTAAATTTTGCCTCAAAGAAACCAGAAGCAATAATAACTACTATATTTGGGTTAGTGAAGCACATACTAAAATGTTTAGGGATGGAAAGTACTGATGTCTGCAATTTTGAAATGCATGAAAGAATAAGTTGGGTTGATGGAGAGAGAACACGTAAATGAAGAGAGAGCTAATGAATCAGGCGTAATGAGATGTGAACTGTTTAAATCCAGGTGGTGGGTATATGAGTATTCCCTTTGAATTTCTTTCAACTGTTTGGTATATTTGGAAATGTTTATGGGGTGCCTGGGTGGCTCAGTGGGTTAAGAGTCTGACTCTTGATTTTAGCTCCACATTCAGCAGTGGGGGGGGGGGCGGTTGTCTGCTTGAAGGATTCTCTCCCTCTGCCTCTCCCCACTGCTTGCACACTCTCTCAAATAAATAAATAAATCTTAAAAAAAAAAAAAAGAAAATGTTTATATTAAGTGTTGGAAATGAAAGGACAAAAAACTGAAAAAAAATGACATAATCTTTCACAAAAGGTATGCCTTGTCACCAGATCTTCCTATGAGTAATGTATTTACCTAAAGGTCTACATTTGTAAACCAACCAAGATGCATCCACTGCCACTAAGTCTCCACCTACAGAGCCAAAAAGGAACCCAGAGGGGGAAATATTGAAAAGAGAAGTAAATAAAATTGAAATCTAAATGAAATCAGTTATTTGAATCTCCAAATAGTCAAAGTACCAGCCTAAGTAATGAAAGACAGATATGATGTGTCATTAAATAAAATAAGAACGAAAGAGAGATTATCCATAAAACAGTTGAAATACTATATTTAAATAAAATAAAATTTTTATTTCCAAATAAATGGAAATGGAAAACTACTTAAAAATATAAAATAGTAAAAGTGACAGTATCAAATAGAGAACATGAAGGGAACAATACAGGAGGAATTAATGGCAAAAAGGAAACAACTTCAGAAATAAACTTCATGGAATTTTTCAAAAATTTTTAGTGTTGAATACTTCTCCAAGATTTAAAAGCATGGTTTATTGCTGGTTTCTTTGAGCAAAAATAAAAAATGTGTTTTTTCTCCCAGTCTTGACCAGAGCAAAACTAAAAGGCAAATATCAGTACCAGCATATTATGAAGATAGATACACAGAGCTGAAATAAAATCTTAGGAAAGAGTTTTAAAAATTCTTATCTAGAGTGTTGAAAAATATCTCGGAAAATAGAATTAAGTCTGTAACCTGCTAAGATTTTTACTTGGAAGTGACATAGAAAAATGTTTTTATTATGTCAACATATATTTGAAGAAACAAATGGATAAAATTAGATTTTACCTTTGAATATGCAGAGAAGGCTTTGGATAACAGGCTTACCTACCTCAACAAAATCCTAAGCTTTTGGAGGGAAATGGATGAGTAAGCCTACTCACACTTAGGAGACCCTGCTCACCTCCAGGCCCTGCTGAGCAAGTGAGCCCTTTTTCTGTGGGAAAAGGGGTAGCAGTTCCTGATCTGACCTATCGCTCAAATGGCCTAGTTTGGAAAAGTATGCCCAACAATCAGATTTCTCTATAAAAAGCTTGGGTCAGGGGCGCCTGGGTAGCTCAGCTGATTAAGTGTCTGCCTTCTGCTCAGGTCATGATCCCAGAGTCCTGGGATAGAGTCCCAGTGGGGACTGCTCAGTGGGGAGCCTGCTTCTCCTTCTCCTCTAAGCACCCCCCCACACCCATCCGCTTGTGGTCTCTCTTTCTCTCTCAAATAAATAAATAAAATCTTTTTTAAAAATTTAAAAAATATAAAAATATAAAAAGCTTGGGCCACTGAGAAAATGAGACAACATTAAGAGCAGAAGTCACAGCATATATCAAGGTTTCCTATGAAGTGAAGTGTGTGGTTGTGTCATTTACTCCATTTTAAATCAGGGATCCGAAGCAAGGAAAAGGAACCCCACCCTGGGGTAAGAAATCCAGGGTCCCCAGTGGTTGTTACCTCTATTCCCTTGAGCTTTTGCCCTTGGCTGTCTATGAGCCATTCTTTATAGTTTAATAATTTCACTCTCACTTTCCTTCTCCATAACTGTTCTAATCTGTAGCCAGCTGTAATATGTTTCTTTTACTTGAAACCAAAGAGCCCCAACTAAACAGAATGGACAAAAACTGATTAATCATTATATACTTGAAATGCCTAACACATAAGAGCAGATTAATTATTTGCTGAATAATTTATAAAATAGAACATGTGTAATGGATTAAAATTCCAATGAGGAAATAATTCACCATTTCAGACACATTTTTAAAACAATAAAAATATGGAGAATGGTTAACTTTGATTCATGCCTTATTCAGTAATAAATTATAGTTAGGTCAAAAGTATAAACATTTTAAAAGAGTCTGCTGGTTCTGTTTTTATGAAACAACTCTAAAATCTTTAGCCCCTACATTTGAATATAAGTTGCTATTATGTGACATTGTTGTGGTAGTTTAAATTTATAAAAAATAAACCTTTGGTGAAATAAATTCTCTGAGGGCTGATTTGTATTTCTATTAAATGAAATAAGGATAAGAGTATGACTTTCTCCATTCTTGGGGAAGAAGGGAGTGCCTCAGACTGAGCATTATCATGCATGGCAAAATTCTACCCATTGGATTTTAAAATACGAAGTTAACCTCCCAAATATTATATTTCAAAGCTCATTTTTATTAGAGATTCAACATATTGTTATGCAAGAAGCAATAGATACCCTCTTTACAAAATTAACATATTATTTGTGAGGGCTGTAATAGGGGCTATGTGAATAGAATCACTCCCTAGTTATTCTTCCCCAAACTGATTCAAGAAAGATTTATTTGGTTTTTAAGTACAAAAACACTATGATAGGCACCAGAGGGGAATACAGAAATGAAAAGTAGGTGAACTATTAGTAATAAAAAAGAAGATGAAATTAAGGAAGTAAAGTTCTTATCAGAGAACTAAAGGAAGAGGATAAGCTTTTGATATGAATCTCAGAGATTTAAATGGATTATGTTCAGCCAAGTGATGTTAATTGACCACAGTCCTGATGCACTTTGGCATAATTTATTTTTTCAAGTTTTATCATTTGTTTCTAGAAACGGAATTATAGGTTGATCAGTGGCAGACTTTGGAGGCAAACAAAAAATGGATTTTAAATGTTCAATGATTGATAAAACTGAGGAGAAAACAAAATCACCACTCTGACTTCAACCTAGCACTGGTTGTAAGTAAACTTGGAAACAACAGCATGCTCCAAACTTCACATTTCTGCCAAATCTTCTTAATTGCGCTTAATTTATACCCCTTAGTTGCTCTGAGTCTCATATAATAGCTAGTGTATGTTAACAACCAATTGCCTTGGAGCCAACATGGTGAGAGAACAGCATATCAGGAGAAAGGAATGACAAGGACAAATACAGAGCAGAGTCTTTGGAGGATATAACTTGTTGTGCCTCTTGTGTTAAGTTCTGAACAGACTCCACCTCAACTTGGGGAGACCTGGTAGGCTAAGCTGAGTCATATCAGAACTTGATAAAATTTCTGTTTGAAGTGCCTAGAAAGTTAAGGATATGAACTATCATCAGTCTTGGCCTTGCAATACCTGGCTCCCACCTGCATTTTCAGAAAGTCATCCTCTTACTGATGGCAAGACATCAGATGACTATGGGAGATACCATAACATTCACTCACATAATGAGAAAAATATTTATCTCCTTCTCATTTACCTTTCAAGAAGAGAGTCTGATTTAGATTATCTCAAGTTTTTAATATTCTTTAACACTTGCTATTACTCTTTTTTAAAAGGGGGTATGCAGCCTCATGCTCAGAGCATTGATAGGCAAGAAGATTCAGATAGTATGTATATATTAGTATCCTGTGTTTATTACATTCATGACAGATAGACACTGGTTTCTGGCTGATTATGTTATTACGTTATTTTAATCACCATACATTACATCATTAGTTTTTGATGTAGTGTTCCATGATTCATTGTTTGCATATAACACCCAGTGCTCCATTCAATATGTGCCCTCTTTAATACCCATCACCAGGCTAACCCATCCCCCACACCCCCTCCCTTCTAGAACCCTCAGTTTGTTTCTCAGAGTTCATAGTCTCTCATGGTTCGTCTCCCCCTCCAATTTCCCCCCCTTCATTTTACCCTTCCTACTATCTTCTTGAGTGGTAGATGGTGGGTAAATGAGCCTAAGTAGGTTTTAATCAGAAAAAAGTTTTGGGTAAAATGTTATTTACTTCAGCCTTAAAGATGAGAAAGCCAGGGTCTGCTTTAATGAATAGAGGAGTGAGATATAACCTAGTTAAAGAGGACCTGAATCTCACAAAAAGAATTCATTTTAGTTGTGAAATACTTATGAGAGGCTGTATTTATCCATATTCACTTAATGTGTCTGGAAATTGGAAGAAAATATAACAAAGAAATCTCTATATTTTTTACGATGATATTTGCATCTTAAGAATTTGTGTAGGTGACGAACCATGAGAGACGATGGACTCTGAAAAACAGGCTGGGGGTTCTAGAGGGGAGGGGGTTGGGAGGATGGGTTGGCCTGGTGGTGGGTATTGAGGAGGGCACGTTCTGCATGGAGCACTGGGTGTTATGCACAAACAATGAATCATGGAACACTTCATCTAGAACTAATGATGTAATGTATGGGGATTAACA
>NC_138369.1:92351860-92360220 GCF_054177405.1 Leptonychotes weddellii | reverse complement strand
AAAAAAAATCTTGCCATTTGCAATGACATGGATGGAACTAGAAGGTATTATGCTAAGCGAAATAAGTCACACAGAGAAAGACAAATATCATATGATCTCACTGATATGAGGAATTTGAGAAACAAGACAGAGGATCATAGGAGAAGGGAGGGAAAAATGAAACAAGATGAAACCAGAGAGGGAGACAAACCATGAGAGACTCTTAGTCTCAAGAAACAAACTGAGGGTTGCTGGAGTGGAGGGGGGTTGGGAGGGATGGGGTGGCCGGGTGATGGACATTGGGGAGGATACGTAGTTTGGTGAAAGCTGAGAATTTTGTAAGACTGTTGAATCACTGACTGGCACCCCTCAAACGAGTAATACGTTCTATGTTAATTAAAAAAATACTGGGGGAAAAATAAACAAACCTAGAGTAATTGAAACAGTTTGGCATTGGCACAAAAATAGACACATAGATCAATAGAGCAGAATGGAAAACCCAGACACAAACCTACAATTATATGGTGAATTAATCTTTGACAAAGCAGGATAGAATATCCAATGGGAAAAAGAATGCCTCTCCAACAAATGTTGTTGGGAAAACTTAACAGGTACATGCAAATGAATGAAACTGGACCACTTTCTCACACCATACACAAAAATAAACTCAAAATAGATTAAGGACCTAATGTGAGACTTGAAACCATAAAAATTCTGAAAGAGAACATGGGCAGTAATTTCTACGACATCAGCCATAGCAACTTCTTTCTAGATATGTCTCCAGAGGCAAGAAAAACAAAAGTAAAAATAAAGTATTGGGACTATATCTAAATAAAAGCCTTCTGCAAAGCAAATTAAATAATCAACAAAACTAAAAGACAACCTACAGAATGGGAGAAGATATTTTCAAATGACATATCTGATAAAGGGTTAATATCCAAAATATATAAACAACTTTCCAAACTTAACACCCAAATAATGAATAATCCAATTAGAAAATGGGCAGAAGACATGAATAGACATTTTTCTAAAGAGGACATACAGATGATCAACAGATACATGAAAAGATGCTCAACATCACTCATCATCAGGGAAATGCAAACCAAAACTATGAGATATCACCTCACACCTTTCAGAATGACTAAAATCAACAACACAAGAAACAACAGGTGTTGTGTGAGGATGTGGTGAAAGAGGAACCCTCTTATACTGTTGTAGGAATGAAAACTGGTGCAGCCACTCTGGAAAACAGTATGGAGGTTCCTCAAAAAGTTAAAAATGGAACTACCCTATAATCCAGGAATCATCCTATGAAGTATTTACCCAAATAAAAATACAAATTCAAAGGGATACTGCACCCCACACTTGTTGTGATGAGCACCGGGTGGTGTATGGAAGTGTTGAATCACTATATTGTACATCTGAAACTAATATTACACTGTATGTTAACTGGAATTTAAGTAAAATTATTAAAAAATAAAGTCTAGGCAAATCAAGGAATGATGACAGCATCAGCAGTCGCATCCACATCTGGCTTGCCATGTCTCCATTACAGCAATTTCTAAGGACAGCAGGCTACAGCATTATTTAATGTGCCTCTTTTCCTATCAGGTAAGACTAATCCATTTTATTTTGTAAAGAAATGATAAAGAAATGCTTTCAAAATATATCCCAGGACACTGAATGAATACAAAAAATCCTCAGCCAAATTGTCTCATATAGCATCTTTAAAAAAAGAAAAAAAGATTGATTCAATTATTTAAGAGAGAGGGCACATGAGCAGGAGGTGCAGAGGGAAGCCGACTCCATGACCTGAGCAGAAACGTGAGCCAAAACCAAGAGTCTGATGCTTAACTGACTGCACCACCCAGGTCCTCCTTATATAGCATCTTTTTGATAATTGCCTCAGAGATCAATTTCTATGAAGTTCATTAAAATAAAAATATTTAAATTCCTGAAATATATATAGTTTATATAGTATTTTCATTTTTAAAAAGAATTTTAGGAATTAAAGGAATTATCTTCCTTCAATTTATTCAAAGATGTTGGTTTTGAGGCATTTATTTATAGTGCTAAATACTTTTTGTGTGCTCAATTGAAGCAGGCTGAAACATTTTTCTAAACCATTTTAAAATTTCAATGTTATAATAAAAAGCAGGTTAAACACTTCAGAGGAAATATTAGTGATTTTGAAAAAAGGGCAAAATAAACTATGAATCTCACATTTCAGAAGGAAAAAAGACAGAAAGAAATCCTTTACTTCAAATTGTAACATGAATAATGTATCAGAAGAGTAAGATTAGAATTGTAGAATGACTATTTTATGCACAGAGTGATAGAAGTTTCTTTTTGCCACCAAATTGTTGTTAACTCTTTGTGCTTTATGACACACACAAAATCAAAAGTAAAATCCCGTTTTTACCAACATGATATTTGGCTGCTTTCTATTAATTGAAAGATATGTTTTTCCTAATTGTGAAATTTGACTGGCAATGACTAAATTAAAATTTTGAATGCGAAATCTGGTTGACTCTTAGGGAAATACTTCCTATTTGCTATCTTTCCTAGCTACACATTTTTCCAGAATGATTTTTTTTTGTAATTGTGATATCTTTTTAGTAATCAGTTATTATTATTACTTATTTTTATCTCCAGAATTACTTTTCCAACCTTATCAAAATATTTCAGTTTGACTTATGGCCACCACCTTATTAATCCATAAATCATACTTTTTCTCAGGCTTAAGTTCAAGTGGGTTCTCACAGAGAATGGTTCCATAGAAAATTAAAATCTTCTACTCTTCCTCAAGTGTGCTCTAGAATGTAATTTGAAATATGTTCTGTCTTAACTTCCACAGTTAATTTGGATAACAGTGGCTTTTATCGATGGATTCCTAGGCACTAGACACCATTCCAAGCACTGTTAATGTGTCATAATATTTAATCCCCATATCAATGCTGAAATTAAAATTATTATTATTGGAGCTTAAATGTCTTTTAAAATGTCACAGTTACCAATTTGCAGTCTCCATTTTATCCCAGTCATTGGCTCCAAAGCCCTCATCTTTTTTTGTAAGTTTCTTCTTCTCCTGCTCCCTGAACCCCTCTTCCTTCTTCTTTTATTTTATTGAGGTATAATTGACATACAATATTATATTAGTTTCAGGTGTACAACATGGTGATTTGACATTGTATACATTGCAAAATGATCACCACTATAAACCTAGTTACCATTTGTCATCTTACAAAGTTAATACAATATTATGGACTGTATTTCCCATGCTGCATATTACATCCCTGTGGCTTATTTATTTTATAACTGGAAGTTTGTACTTTTTGATCCTCTTCACCCATTTTGCCTTCTCTCAACCTCTTTCCTTCTGGGAACGACTAATGTTTTGTTTTGTTTCTTTTGTTTTTTAGATTTCACATAAAAGCTAAATCATACAGTATTTGCCTTTCTCTGACTTATATCACTTAGCATAATACCCTCAAGGTCCATCCATGTTGTTGCAAATGGCAAGACTTCCTTCTTTTTTATGACTCAGTTGTATTTCAGTGTGCATGTGTGTGCATGTGTGTGTGTGTGTACCACATCTTTTTTATCCATTTATCCATCAATGGACACTTAGGTTTTTTCCATATCTTGGCTATTATAAATAAATAATGCTGCAATGAACAAGGAGCACATATATCCTTTTGAATTAGTGGTTTTTTTTTCTTTTAGATCATTCTTGTTCAACCTTGTTCTAGCTCTTGGTTGTCTCTTAACCCTTTATGATTGTCTAAACTGCCTGATTTATTCTCAATATGCCCCTGTTATTGAGGGTGAGCCAAGATCTGTCAGTGATCCAAGAAGAAGAATCATTTGGGACCAAGTTTCAGACTGGCTGGAAACCAGAGCATTGGACAGCAGCTTTTAAAGTGTGCAAATATATGATCCTGTGGCGCTGCAATTGTAATCTTGCTGGCCTCCAGACTAGGAGATCTGGAGGTTTACTTTGGGCAACAGGTGCAAAAATTAGGGCTCCAGATGAATGTATAATCTCCTTTCCGGGAAGTCATGTAGAGCTGTATTGAGGCCAAGGAGGTGAGCAGGGATAGTATCTCCCTGCTTACATTGCATGGGAGTGCCTCCTTAGTTAGCCTCTACATTTGTGGGAAACCTGAAGCCTCAGGCTGAAGCGCCAGGCTACATAAATAGGCCTTTTTCACAGGAAGACTGGGGATGTGTCTCAGTCTACTCTAGGTACAGCGTCTTGAGGGTGGTGGCTTGCCAAGAACGGTCTTTCGGACTGTTAACAGTCCCATGGAGCTCTGGAACTCCAGCTTGCTTGGCCACCAGAGCAGGTGATCAAAGGGCAGGCTTACCCTGTATGGCTTACACATATACACTTGCTGGCTTCAGAAAGACAGTGGGAAAATGTCTTGACCTGTGGGCTCCAGCGATGCAGTGAGAGAGTGCTTAGTCTGTGTGCATATACCAGCTTTATGCTAGGAGCAGGAGAATGCTGCAACAGCCCACCCCCACCCCCAAGGACCTAGCAAGGCAGCTGGAGGGTGTTGCAAGCTTGCTGCCTGGGCTAGCAGGCTATGTGGACAGTGCCACAATGACATCTGCCGGCACTTCTGTCCCTGGGGAGCTTCTGACTGTCTTCCACTCCTGCAGCAATTGATTCTCCCTCACATACAGTCTAGGTGCTTTTCGAACTGCTGTTGTTTTGCTGGGTTTAGGGCAAGCAAGACCACATGTGAGCCCTTCAAGAGAGGAATCTCTGCTTTCCATAGCACTCTGGGATGCCCAGAAATCAGTCTTGTTTGTTTTCCAAGTCAGACATTCTTGGGTATTGTCTCTCCAGTGCAGATCCCAGGGGCCAGGATGCTTGATGTGGGGCACCAACACCTCATTCCTTTGGGGGAAGTACCTGTCTGGTGAGATCCCCTCCCCCACTGTGTATCACCACACCAGAGGTGGGGTTTTTTGTGAGATCATGTCTCTGCCTCTCCTACCCATCCCTGCGTGGTCCTTTTAGCCTTTGTTGTGGAGAGTAGTTCATCTAGTTTTCAGAAATTTTTCAGAGGGAAATGACCCATGTGTAGCTGTAGATTTGGTATGTCTTGGGGAGAAGGTGAGTTCAGGATCTTCCTATGCCACCCTCTTTGACCCCGTCCCAAAGTCTTCATCCTCAATGCTCTGCTAATTAATGGGGGGGGGGATGTTAGAGGTAATACTATAGGTAAATTTCACTTGAACAACTTCTTGACTTTCTGGCCTTCATTCTTTCTTGACCTATGTATGTGTGTCATTTCTCTCTGATGCTGGACTCAACAGCCTCTGACATTAGGTTTCTCTGGCTATACTCAGTGTCATCAGTGATATAGATTAATTTTTAACATGATAAAACAAAATACTTGAGTGAATATTAGTATGTAAGACATCTAGTCTACAATCAAACCAACACAGTTCTTACTTGGCTGGTATGACAATTGAATCAAGTCTGTCTGCTCTCCATTTTGACAGGTCACAGGTATAAGAGCTGAAATAAAAGAGAAAGAATGCTGAAATTACTGTGATGATTTTCTATTTCTTCCATTTATCTTGAACTACTAAAGAAAAAATTGAATACTAGGTTCATATTGATCAATGCACATACTCACATCTCAATAGAATGTGAATTATTCTTCTCAGTGACCCATTCACTTGCTCTTGATGAACTTTCCTTTCCATTTGCCAATTTCCAAATAGTCTATTTCAAACTAGCTTGCTATAGCTGCCTTAATGGAGGTGAGTAGAGAGTAGTGTTGACCTGTGGGACAGATCCCTCATCAATCAGCCAGGGGGGTTGAAAATAATTTAAAAAGTATTTGGGTAGACTAGAGACAACAAGGTTGTAGGGATGTTTCTGAGAAAATGTGTGTGTGTGTGTGTGTGTGTGTGTGTGTGTGTGTTGGGGGTTGGCACTCGCACAGGGCCAGCTTTAGCAAAATAGTTGGAAAAGCAACAGCTTTGAGCATTGGGACCCATTTAAAAGACAAACTAGTAAAACAAGAATTAGATAACTCATTCACAGATGTCACTGAGCAGCACTCTTTCAATTACCTTTCACATTCCCACTGCCAGCATACAATCTCTCCACTGAAGGCTTCTTTTCCTTTCCCCTCATAGTAAGACGGGTCCTCCATCTGTGTGTTGTTAACCCTTTACCCTCGGTTCTCCCCCTGGTTCCCTACCATGGCATCTGGGACTATGCTGTCCCAATCATCATCTCCATTTCTTCAACATAATGCTATTTACTGTTTTTTTAAATAAAACTTACGTAAATATTTACGCCTTTCCTATACTGAAATATAAAAATACAGTACTCACTATAGTGTCTGTATTTCCTTTTTGTCTGACTCCTTATTTCTCATTTTCCCTCCTTGATGAAGCTTCTTGAAAGACTATATGTAATCACTGTTTAAATTTCCTCAACTCTCCTTTATGCTTCACCCATCGTAAGTGAGTTAATGTCCTACCATTCTATAACTTCTGCCCTCACCCGATCAGTACAAATGTCCAAGTCCATGTTCTTAGTTCAGGATTCCTGCAATTATTTGGTACTGCCAACTCCATCCTCTTTCTAGATATCCTCTTCTCTCATGATTTCCCTTATATCTCTGACCATTCTCAGTGACTGGGAATGACAGACACACCCGTTCCTTTACCATTTTAAAATAACCTCATGCCAGCACTCTTTGAGTCACCCAACCTAAACACTGGCCATCAGAACCCTCTTGGACCTAAGCATCTGGACCCCTGTCCCGGGCCCCACACTTAGAAGGGCTACTTGGACGTCCTCTGGCTGTCTGCTTCACCAGAGGACACAGAACCCCCAGAGTAAAGTGGCATGTCTTTCCCTGTAGACCACACTCCCAGTACTCTGGATTTGGAGCTTTGAACAGAGTCTTTAGTCTATTAGCCTCTTTATTATAATACCCCACATGAGGGAAAGATACCAAACTTCTTATTTCAACATAAAAACTGAAGTATTTTTCTGGAGTTCATTTTGATCTGAGAAAGGGATAGAAATTATTTGTGGGAAATCCCCAATATTTGAAAATCAAACAACATACTCCTAAATAACTCATTGGTCAAAGAAGAGATATCAGTGGGGAAATTGGAAAATATTTTGAACCAAATGAAAATGAAAGCGTGGTATATCACAATATGTAGAGTACAGATAAAGCATTGATTAGAGGGAAATTTATAGCTTTAAATGCACATATTAGAAGATAATAAAGGTCTAAGGTAAGTGATCTAAGCTTCTTCCATTATGTACTTGGATAGAGAAGAGCAAATTAAAACCAAAGTATGAAATTACTGAATTATATGGTAATTCTATCTTTCATTTTTGAGGGACCTTATACTGTTTTCCACAGTGGCTGCACTAGTTTACATTCCTGCCAGCAGGGTAAAATAGATGAAGGGGATTTCGAATATACTTAACTTACCTTGATGAGCACTAAGTTAGGAATAGAATTGTTGAATCATTATATTGTATGCCTAAAACTAATATAACACTGTCAGTTAATGATACTGGAATGGTAAGAAAAAGAAACAAAGTATGGAGGAAGGAAAGAATGAAGAAAAAACTCAAAAAATTAATAAAAAAGGAAAATAGATTAAACTAAAGGTTGATTCTTTGAGAAGAAATATAAAATTGATCAATCTCCCTTTAGACTACACACAAAAAATAAACAAATAAAAGCGAGAAGAAGCAATTTACCAATATTAGAAATAAGCGAAGGACATCACTTTAGATACTCAGGCTCACAGACAGGGTGGACAGCAGGCCGTGTGCACTCAGACCAGTCAGTCTGGCCACCCAGTGTGTGTGCAAGCACACCAACAAGGAAGGCCAGGCCACAGTGGAATTTGGAGAAGTTGACTGGAGCAGGAACCTGGGAGAGAGGAGAAGCTCTGCAAAGGTGTAGCACACGGATTGTTAGGGGAAGCTGGCTCGCTCCATTCATCCTTGGATGCCACAGATATTAAATCTCTTGCCTGAGCACTGGGACAGGAACTCTGGGTGTTCAACCAGTTAATCTGCCAACGAATCATTACAAAACAAAAATATACCTGTAGACATTGCAATAAAACATAGCAGAAGCTAGTAGAATTCCACAAATAACTTAGGCTCTGGTTTTGAAAACTACTGCCACACTGCAAAGCAAACATCTATAGGCTTAGAACTAGAAAATAAATTCAAAGATTGCTATAAACATCGGGGTGCATGTACCCCTTCCGATCACTACATTTGTATCATTGGGGTACATGCACCCCAATGTTTATAGCAGCAATGTCCGCAATAGCCAAACTATGGAAGGAGCCAAGATGTCCGT
>NC_138369.1:92323399-92351760 GCF_054177405.1 Leptonychotes weddellii | reverse complement strand
ACTGATACGAGGAATTCTTAATCTCAGGAAACAAACTGAGGGTTGCTAGAGTGGTGGGGGGTGGGAGGGATGGGGTGTCTGGGTGATAGACATTGGAGAGGGTATGTGCTATGGTGAGCGCTGTGAATTGTGTAAGGCTGTTGAATCACAGACCTGTACCTCTGAAACAAATAATACATTATATGTTAAAAAAAAAAAGAAGATAGTAGGAAGGGAAAAATGAAGGGGGTAAATCAGAGGTGGAGACGAATCATGAGAGACTATGGACTCTCAGAAACAAACTGAGGGTTCTAGAGGGGAGGGGTTTAGGGGGATGGGTTAGCCTGGTGATGGGTATTAAAGAGGGCACATACTGAATGGAGCACTGGGTGTTATATGCAAACAATGAATCATGGAACACTACACCAAAAACTAATGATGTAATGTATGGTGATTAACATAACATAATAAAATAAAATTTGTGGTTTGTACACGAAAAAAAAGACAGAAAAAAAGAATAAAGCATGGGTTCACACTGAGTCTTCATCCATATTTAAGATTACAGGGTTTTTACTTCTTGGATTTTATGCTTGATTCTCTCTTACATTAAAAATCTTAGTTCCTACAAAAAAAAAAAATTCAAAGATTGCTGTATTTGTCAGAAAAGACCACTATCTTCATATGAAGCTTTGGGTGAACTAATTATTAATGAGGAAGACTTTTTAAAATTAACTTGTCTTTTTATTTTTTTTATTATTATGTTATGTTAATCACCATACATTACATCGTTAGTTTTTGATGTAGTGTTCCATGATTCATTGTTTGTATATAACACCCAGTGCTCCATGCAGAATGTGCCCTCCTTAATACCCATCACCAGGTTAACTTGTCTTTTTAATTGAAAATAAAGCAATAGAATGCAAAAATAGGCATTTTGAATTATATGCCAACCATGAAGCCGCTTTCAATTTCTTTTACAGCCTGTACAAGTTATCAGTAACGTCAGAGGAAACGTTAAAATTCTATTGTATAAATGTATATTTGGAATTAAATTCAGACATATATGAAACTGATTTGTATAAAGTCTTTTTAGAAAAATTGTTCCACAAGAATCATCAGCTCTAGATGTACTGAAACTTATATTTTGAAATAATTGACCAGAAATGCATCCCGATGTTGTCACACTAATAGTTGCATCTGCGGAATGATCCTTCTCAAAATTAAAGATTATTAAAAATTAATTGCAATCTCACATTTGCCAAGAGCAACTGATTTCACTTTTAATAATACGAATTGAAAATACAGTTGCTAGGGGTGCCTGGGTGGCTCAGTTTGTTAAGCCTCCTACTTTTGATTTCAGCTCAGGTCATGAACTCAGAGTTGTGAGATTGAACCCCACATTAGGCTCTACACTGGGCATGGAGCCTGCTTAAGATTCTCTCTCTCAGCCCCTCCCCACTCCCCTCCCTTGCACACCTGCTTGCTCTCTCTCTCTCTCTCAAAAAAAAAAAAAAATACAGTTGCTAAAAATATAGATTCTAATGACCTAATAAATGAATTTAAAGAAAAGCAAGCCAGAAAAATCTTATAATAAAAAATTACATTACTGGGGCGCCTGGGTGGCTCAGATGGTTAAGCGTCTGCCCTCAGCTCAGGTCATGATCCCAGGGTCCTGGGATCAAGCCCTGCGTCGGGCTCCCTGCTCAGTGGGGAGCCTGCTTCTCACACTCCCTCTGCTTCTCTCCCTGCTCATGCTCTCTCTCTCTGTATCTCTGTGTCTCGAATGAATAAATAAAAAAATCTTTTAAAAAATTACATTACTGATTGTTTACTGTATTATATAAAATTACATCAACATATATTTTTGTACTACTATCATCCCTATTATATTTTATAAGTAATAAAATGTTTTTAAAGGAGAAGTCTTTATGTTTTAATATCTATGACTGCACCCTTTTCCTATTTTTTATTTTATTTTTTATTTAAATTCAATTAGCCAACATATAGTACATCATTAGTTTTTGCTATAATGTTCAATGATTCATTAGTTGCATATAACACCCAGTTTCCTGCTTTTTAAACAAGAGGTTTTGCATTTTTATTTGCCCTGGGCTCCATAGATTATGTAGCCAGCTCTGATATGCACTTTGATACACACATCTTGGATAATATAGGTGCAGAAATCAGGGGCTAGACTATTATGATGCTTCCATATGATGCATTTATGCTAACCCATATCATGAACACTAGTGCATCTATAAAAACAACAACAAAGCTGGCAGTTACAAAAGTGAAGATGTCTAATATTTCTTTAGCCTCATGCCAGCATTTCTGGACTTGGCACACAATAGCAGCAATATGACCCACTTAAAGGACTAACTGTGGGCTGGAAAGTCTGTTTGCTGAGCCTCTTAGGAAAAGTGTAAGGACTCCCTGATGAACCGCTTGAGTGTCCCACCATATACTTAGCAAATTGTTCCCTTTCCAAGTCCATAACCTCTCCTGTTTTCTTCATACAGCTGGTAGCCCTACCAGAAAGTAATGCTGGGGTGTGATGTCAGTAAACTCTTAAACTTAAATGGCTGTAGTGATGTGCTGCATTGATTTATAGCAATTTCAGCACTGCTTTTGTAGGTTTAGTGTTTTTGTACAAGAGTAAAAGTAGGTTTATTAGGTTGCCTCTTTGCTCTACCATATCCAATAACAGTACATTTCATAAATTATACTTTTTTGGGTTATGCGATATTGCCTAGATGGGATACATAAAATTTGTTGCCTCTCTATCCTATTAGAATTATTCAGTGTCTATTATGTCAAAGATACCAAAACTGTATATTCCAAGTTGGTGAGTGATTCCAAGATTCTTGGGGGAAAGACGAAGACATTTACTGAGAAGCTGAGATGAATTCGGCAAGAATCATATAAATCCAAACCAGAATATTTTCCTAAATTCTTGAGATTGCTTGCTAGCCTTGACTGCTGCTGGAAACAATTAATCATTAGCACCTTTTAGAGTCACACAACATCTAGATTTTGGTTACTATTTAAGTTCCAAAATTCCTTCCCTAAACAATTTTGGGACCTTTCTTACAGCTGAAAGTTTGGAAGTCATAGACATTCCCTGACTGGGTGACTATTCCTTTAAATACAAGTGAACCTTTAAATATAAGGAAAAAATCTAGGATTTGGGTTCACGGTAGGCTCCTGTGACAGTTTTCTAGTCTTCTTGAGTGTGGTGCTCTCGACTGCTATTTTTGCTCTCATTTTTGGCCATCTGCTGTACATGTAAGGGAATATGCCCCCTTTATATTGAACACACCACCACCCTTCTTCTGAGAGCACTGTGCTATGCACTATGCATATCTTCATCTAATATATTTTGTTATATAATGTAGGAGGTACTTGCTTTTGGCTATTTCTTAGAGGCCTGTATGAATCTTTTATATTATCTCAAATCACTAGGGACTTTAAAAGAAATGGTACTGGGATAACAAGCTGAAAAAAGTAAAGTTCAATCTATATCTCTCACCATTTATTAACATAAATTCCAATCAGAACTAAGATGTAAGTGTAAAAAGGAAACTATGAAAGTACTGGAAGAAACTGAGTGAATTCCCCTATAGTCATGGAGAAGGCCTTTCTAACTATCAAAGTCCAGAAGATATAATTTAAACATTGATAAATTACAATTTTTTTTTAAAGATTTTATTTATTTATTTGAGAGAGAGAATGAGATAGAGCACGAGAGGGGGGAGGGTCAGAGGGAGAAGCAGACTCCCCGCTGAGCAGGGAGCCCGATGCGGGACTCGACCCTGGGACTCCGGGATCATGACCTGAGCCAAAGGCAGTCGCTTAACCAACTGAGCCACCCAGGCGCCCGATAAATTATAATTTTTAATGAAGAAAAATAAAAAATAAAAACACTTCATTATGGCCAATTTATTGTATTAAAGACAAAAGATAAATGGGGGACAAAATTTGAACTTCCTTCCACCAAGGCCTAATCTCCCTTGTATAGGAAGAAATAAAAAAGAAAAAAATCCAGTTAAAAACTGGCACAAAGGAGCTTTTTTGATTCTAAAATTTACTCTTATTAAGAGGAACACAGGGGATGCTTGGGTGGCTCAGTGGGTTAAGCATCTGCCTTTGGCTCAAGTCATGATCCCACATAGGGCTTCTTGCTCAGCAGGGAGCCTGCTTCTCCCTCTGCCTGACGCTCCACCAAAAAAGATTCTTTTCTTTTCTTTTTAAATTTCTTGAGGAACCTCCATACTGTTTTCCATAGTGGTTGTACCAGTTAACATTTCCACCAGCATCACATCCCTTTTCTCCACATCCTTGTTAGCATTTGTTAATCTCTTCTCTTTTGGAAATAGCCATCCTAAAAGGTGTGAAGTGATATCTCATTGTGGTTTTAATTTGCATTTCCGTGATGATTAGTGATGCTGAGCACTTCTTCATGTACCTGTTGGCCATTTGTACATCTTCTTTGAGAAAAAAAAAATGTCTATTCAGATCCTTTGCCCAATTTTTAAGAGGGTAATTTATTATTTTTTTGTTTGTTTTTGAGTTGTATGAGTCCCTTATATATTTTGGATAATAACCCCTTGGGTATGTAGTTTGCAAATATTTTCTCCCATTTCATTGGTTACTTTTATTTTGTTGATGGTTTCCTTTGCTGTGCAGAAGCTTTTTAGTTTGATGTAGTCCCACTTATTTATTATTGCTTTTGGTGTATTTGCTTATGGTGTCAAATTCAAAAAATCATTGCTGAGACCAATGCCAAGATATCTGTACTCCATTTTCATTGCAACATTATTCACAGTAGCACAATAGTGACAATTCACTGGCTGTCTGTCATCTATCTATCATCTATCTATCTATCTAATGTTATAACAGTATTATTCAGCCTTAAAAAAAGAAGGAAATCCTGTCATTTGCAACAACATTGGATGAACCTAGAAGGCTTTATGCTGAGTGAAATAAATCAGACAAGAAAGACAGATACTGCATAGTATCACTTATATGTGGAATCATTTTTTTAAAAAATCGAACTCTTGGAGGGGCACTTGGGTGGCTCAGTTGGTTAAGCATCCCACTAGATTTTGGCTCAGGTCATGATCTCATGGGTCATGAGATCAAGCCCTGCATCGGGCTCCATGCTCAGTGGGGAGTCTGCTTAAAGATTCTCTCCCTCTGCCCCCTCCTCGTGTTCTCTCTCAAATAAATAAATAATCTTTAAAAATCAAACTCATGTAAACAGAGAGTAGAAAAGTAGTTGCCAGGAGTTGGAGAAAAATAAGGAGAGGATGATAAAAGGGTACCAACTTTGAGGTATAAGATGAATAAGGTCTGAGGGTCTGAGGATCCAAAGTATAACGTGGTGATTATAGTTGATAATGCTGTTTTGTATAATTGGAATTTGCTAAGAGAGCATAGCATAAATGTTCTCACAACAACAACAACAAAAGGTGAAATTGTGAGGTAATGGATGTGTTAATTAACTTGGGAGAAATCCTTTCACAATGTATACATATATCAAATCATCACATTGTATACTTTAAATATATGACAATTTTATTTGACAATTATACCTCAACGAAGCTGAAAAAAAAAAAAAAACTATTTCCTTAACTAGTATTCTCACTTTAAATTCTGCTCCTACCCACAGCCTAGAAGGTTTTTGTTATTGTTGTTGCTGGGTTTTGTTCCCTTTTGACAGCTGCAATGGGTTTCACCAATGCCCTGAAAGACAACTTTGGTGTCCTTCTCTCCTGCACTTTAAGGTTTTACTTCATAGGAGAGACAGAGAGGGATAGAAAGAGACAGAGAGAGAGAGAGAAAATGGCAGAGTGAGAAAGGGTAACAGTCTTGGTCAACTTATGTCATTCTTCTGCAACAGCTGCTCTTCTCCTCCCAGAATTACACCATATAGGAAGCATTTGCAGGATTCTCCCCAAAAGTGTGTGTGGGTGTGGGTGTGGGTGTAGGGGTGTGTGTTTGTGTATTTATCATCAAAATATTATAGTTCTAAGCAGGTTGTCTTCAAGATAACTTCCACTGCATGAACTGGAAGCCCTAGTGAATTCTATCTAATAAATCTTATGTTTCATTTACACAATACCAAGAAGGAAGAGTAGAATTCAAAAGCAATGAAGAAAAAATGCTAAGATCAGTAGACTCCAGCTGGAATTCTAGCAAGGTGCATTCTTGTATTCATCACTTGGAGTCCAGTTTAATTCCAGTGTAGTCAAAAGTTTGTCATGTGCCAGAGATAAAGAAGCTGGAGTTCTGAGTAGGATCAAGGTACAGAAAGATAAATAAACCCTCTCTGTTCAATCATAGTTTATGTAACCTAAGTATTTATTGTTTAAAAAATGTGTTTGTATTTTGCTTACAATTTTAAAGATGAAGTAATTAAAACATATAATTAATAGCTGTATGATCAAAGGGAAAGGTCTTAGACTATTCTTGAGGCAATAATTTCATTTATAATGAAGGCATGTTAATACATATCGAATAGAGTTGTTGTTTGAGTGAAACTCCTAATGAATATAAAGAACTAAGCATAACTCTTGGCATCTAGGAGGTCCTCAATAAATGGTAATGTTATAATTACTGTTACCATAGTACATATTATTATTATTGACACTCCAGTAAAAGAGAAACACAATCAAAATTCATGCTCAGATGGATCTAACTTAACCATCCTCTATTTAAAAAAATTTACCCCTTGATGCTGCCTATACTGCTGGATTGAAATATGAAGTGGAGCAATTTAATGAATGAGCCCTAAGAACGGCTCCGGCAAACTGGGTGGCAACATAGAAAAAGCCAAGATTGTACAATGCAGAAGGTGTAGTAGAATAAAAACATGATGACCAATGGGAATAAAATTGTTTATTATTAATCTGTTAAAAATGGAGAAAAGAGGTAATGCATTCTGAGTGGAATTCTGTAAATTAGAGGAGTATAGCCTTACAAAGATATGCAAAAGTTTTTGTTGATTATTTTCCCCACTGTCCACCTGGACCACACTCTCCCTTTTAGATAATGCACAGTATGTAAGATTCAAGTCAGTCAGGCTTCCAAAAATGAGCTGACGGGAAAAATCTCCTCATCTGTGAGCAGATATTGAATACAGAGAAACATGGTGTGCAGGGCAAATAGGTTTGAAAAGAACATTGCTCACTAGGAAAAGGACATTTTTCCCTTACATGGATCTAAAGAACTAACGCAGGAAATAAAAATAACACATCAGAATACCATATACAACAACACCGTAAAAATAGTGACATAAGAACTTGTCTGTGAACCAAATTCTTGACTTTTTCTGATATTCAATTTCACTCATATTCAAACAAATTTCATCCAGGCTGGAGAAATGTATGACTTCCAATCTTGCAGCTATAAATAAGTTTCCAAAATATTAATGGAAATGCTTTTAAAAATTAAATAATATCTAAAATCTAAGATCTTATTTTTTGTGACCCAACTATGCATTAATATTTAACTATGTTCCTAATAGTAAATTAAGGCTTTTCTCACATGGTTAGTAAATGGTTGCGATTTGAGAGTTTATGATTCTCACTAAATTCATCTCAGTTTTTCAATTAATACTTATCTTTCTTTCCAAGGATTTAGAAATCTGCCCAGGCACTTCTCTGTATTGATGATTAGCACTGTTGAATTTTTTTTCATGTGTTCATTGGTCACTCATATATTTTCCTCAATGAAGTAGCTGCTCAAATATTCCATCCATTTTTTCCCTTGTATATGTTGCTTATTGTTACAGAGTTGTAAAAGTCCTTTATGTACTCTGGACTCAAGTTTATCATCACATATATATATTTCTCAGATATTTTCTCTCAGTCTGTGACTTGTCTTTTCATTCTCTATATAATGCCTTTCAAGAACTAAAGGGTTTGAATTTTGATAAAGTCCAATGTATTTTTTTTAATGTCTGGTGCCTTTCTTCTGTCCCATGTCTTATCTAAGAAAACTTTGCCTAAAAAAAGTTCACAAATATTTTTTTCTTGTGTTTTCTTCTAGAAGTTTTAAAGCTTTAGGTTTTTATATTTAGATCCATGATTCACTTTGAGTTAGTTCTTGTATTTGGCGTGAAGTTAAGGTCATGGTGAAGAATTTTTTATATGGATGTTCAAATGTTCAAGCATCATTTAAAATATATATTCTACTTTTGGAATTGAATTACTTTGGCAACTTTGTCTCAAAAATTGACCCTTTATTATGGGTTGATTTCTGGATTATTTTATCATCTATTTTTTATTATTTATTTATTGACTAGTTCCTCATCCTTATTGAACTACCATACTATCTTGATTATAGTAGCTTTATATTGTCTAGAAATCACATACTGTAAGTACTCCAAATTTATGCTCTTAAAACAAAATAGTTTTTTGATATCCATTTTATTTCCATATGTATTTTAGGATAAATATGAAATTTTCTTTAAAAAATTTTAAAGTCTTTTGGGATCTAAATTTGGATCATCGTAAATTTATAGGAGAATTGACATCTAAATAAACTTGAATGTTCGGAAAGATGAACATGTTGTTTCTCTCTATTTAGGACATGTCTAATCTCTCTTAGAAAAGCTTTCATTTGTCTGTAAACCTGTCTTGCACATATTTTGGTAAATCTGTCTCTGAATATGCCATGGTTTTTTATGCCATTTTAAAAATAACCACTTTTTTGACATATAATTCACATATCAAAAACTTACCATTTTAAAGCAATTTGACATATCAGATTATGTATTTGCACAGTGTGATGAAATCTGAAATAGATTTTAAGATAATAGTACATCAAATTTGATAGAATGAAGACAAATTTTGTCAAAAGATAAATGGCTATCTCAAAAAATTTGACAGCTCACTTAGCAACAAAGGGTTAATTTCTTTACTGTACATGACATTCTTGCATAATAATAATAAAGACAGCAAGGACTTAATAGAAAAGTAGAAAAAGATTATGAACTAACAGTTCATGGAAAAAGAAATTTAAATATGCCCTAACCATATACCACTCATTATGACAAAGCCTGCAAATTAGTCCTCTGTACTTATTCTCTTTATTCTCCATGTATTTAATCTCTCTCAAATCTTCCATATCTTCTTTCTCTCTCTGATGTAGCCTACATCTTTATATCTATCTTTTAGTCCTAGAATTCACTTCAGCTGAGTTTAATACATTGTTAAAACCCTCTTTTTTGTTTTAATTTTCTTTTATTTTTAAGGATTTATTTATTACCTTCAGAGAGAAAGAGAGAGGACACACATTGGGGAGGGGCAGAGGGAGAGACTCTTCCAGCAGAATCTTCATGGAGTGTGGAGTCCGAATCAGGCTCCATCCCACAATCCATGAGATTACAACTTGAGCCAAATGAAGAGTCAGCTGCTTAACCAACTGAGACACCCACGCACTCCTTTGTTTAATTTTCAATTGTTAGTCTTCCAAGTAGTCAAGGATAAAGATGACCACATAAATTCAAATCTTAAGAAACATCGTCCCAAAAAACTACAGAAGAACAAATAAAACTACACAATCTCAAACTTCAAATTACCTGTAAATAGAAAAGTAATCAACAAATTACAACAGAGTCATTTCTCAAGTTCTTGCCTCAAATCTTTACAGAAAATGGGATGTGGGAGGGAAGTATCTGGAAAAACTATAGAGGAAAAAATTAGGTGCCTAAGACTGAGGAAAAATCCCACCTCCCATCCCCAAATGAGAAAGAATGCCCAACAAGTGAACATTCTGTACATGAGTCATAGTAGATCATAAACTTACTAAAGTGAAGAGACTTCATAAAAGGTACACACTGCTCATTGGGAGGGGATGATAAAGGGAAAGAGAGAAGCACTACAGAGACAAAGGGAGCAAAAGGAAACAGAAAAGAGAAAATTTATAAATAGATTCTAACTTTTCTTCTAACTGGTTGTTTTTTGCTTATGTGAAATATAACAATTTTTACTTATTAATTTGCTAAACTGCCACCTTTCTGAAGTTCTATTATAATGGCTTCTGGATTATCTTAAATTATCCAAGTCATTTGAAATAGTGATAATTTAAGTCCTTCCCAATTGTTTACCTTTTAAATTTTATTTTCTTGCTTAATTGAGATGGAGAGTATCTATCCAGAATGGTGAAATATAGGAAAAGTAGTAATGAATATTCATGATTTCTATATAATTTTAATAGAGATTAACATGAGGCAAATTTTATATGGCAAATATTTAGCCATATAGATATCCTTCTATTACTATCACATAAAGATTGTTTAAAATTAAAAAGTGAATATTACTTTTTACATCTCTTTAAGATATTTAGAAACAAGCATATGATTTTTCTTATTATTGCTAACAAAAATGTTGAACAATCCTTTCATTCCTGATATAAACACTTCTTAGTCATGGCATATTAGTCTTATGATCTGCTAGTGTATTCTCCTTGTTTATATGTTTTTAGAATTATTCATTGCTATGCATAAGTGAAAATAATCTGTAGTGTTCTCCTTTTCTGTTATTCTAGTTTTGACAAAATTACTTAATAAAATGCATACAGGGCGCCTGGGTGGCTCAGTTGGTTAAGCGACTGCCTTCGGCTCAGGTCATGATCCTGGAGTCCCGGGATCGAGTCCTGCATAGGGCTCCCTGCTCAGCAGGGAGTCTGCTTCTCCCTCTCCCGCTCCCCCGTCTTGTGCTCACTCTCTCTCTCAAATAAATAAATAAAATCTTTAAAAAAAATAAAATAAAATAAAATGAATACAGAAATGTTCCCCTTTTGTACCCCAGCATTGCATTTTTTTTTAGAAGACTCTATTTATTTGAGAGAGAGAGAGTGCCTGCATGGTGGGGGGGTTAGGGGGAAGGGGGAGGAGCAGAAGAAGAGGGACAAGCAGACTCCCTGCTGAGTGCAGAGTCCTACTTGGGCAATCCCATGACCCTGAGATCACCACCCCAACTAAAACCAAGAGCCCAAGTCCCAGCCAAATGAGCCACTCAGGAACCCCAAATTTTTAAGGGTGTGATATATTTTCTCCTTCAAATCATGCTAAGAACACTGTTTCTTTCCGGTGGGAAAGGTAGTAGTAACCTTATCATTGTCAATTTTTTTTTAAATTTTTAGTATGGTAGTGTATCTTTTCAGTTAGAAAATACATTTTAGATTCATATTTATTTTGCTAGAAATATGTTTTCCAGGCTGAAAAGTTTATTTTCATTATTGAGCAACCCAATCCACAAATTTCTTTTGTGACTGTTTTTTCATTTATCATTCATTTGTCATATCATTTTTCTTCTCAATTAGGATACCTGGTTGATTGAGTTCATCAATATTACTGATTTTAAAAAACCCAGAAATTTCATTTATTAATTATGCCAATTTTGTTGTTTATATCTTTTTAAAATTTGGTAATTCTTTCTCATTAATTTCTTTGGGTTTATGTTATTTTTCCTAATATCTTGAGTTCAAGTTTAAGCCTTTTCTTTTTAAACATATTGTTAGAAGTATATGAGACTCTGAAATTTCCTTTCAATGCAACAGATTTAGTTGTATCCTCTAGATTGAATAATATTTCATAAATACATATATATCTATCTTTCCACATACACATTTATAAAAAGAATGAGAGTTTTTTATTTTCTGATTCTTTTGCAAGTTTTGTTTTAATATCTTATTTGTGCAGAAGTTAAGAAAACTTTGAAATATAACTTCTATGTATTTAGAAGTGTTTAAAAAATTTTTGTAGCTCAGACATGGAGGATTTGGGAAGTGTCCCCTATGTGGACAGCTGTGGAAGGAGTCTCTGGTAGAATACAAATATTGCTACCCAGTGGCATCCTTTGAGATTTGTATTAAGCATGTCTTTTTATTTTCTATATTTTGGTGTTTTGACATCTAAGGACTTGCTGACCAGGAAAGGATTTCCCCTCTCAGGGTCAGCTAATGCCTAGAGATAAGCAGCCAGCTGGCCTGTGAGCATGCCTTTCATATGCAATGCACCAAGGACCCTTACCCCCACAGTCTCCTAATCCATTATCCCTTTACCTTAATCACCCCAGGGCCAGGTACCAGACAAACAGAAATAGCCCCAATACCTCAAAGTCCACTGAAATTGTTCATATTAGCCAATTCTAACCCTGCTTATTCTGCCTTGCTTATTCCTTCCTGTGGAAACCACAATAAAGATTCTTTTTTTTGAGAGAGAGAGAGAGAGAGAGAGAAAGCATATGTGAGTGGGGTGGGGTGGGGAGGGGAGGGGGCCGATGTAGAGAAAGAATCTTAAGCAGGCTCCACACCCAGCTCGGAGCTGGACACAGGCTCCATCTCACAACCCTGAGTCCATGACCTGAGCTGAACTCAAGAGTTGGAAGCTTAACCAAGTGAGCCATCCAGGTTCCCAACAGATTTCTTAAGAACAGAAGAGGGGGGCACCTGGATGGCTCAGTCAGTTAGGGGTCCTCTTGATCTCACCTCAGGTCTTGATGTCCGGGTCATGGGGTCATGAGTTCAAGCCCTATGTTGGGATCCACACTGGGTGTGGAAAATACTTAAAAAAAAAAAAAGAATAGAATAGAAGATGTATGGTATATCTTATTCAATCTTTTTACTTTTAATCTATCACATTTTTAATTTAAAGGGGATTTGTCTTAGATTGTAAATAGTTGAATCTTTCATTTTGATGCAATCTGACCATCTTTCCCTTAAAATTTGATGCTTTTAAATTTGATGCTTAGACAATTATCCTTTTATGTAATTATTGATAAGGTTTGGCTTATATCTTGCTATTTGATTTCTATTTATCCCATGGGTTCTTTCTATCATTTTCCTCTTTTCCAGCCTTATTTTGAATTGAACATTTCCATGATTCTCTTTTGTCTTTACTTGAGGCTGATTAATAATACCTAATTTTGGTGATTGCTCTGGAGTTTATAAAGTAACATGTAAGGAGGTAAGAGAATGAGCCATGTGGATATTTGAGGGAGAGACACCGAAGACACAGAGACAGCAGAACTTTCACGATGAGGTTGGAGTATTCTAGGGATGTTTGATAAACACAAAGGAAGCCAGAGTGGTTAGTGGTTAGTGCTCCCAGTCTTACTGAGCTAGTGAAGTTATTGGGGAACCTTGAGCTGAATAATATGATCTGACTTTTCATTTTATAAAGATCATTCTATTATATGTTGCAAATTCACTCTAAGGGCTTAAAGTGAAAGGGGAGAGATCAGTTAGAAGTCTATTGGACTATTCCCAGCCAAAAAAAAAAAAAATCTTTAAAAAAAATTGATAGTAGATTAGATCAGGTATTAGCAATGGAAGTAAGAATAAAAAAAGGGTCAAATACAGAATATATTTTGGCCAAGAGGATTTAACAATGACATGACAGAAAGAAAGGGACAAAAAATACTGAGTTTTTGATTGTTCATTTTTGTTTTTGCTTTGCTTTTGTTTGTTTGGCCTAAATAACTGGAAATATGGAGTTGCCATTTATAAAAATGAGAAAGATGAAGATTGGTGGTTATTTGAGGGAATATCAGAAATTTAAGTTTGAGGTTTTCATTTAGAATCCAACTGGAGGAGCACCTGGGTGGCTTAGTCAGTTAAGCCTCCGACTCGGTTTATGCTCAAGTTACGATCTCATGGGTCCTGGGATCCAGCCCCATGTCAGGCTCTGCAGGGAGTCTGCTTGAAAATCTCTTCCTCTGCCCTTCCCCCGCAGCTCTCTCTCTGGGGTTTCAGTTTATAGATCATTGAAAACCATGAAACTGGATGATATCACCAGAGAAGAAAGTGCGGATAAAAAGAGACCTGAGTCCCAGGACCAGAAGCACTCCACTGAGAAGATCTCAGGGGAAAAGATAGATGGAAAAAATGTGATTGAGAATGAGAGAGAGATGGAAAATGGGGTGTGTGTGTGTGTGTGTGTGCAAGGGAGGATTATAATGACTATAGAACTTAATCTGTGTAAGAAATAAAGAGAAATATGAGCAGAATGAGGAATTTTAAATGCTAGTATAATCCAAGTATTGTAGAAATCGTTAAGTATTGGTGGGAGTGACCTAAAAAGACAGGAGGTTACAGTCAGTAGCCTATTTGATATTGAGATTATAAGGTGTAGTTTTTGTTAGTAAGGAAGTCTAAGGCATGATAATAAGGAAAAATGGTTTATGCAGAATAGAGGACAAAATCATTAGGGGAAGCACAAGTCAAATAGGTCCATGTTGCTGGTTGTATTACCTACATAGATTTTGAAATCCCAAATTGTAATACTGAAGTAGTGACCATGAGCTTAAAGTTGAAATTTTTGAAACATAAGAGGCAGTGACTCAGAGGTCAGCAGTTGACTCCGTAATGGAAGGGTAATTGGTGATACAGTCTGCTACCATGAGACAGGAAGCCAAAGGAAGACAGAATAGTCTGGCAGCAACAATGATCAAGGAAGACACTTACCACACATTCAGCTACTATGGTATGATTAATGTGGGAAGAAGAATAGAGGAAGTATGGTCCTCAATTAAGTATTGCATCTCAGATGAAAGTTAATGAAAGGCACAGATAAAAGCTTCAGGATGTTGCTCGTGATGATCCACAAATTCCAGAAAACACAGTGGAAAGATGATAGAAATTGGGAAGAGATTGGGAAAAGGACAGAATCAGGGACAGGGAATGACTTACAGAAATTAAGGTGTGGAATGAGGGTGATTGGAAGTGATGACTGATGTGTAGAGAGGGGTAAAGAGCAACTAAAATAGCCAGTCTTAGCAACCTAGGATCCAAGAAGTCATGTGGTAAGGTAGGAACATCTGTAATTATTCATCCTATTTAATGGCATATAAAAACCAAAGTAGAAATCTGGAGGGACTTTTGTACCAGAAATTTAATTTGTGGGAAATAACAGAATTCCTTTGTTGCTGTTTCTTTGTTAGTTATTGCTCCCTACAACTACATCCTCAGGCCGGAATTCTGGGAAAACAGTACAATTAATACCAATTTGCTGCATCATTATTATTTATGTAGTTTTAATAATGTATATTGTGCCATAATTCATGTCCATGTTTAAATGTAGCTTATAATTCCAAATTAAAATTATGTCTCCACCCAGTAATTAACATATATTATTTTTATTGATGGGAAGTTGGCTTAAAGAAGATAAAAGAGTGAGACATTGAGATGCAAGTAAAAAAGAAAAAAGAAAGCCCTCTCAAACTGAGTATACAAATAACCCAATGATGCTCCATTGGAAACCATAGGTATGATTCATTCGTACAGCTGTCTCCTGTAATATATGACCCTAAATGTTTCTATTTTTCACACATAATTTAAACCATTTACTCCTATAGAATTTGTGGACTGCCTGTTGCTTATCCATTTCTCACGGTTTTACTTGAAAAAATACTAACTTTGTTCCAGATGATATGCCCAGGTTAAAAAATATGACTCCTCAAGCAACTCTCACAGTGTCCCCGTGAAATGCAGTTTTGTAAAATGAGACATAAAATGAGAAATATATTGGTGAGGCTTCCAGGACTGCTGTTGTATTTGTTGATAAAAACAGAAATGAAAGTCTGTGGTTTTCCCATCCCAAATGCAACACCTCTTTCTGCCTGATAATAGTTGAGCAGAAAGGTAAAGACTTGATTTCTGGTGGCTGTGAGAAGCCATCATACTAGTCCTAGGCTGCATTCCTCAGTGCTTCCACAAAATTACCAAGATTATATAGCATACAGTCACTACAGTTTATTCTCCATGGTCTAGGTTATAGACTAAATGTTTGTGTCTCCCTATATTTCATATGTTGAAACCCTACCCTTTCATGTGTTGGTATTATGAGGTGGTGCCTTTGGGAGATAATTAGGAATATTGGTGAACCTCATGAATGAGAATAGTGCTCTTATAAGAGTCATGAGAAAGCTTGCTTCCCCTCCCTGCGTTCTGCCAGGTGAGGATACACTTGCATCTGCAGTCTAGAAGAGGACTCTCACCAGAACTTGACCATGCTGACAACCTGAGCCTCCAGAACATTAAAGAAGGAAATTTCTATTGTTTGTAAGTCACCCAGTCTATGGTATTGTGTTATAGCAGCCCACAGTTCAAGTTCATAACATAGTTCAAGTTCACAGTTCAAGAAAAATAATTTAATTTCAGTTTTCCTTCTACTATGCCCATATGGACATAAGAACTTCTAGAGATTCAAATTTTTCAGTTTGGTTTTATTATTTCTTCCATATCCTAAGCTTCATTCACCACTACTACATTGTGGAGCTGTTGTCTCCTACCTCAGTCTCCCTAATTTGTCACAAGAATGGAGCTGCTTTTCCCCAAAGTGCCTACATGTGATATCATTGGCATTAAATTTGGTACCTAGCACAGGAAAAGGCTTGTATTAAGAAATGAATTTTGTAGCAATAGACAAATGGCATTATATTGAGGCAAATACTTTGAAAGACAGTTGGCACATAATTCATATTAATGCCTACAAAACAGCATTTCAAAGCTCTAAATCCATGCCAATTAAGGCTCTGGCATTTCACGAGCTAGATGTGTTTAAAACTTTCTTCTCAATCGTAATAGTTTAAGCAATTAAAAAACTAGGGCTGTTGGGGCGCCTGGGTGGCTCAGTTAAGCATCTGCCTTCAGCTCAGGTCATGATCCCAGGGCCCTGGGATCGAGCTGCGCTGCGCATCAGCCTCCCTGTGCAGAGGGAAGCCTGCTTCTCCCTCTCCCACTCCCCCTGCTGTATTCCCTCTTTTGCTGTCTCTCTCTCTCTGTTAAATAAATAAATAAAATCTTAAAAAAAAAACTAGGGCTGTTAATTACAGCTATAAGAAATGAATAATAGCAGCAAGAAAAAAATATAGGAAAGTAGATATTTTCTAAGATACAGAAGTAAGTAAACAACATTTAGGATAAGAAATAAAGAATCCCCTGATTTATTTTTTATTTTTTTTAACATTCAAATGACATCATTTAATCTTTATCCCAATGACATAATCAGAAATCTTCTGGACCAGATAGAACAACAGTGTATTTTAGCTTTTACCCTCATACGTCTTAAGAAAGCCATTGTACAAAGTTAGCAACTACTACAAGAAAGATGAAATATAAATTATTTTTTAATTTAAATTCAATTAATTAACATATAATAGTATTATTGGTTTCAGAGGTAGAGGTCTTATATAATATCCAGTGCTCATTACATTACGTGCCTTCCTTAACATCCATCACCCAGTTACCTTCTGATTTAAAAAAAACAAGCAACATGATGGCTATGCAGACTTAGAAAGGTCACAGATGACAAACATCAACCCAAACATAACCCTTTGAATCTCACTAGTTTCCTATTCTGAAGCTTATATATTTTTATGGACCACTCCTCAGATTTTTACTATAGATTTTCACTTAGCCAATTCATATACTGATTTTCTATTCTATATCCAATTTTAAACCCATAATAGGAAAATGCTGCATGGAATCCATCCTCAATATGGTTATGGGTCACTGGAACTCCAGCGTTCTGAAGTCGGGTGACATACATAATTCCATCATCTCTCAAGACATCATATTGAGAAGTGATGACATAGGTCAAGGGTAAACTTCGCAATTTGTTGTCATCAGCCAACAAGGGGGCTGCCCTCACATCTAAAAACCCTGGATATTTTTTAGTCAGCTCAGAACTACCGTAAGTTGGACTGTTATAAAAGTGTCCCTTCTTAAATTTCTCAGGGAGCAAAGAACTCCAGTTAACAAATTTGAACAGATGTCTTGATTCCACTGGTACATGTTGATTGAAGAGCATAGCTTTTGCAAGTGATCTGTCCTCAGTAAAGTATCCACTCCACAACCTGACCATCATTGATTTGGACAGAGTTGGAAAACGTGAACATTCCCGATATGATGGTAAATCCATATCAAGAGTCTGAAGGGCAGGATAAATTAAAGACTGGGTCTTGAGTTTGATCTTGATATCTGGGTCATCTATGAGCTGAAAATAATTTAAATGAATTGCTCAAATAGTAATTTTCATTTAAAAGATATTTTTATTTAAAAACGATATATTGATACTGGATAAATCCAGAATCTCAAAAAGATAATCAGAAACCACAAAAATATATCTAAAAGAACTTTCTAATTTTCGATATTGTATTAAATATTAGGTGTGTCTTAAATCATGAATATAAACTGATTTGTACTGCTTTCCTCATGGATGAAGAGAGACCATCTAATCTGTGATTAAAAAGCAAAATATCTACCCTGACAACTAGGAATGGCAATCAGAGGAAACACTTCTTTTTGAGTAAAAAACTTATGTACATATATTATTATATCAACAGGCATTAACATTTAAAGGAAAGATCACATTACTAGGAATTCTAATTTGGCTCCGATACTAAACAGACAAATCCTAGGCAAAAGTCTAATTCATTTTAACATTTATGTTTTTTAAATATTCAAATTACATTAGTGCATTAACACAAATTTATCTATAAATTAATATGCATATATATGGGGTATACTAGAAGGTTTTTATTAAGATACATGACCAAAAATATTTGGAAACCAGTAATATTGAGCATTACAGTTTAGCAGTTGTTTTTATGTACATTTCCTTGGTCTTGCAACATTGAAATGGCCTATTGTGTCTCATAGGTTAATTAACTTCTCTTTTTTTGAATTTTTTTTAGTTAAATTCAATTAATTAACATATAATGTATTATTTGTTTCAGGGGTACAGGTCTGTGATTGATCAGTCTTATATAATACCCAGTGCTCATAAACAGTGATAATTAACTTCTCAAAGTGTGGTCCCTGGACCAGGAGCATATGCATCACGTGAGGATTTGTTAGAAATTCAAATTCTTGGGTCCTCACCCAGACTTACTAAGTCAGTTAGGGAGGAACCAGCAATTTGTATTTTAACAAGTTTCTCAGGTTATTCTCATGCATGCAAAGACTTGAGATACGCTAGTATAGATCACAAATAGTAATTATTAAAGCCATATGTACTCTAATGCTTTTCAAAGTATAATGTCTAAATTGAAGTCTATTTCTTGAAACTTAATATAGACTTGAAGAAAGAGAGCACTCTGACATTTTTTCCTGTGGTATACAGATGACATTTTACACACATACACAAACACATACACACACACACAAACACTAGCAAAAGCAAATGACAGCAGTGTTTTTTTCATTGCCTTTAAAGCACAGTTAGTAATTAGATCTAGTTAGTAAAATAAAATATTTATAAGTCCATTACCAGATTGTTTTATGTAAAAATAATTGTTTTATGTTGGGAAAATGTACTGAATTTAAATAGTCATTTCAATGTTTTGTCTCATGTAAGATTACCACATTCCTTTTAGCTCAGTATCTAGTATGAAGAACACTGTTTACATTAGTAGAAGTGTGGTAGTAATTAAATAAGTAGCTAACAGGTGGCTGATTTTAGATTGAGTTAAGAAGAAATACAAAAATATTTTATATTTCACCAATAAATCGAACTTGACAGGTAGCTAAAATCTTTGAACATATATGTTTTAAATAACTGTCTTTGTACTTAAATATAATACACATAAAATCAAGTATAGAAATTCCTAAAACAGAAATGTAAAATATAACTATGTTTAAGGGTAGGGAGTTTCCCATATGCCCTGAATTGACCACACACCCTTCCTCCCCAGTAGGACTGCACACCCATCTTCCTTCTCATCCTTCATTCTATGGAATTCAATAGTGTGTATTTCTTTAAAATTATACCATTTAATCAATGTAGTTTATCTGGTTAAGGACTTTCCATCTATTCTCAGGGAACCAATAATTGTTATTGTGAATTTTACTAAATGCTTTTTCTGTATCTAGTAAGATGATATATGATTCTGCTTCCTTTATCTATTAATGTGGTGAAATTCACTTATTTTTATCAAATATGCTTTTCCTTGCATTATTAGCAACTTGATCATGGTCTATGTGTATATATATATATACATGTATGTATATATATATGTGTGTATGTATATGTATATATAGTATATATACATTTTTTTCTAATATTTTATTCATGATAGTAATATCTTAGCCATTGTTTTCCTTCCTGAAATTGTTCTTGTTAAATTAGTCATAAAGATCATGCTTCTCTAAAAATAATTAAAAAGAGTGTACAATGTTTTCCTATTCTCTGGAATATTTTGTATTTATTTTGAGTGATTTCTCCTTGATGTTTGATGTAAATTGCCAGCAAGGTTTCTTACCAGGACTGTTTTTATTACTGATTTAATTCGTTTAATGGTTATAAAATGGCTCAGATTTTCATTTCTTCTTGTGTCTGTTTTGCAAGTTATATCTTTCTTGGAATTTGTCTATTGAGTTTAAATATTATTAAATATTTTTTAACTTCAAATTTCAAATATGTCTTTCAAAGACTACGATGTTCCTTCTTAACTCATCAAAGGCTAATTCTTCTTCATATTGAAAGGCTTGCAGTATTGTCCCTTTTTCAATCCTGATGTTAATTATTTATGCCTGACTTTGTTCTTCTTCATTTGTCTTTCCAGAGACTTAAAATTCTTATTAGTTCTTTCAAAGAATTAACTTTTTGCTTGTTGTTCATATTTACTGCTAGCCTGTTTGAGTATCATAATTTCTGTTCTTGCCATTACTATTATCTTCCTTCTATTTTTTTTCTTGAGTCAGATGCTTATTTCAACCTTTCTTCCTTTCCAATCTATGCTTTTGAGGAAATACAGTTTCCTAAAAATATTGTTCTAAATGTGGGGAACATATGCAAGATATATATTCTATTAATTAATGGGTCACTATTAGGTACTTAATGTATTTTTTAAATTTCCATACAAAGAAGGATATTTTCTTATTTGCCTTTTTCCTATTGATTTCCCACATTGCATTGTGGTTAATAGTCCAAATGTGTGATTTAAATTCTGTGATTTTTTTTTTTTTGAGACTCGCTTTATGGACCAGTACTTCGTCAATTTTTTAAAACCATCACATGTATTTGCTTATTTCCCTGTTTTTTATAAGTCCATTTAGTTAAATGTATTGATCATGATTCCAGTCCTCTATACCCTTATTATTATTATTGCCTGCTTTTCTTAATTACTGAAAGAAGTATTGTTAAATCTCTCATTATGGTTTTGAATATGTGTGTCTTCCCCTGTAGTTCTGTTAATATTTTCTTCATACAGATTTAGAGTTATTATATTTTCCTGGTGGTTTAACCTTTTCTGTAATGATGTGATCTTCTTAACCTACCGGCAATTCTTTTAGATGTTATTTCAGGATATACATTTTCCATCCATTTACTTTCAGATTTTCTGCTTTCTAATCTGACAATCTTGGTCCTACAATCAGATTATTTAGACCACTAATATTTACTCTAATTGCGAAAAAATTTATTTTGATCTACCTTATTTTGTGAATTCTCCTTCTTTTCTGTTTTCTCTATTTTTGACTTCTTTCAGATTGGTTGACCTTTTAATTATTCTATTTTTTTCCTGTCATAGTTTATAAGTTATACCCTATTTTTATTCTTTAAATGATTACTCTAAGAATTATAATGTGTATTCGTAACGTCTCAAAAACAAATGAAGTTATCAAAAGCCAATTCTAAGTCTTTATTTCTTCTTAGATAATAAAAAGAGCTTAAAAGGCTTAAAATCTGCCCTCCCCTCCACTCTTGAACTTACGGTTTGTTTTTCTTATACTTTAATTCTATATATCTTATTATTTTAAACTATCCAAGTTTAAGATTTACCCACATCTTGCCACATTCTTGCTTTTTGCTTCTTCCTGTATCATAAACTTTTATCTGCATTTTCAGTGTGTCTGAAACATTTATTTAAACCACCTTTTACCGTGTTCCATTAATAGCAGTTTTCTTAGTTTTGGTTTATCTGAATATGCCTTTATATCTCCTTTATTTGTAAGTAATATTTTTGTGCACCATAGGATTTAGTTGACAGTAAAAATTGCTGCACTTTGATAATATTCCACTAACTTAGAAATTACATTCTCGCTATTGAGAAATAAGCTGTCAGTATGACTTGCACTTCTGTGAAGGTACTCTTTTTTTCTCTAAGAATTCCTCTATTTCATTTTTTCAGAATCTCTACACCCAATGTACTCACAACCCTAAGATCAAGAGTTGTATGCCTTACCAACAAAGTCAGCCTGGCACCCCTCTATTTCTTTTTGTTTAATTTTGTGTTGTTGGTTTTCTATACTTTCACCTTGCTGTGTCTACGTATAGATTTCTCTCTAGCTATTTATTTTTAATCTTTTAAAAAAGTATGTTCAAGATTCATGGAGCTTCTTTTATCTGTATCTTGATATCTTTCATCAGCTCTGCACAATGCCCTACTATATTTTTAAGTATTCCTTTCTCCCATTCTTTCCCCTTTGCTTCTGGCATAACATTTAAAAGTCTATTGGATTTTCTTATCTTCTCTTTTGTATTTTCTATCTTTTTGGGGTTTCCGTGCTTCATTTTGCAGAATCATCCATGGGTCATAGGACTCATCTTTCAACTTATAAATGATCTCTTAGCTATGTAAAATAAACGATTCATAAAGTTTTTATTTTGATAATTTCATTTTTTAGTTTTTCAAAAATTTTTCTGCTGAAATTTGCAATCACGGTTGTGAATTAATTGAAGAAATTAGGATAATTATTTTATATTCTGTGGCTGATAACTGCAGTATCTGAATTTTGTAAAGTGTTTTTCTGTTGTCTGTTGATTCTGCTTGCTTTTCTTCATTGTTTCTTGTTTACTTGTTTGCCTGGATATGTTTTATTCTGTGCTGGATACTGATTTCAAAAAATATTTGCAGGAATAATTTGAAATCTATAATGACACCATATTTCTCCAGGGAGTATTTTTATACATTTCTGTCTAGTCTACTTGAATATCAACTGTTCACACTAACTTATTTAAGTTCAAGGACTGAAATTTCCCCATTCCATCCAGGTGATGTGAAGCAGGGCTCCAAATGCATATAAGGTTTGTTCTATATCACATTTACCCTGACAGTGAGACCATATCTCTTCAGGGCCTCACTTAAAGTTAGAAGTACTTCATAATTGTCACCATTTTTTGAGGACCCTGGAACTTGACTTCAACTCTCTAGCTCATCTTGGTTGAACAGTTTTCTTTTGAATGGCATATACTATTAGAGCAGAGAGGACATTGAGTGCTAGACTTATCTTGTGTGTGTGTGTGTGTGTGTGTGTGTGTGTTGTATACTTAAAAAACTTTTTGGCCTAGAAACTTCTCATATCTTATTATCAGTTTATTGCTTTCCAGAATAGTATAAGGTATTTTAACCAGATTTTTAATAACTATGGGTCAGAATTCATTGGTTAACCACTATAGGAGTCTAAACTCCTAAGAGGAAGGGTTCATTATGCAACACAGTAAAAAGAAATTGATGCTTGAAAAGATTAGGTGGCTTGTCCAAGGTCATAGAGCTGGACATTTCTTTAGCTTCAAAAATCCATGTCTCCTGATGTGCCCTTTGTACTGCATCAAGATACCTCTCAGAGTGACAATGACTAGACAATATAGAAGTTAATTTCTGGGAAGTCGCAGATATCTGCTCTGCAGTGTATTTGTAACAAATCACAAAATTTATATCTTTCCTTTGCCTACAAATCATGAGAAGGTTATTCTGAAGGTACCAATACGCAAAATTGATATACTTTAAAATATGTGTAAAAATGAATAATACAATCAACAAAATCAACAGCAAGGTTTGTTTGATTGTATAATAAATTTATGTGCAATATTTATGATTAGAGTTAGTTACTGAATTGCAAACATTCATTCGTAAATCTACAAGCAATTCTTTTTTCGTACAGGAACACAGCGTCTAAGCCATCAGTGCCTGGTTTATTTCTTAGGTCGGATAACAACATCAAAAACACTTTACTCACTATTACACTAATTATGATTATGTGTCACTTTAAATTGATAGCCAATAGATGCCCAGTTTTAGCTAAATATCATAGAAATAGTGTGATGGTTGATTTCTGAAAATTTATAATTCCTTCTGCAAGTAAACAGTATCCATAAACCTGCTAACATTTTTTGTCTATAGGCAAATTAAGAATTCTGATAACAACAGTTTTCATGCAAGTTTTAGTATATTCCATGAAGGATCCTGGATTAATCTGATTCTGTAGCTATGGTGATGGTATCATTGATTGTTTCACAAATACCAGCCCTAATAAAACAAAATAGTGTGGCACTTAGCTGACCATATTAATTATGTTTAAACCAATGATCTGAAAAGAGTATTTTATCATTTTATTTTTTTAAAAAATCTGGCAGAATGTAGGGGCCCCTGGGAAGCACAGTCAGGTAGGTGTCTGACTCTTGGTTTTGGCTCAGGTTGTGATCTCAGGGTCGTGATCTCAGGACTGTGAGATCCAGTCCCACATCAAGCTCCACACTCAGCACAGAGTCTGCTTGAGACTCTCTCTCCCTGCTACACGAGCGACCTGTGTCTGAGTACCAGCAGCACCAGGATGCCACAGCTGAGGAGGAGGGCACTTTTGAAAAGGAGGGGGCCTAGACCTGTCTGGTACCCAGTAAAGCATGGAAGCCCTGTGAACTCTATTCACTCACAACCTGTCCTCTGATAGCAGTGTCTCACTGTGTGAGTCCAGTTGCTTTTCTTCCTGTCTTGAGATTACATGCTGTACAGACACACCATTAAAGCATTTTCAAAGTGAAAAAAAAAAAAAGGCTCTCTCTCCCTTTCCCTCTGCCCCTACCCCCCACATGCTCTCTCCCTCTTTCTCTAAAATAAATACACAAATAAATAAATTTTTTAAAAAAATCTGGCGGAATGTCGGAATAGAAGCACTCAGGATATAAATGTTCTCTAATATTTATCTGTACGTGTCTCTAACATATTAACATAACATAATTGCTTTGATATGTTAATGTATGAAATAGATATTTAAGTGTAAAATATTTTTTAAAAGAAGCAAACCTAAGCAACGTACCCGTTGAGTCACTGCGGCCACTAAATTCCCTCCAGCGCTTTCTCCAGAAATACCAATCCTTCCAGGATCCACATCATATTTGTCAAGAACATCTTGGCGCAAGAACCACTTTAGTGCATTATATACGTCTTCAAAGTGATTTGGAAAGTGATATTTGGGTGCTAGTCTGTAGCTGTGAGCAGAATAACAATGTTTTTTAAGTCAACTATTTTTCATTAAAAAATGTGCATCTGTGTAGAGCAGGAGGCATACTCTAACCCTAAAAATCAAATGTAGAAAAATTTTCTTTAGCAAACCTGGTATTTGGGGTCTTTATGAATCCAAAGACAAACTTCATTCTTATGATAATGCTTGATATGAAAGCTTTTACAAATTTTTACATTTTTCCACAAGTAAAGGCTTGAATGCAAAACTTGGATTAGACTTAAGAAAAAAAAAAGTGATCATTTCCTTTAAATAAACTTTTACCAGAATGTAATTTTCTTTGTAATCATTATGCTTCATTACTGACCAATAAATAGCAAACAAAGCTTAGGAATTATAATATCCAGCTTAATCTAATAACCAAGTTGGCATGCAGTCACTATTATGGGTTTTTTTTTTCATAGTTTCTTCATTTTTCTATTTATTCCCATTGGGGTTGTTTTCTTTATTAATTATTGATCTAAAATGTTTTTTGAGAATAGATTTTGCCTGTATTCCTATATGTTATTTGGTGACTAATTGCATTTAATGAAGGATTGTACCATGAAATACACTCTACTAATTGCTTTAAATGCGTTTTATCACTTAATCTTTAAAATAACTCTATGATATAGAAAATATTATATGATTCCCAGTTTATATCTGAGAAAACTGAGCTAAAATGATATTTAGCTACCACAAAGTCATCCAATTAACTCTACAACCAGGCTTTGAACCTGATTCTCTGACTCCAAAGCCTTCATCTTACTTACCTAATTAAGAGTAAGCTAGGGGTGCCTGGGTGGTTCAGTCAGCCTCTGACTCTTGATATCAGGGTCGTGAGTTTAAGCCCTATGTGGAGAGCCTCCTGAAAAAAAAAAAAAAAAAAGGAGTAGGCTAGAAAACCAGCAGAGGACATTCGTCCCTAAGATGCAGTAGTTTAATTTTATTGTAACAATTTTTTGACTTCCTGTTTTCGATCCCTGTTTGATCTAACTATACTACTCTTTTTACTCTGACTGTTTTCTGGTCATGTCAAGATCACTTTGCCTATTCTCACCCTCTCAGTTTCATCTGAAACACTTCCAGCATAACCAAGGAACAACCAAGACAACTGAGAGCATCTTACTGTATAAGGCATCTGGCCAAAACTCAGACAAATCAACAGTGTTCTTACTTGGCTGAAATGACAACAGCATCAAGTCTATCAGCCGTCTGTCTTGACAGGAAGTCATAACTGAACAAAGCTGAAATAAAAGAAAATAAAATCAGAAACTGACAAATGAATTGAGTGTTTCCATCAGCAGAAAGCTTATCCCTATACCTTTTCTCCTCCCTGAAATGTTCTGGGAAAAATTTTTCTAAGATTTCACCATAGCTATAGAACATGAATTATTCTGCTCAGTGATCCTTTCACATATGTATTGTCAGCGTTCTTGTCCTTCCCCACATTTTCACACTGGATAATTTAAACCAAATTCATTCTTTTTGAGATTAATCTCTTCTCCCTTCATTCAGCAGGCATTAGGTGTTGAAAGAGTAAACACATTCATACTAATTCCCTGACTTGCAGTAAGTCACAATCTACTAGGGACAGCGGCAGGGAGGGGCAAGCATATAAGCAGAAAGCAGCAATGCAAAATATGAGTGGTTTTAATGGGGAGGTAGTTGTATGGAAATAGTACTGGACTTTATCAAAACCGCCAGAGAAAGATAAGGAAAAGTAGAAGTAGGGAAAGCTAAAACCTGATTTATATATTCACATTTTCTAGGCAGACAGGAAAAACTGTGTTTTCTGGGGCGGGCGGTGGTGACCATGTGTGTGGAGTGGGGATGAGTAGGCTTGGGTAAATGCTCCCTTTTGCAAATAAGAAAATTGTAAGATGAAATAGAATTTGCCAGTAATGAGAGGAGGGAGAAATCATAAAGTGCTATGGGGGAAGTATCAGAATATGTAGTTGTCACAAACGTTAAATCATGTGGGCCATGAAAAGAAGAGTAGATATTATCTTGAAATGATTCCAAAGTCAGGTGCTGAATATTCTTAAAATATCAAATACACACTAAGTTTTAAGCTTTTATTTAACATTTACTATAAAAAGTCATTCTTGTATTTTGAATTAGAACATAAATTGTTATGTCTTTTTAATAGAAAAATAAAAAACGTCAGGAAAATACCATTTTGTTTCAGGGCTTATTCTTATTTAGTTCCTTTATCTTGGTAAGCATACTTCCATTCTTTAATAATACTTTGATGAAAGGATTTTTAAAGAAGTGCTTTGGGCAGCAGGGACTCATGGAAATGGACTGAGGCATAGCATAGTCAGATTTTGCCTTAGAAACCTCATTCATCGCCAGCTAATGACTTTACTACCTGTATTTATAGAAGATGATAGACAGGATCATATCCTTTACTGCTCTGATTTACGTTTCCAATCTATATCAATACCCATCAACACCTCTTTTTCTCCTGTCACAGAGAAAGTGTGTTTCTCCTCCTATGTGTTGCTAATACTTCTCCTCTGCACTAAGTCCAATTTCTTCTCATATCCTCTAGATCAGGCAAACCTCATTCCATCCTCCAGCCACCCCCCATTTCTCCAGCGTATTTCTATTAACTGCCATCTTTACCTTCAGTTTATAAACATATTCATAGATCTCTCATTTGTAAATATAAAATGCATATAATATAAAATAAATATTAATACATAGACAAAATAAAACATAAAATTTTACATTATATACAGTAACATTATATACATTAAAATATTACATATTTCATATATTTATATAAACATTAAAAATGCATAAAATAAACTGAAATATATATTTTTTTAATTTTATTTTATTATGTTATGTTAGTCACCATAAAATACATCATTAGTTTTTGATGTGGTGATCCACGATTCATTGTTTTTGTATAACACCCAGTGCTCCATGCAGTACATGCCCTCCTTAATACCATCACCAGGCTAACCCATCCCCCCACCTCGCTCCCCTCTAAAACTCTCTGTTTGATTCCCGGAGTCCAGAGACTCTCATGGTTCATCTCCCCCTCCAATTTCCCCCGCTTCATTTTTCCCTTCCTTCTCCTAATGTCCTCCATGCTATTCCTTATGTTCCACAAATAAGTGAAACCATACGATAATTGA
>NC_138369.1:92289490-92323299 GCF_054177405.1 Leptonychotes weddellii | reverse complement strand
GACATTGCTGCTATGAACATTGGGGTGCATATGGCCCTTCTTTTCACTACATCTGTGTCTCTGGTGTAAATACCCAGGAGTGCAATTGCTGGGTCATAGGGTAACTCTATTTTTAACTTTTTGAGGCACCTCCACACTGTTTTTCAAAGTGGCTGTACCAACTTGCATTCTCACCAACAGTGTAAGAGGGTTACCCTTTCTCCACAACCTCTTCAACATTTGTTGTTTCTTCCCTTGTCAACTTTTGCCGTTCTAACTGGTGTAATGTGGTATCTCAGTGTGGTTTTGATTTGAATTTCCCTGATGGTTAATGATGTTGAACATTTTTTCATGTGTCTGTTAGCCATTTGTATGTTTTCTTTGGAGAAGTGTCTGTTCATGTCTTCTGCCCATTTTTTTTTGTTGATTATTTGTTTTTTGGGTGTTGAGTTTGAGACGTTCTTTATAGATCTTGGAAATCAGCACTTTGTAGTGTCATTTGCAAATATCTTCTCCCAGTCTGTGGGTTGCCTCTTTGTTTTGTTGGCTGTTTCCTCTGCAGTCAATGAAATATATATATTTTTATATAAAATCAAGATAAAATACCCTTACTCAACTCTGGGCTTCTTTTCCATCTAGCACCTTTCTCATTTCTTTCTTATCTAAGCTGAATGAAAGACTAGAGTCATCATCTCCATTTCCTCATTTCTCATCCACTATTCCATGTACTTCATTTTGGTTTTCATTACAACATTCCATCATTTCTGCAATTAACAAGTTTAATAATAAATGTCTAAGTTCATGAAACACTTTTTCTTCTGACTTAAGATTTGCTACAGCAAATCATTATTCCCTTTCAGAAAGAGATCTGAAATAATTCCTTTAAACTAACATAGCTCCAAGGAAATGAATTTCAGACAGCTGAAGTGTTATTTTTCTGGGATGTTTAACAGATATATCTTCTTGATATGTGAAGTCAACATCTTAATAAAATATATGCTATACGACAAATTAAGATTTTTCAACAAAAAGCACATACCAGCACTCCCCAAACACCAACCACCACCATGAACATAAAATAAGACCCTTCTTAGTCTCTCTGGCTTTCGTTTTGGCACATATACATGGACAGGAATGTTGTTGAAAGTTGTCTCCGTCACAGTGACATTTTCATCAGATGTGGGTGGGACTTCTTGAAGGTTCACAAAGAACATTGCAATGTTCATGAAATGGTTCATTCCCAATAGTTCAGCAAACATAATCTAAAAGAAGGGGGAGGTACACCAGGTTACAAATATCAAATGTCAATGTTGTTTAAGAACATAGAAGTATGCGGTATGCTCCCAATAGTCCTGTATCGGATTGTCAAACAGGTGAATCTGAATGACACAGTTAGAAATACTGGAGATTCAGAATTTTTACCACAATAGTTGCCTCATATAAATAAAGGTAAAGAAATTACGGAGGTATTACATCTTGGCAGGTTCTATGCTTCCTACCTTGAGTACAAAGACAAACAGGGTGAGTTCCCTACTCTAAATAAGCTCAGAGTCAAGTGGGAGAAATGGATATATAAGCAGTTATAAAGCAACATAACTGCATGTCTCATAGACATATACAATGAACTTTGGCAAAGGTCAATAGGAAGATAAACTAGTTGCCTGGACATGAGACCTGGGGAGATGTTTTCAAACAGTAGGTGAACTCTGTTATGAGTACTGAACTCTGATATGTAAGAGTTTGGCCAAACAAAGGAGGCAATCTCCCTCTAGGCCAAAGTTAAAGACACAGGGACACTCCTACTGCAATGGGAGAAAGGCAGGTAGCTTAGTAAAGCTCTGAAGTCAGGTCCACACAAGGATGAAAAAAAGAAAAAGGACCTCAGGAGGTGAGTATGAGCCAAACCATGAAAGATCTATAATGTTAGAATTCCAAGAATCAAAAAGACTCATTTTCCCGTCTTAAATTGGAAACATGTGGTAATTAATTAAGTAGCTGGGTCAAATTCTAAAAAAAAAAAAAAAAAAATAGTTGGGTCGTCCTCTTTACCATTATACGAAGGTAAAACAGGTACAAAAGGAATAAGCAAAATTATCTCTTTTCAATACTGAATCATCCCCACCTGGTTCCTGAAAGGCAGGTCAGGGAAATACATTTCCCATAACTCCATGCCAGATTAAATTATGCCACAAAGAAGCACTCCTACAAGAATGAGAGGGCAGAAATGAAGAAAAAACCATTATTTTCTCTGAGCCCCTATGGGTATTGATTAAACATGTGGCTTTTTTTTAAGTCTGATTTAATCTGTATTGTTATGGTTTCTTACCCAATTTTGAGAGCTGCCTCCTAGCATTCCCCCAAGAGAACCAGGTTTGGATGAGTTAATATTGAGGGAATACCCAGACTTTGGAAAGAGAATACTAGGCACTCGTTCTGAAATGGTATTAATTCCTAGAGACCCCAAAGCCACCATGGCCATCAAGCAGAGTGAAGGTTAAGGGTATCAAGTATGAAATAATGTTCTAGATTGATTCCCAATTAAAATGGGTCCAAGGGTATAAATATCCATAGCTGTGCTTATTTTCCCAGTTTCTCTCAATGGATAGTTGAAATAGACATACTTGGCAACTGGCAGTGTCCTTACTTTGGCTCCTTATTCCATTAGTCAAGATGTATTATGGAAGTACCTGAAACTGCCTCTCCCTACTGAAATAGTAAAAGAAAAGCAATAATAAATCCCAGGGAATCGCAAAGATTTGTGCCGCAATCAAAAGACTTGAAAAATTTAGAGGTGAAAAATTTAATTTCTGTGCAAGTCTTAAAATGACACAAGATTTTCTCCCTGACTAAACAGTAGCTGGACTCCTCTGAGTCCCTTTCTCAACTGGGCCTCAACCAGTTGAGACACAGACACTCAGCACAAATGACTTCATTCACCCCCTTTCTCCCCATTAGCATAGCTCAATGCTATGGCAAAAATGTACTGCTTGTTTTAGCCAACACCTGACAGATAAGCCCCTGATCATCCTTTCTGAGGGTACTTACTAAAAAAGGCTTACAATGGTGAATCCTTTCTCTGCCTCTTTGAAATGTATATGTATCTCCTACAATTTAGGAGTGTCTTTCTCAAAGACCTGAAAGCCATTCCTTGGGAATGTAATCATTAGGAAGAACTGAGAGAATAGAATCCAAACTTCCATAATTGCCAGTGGGCCTAAATGCATGTATAATAACCAACCCCTTGTCACTTCTCATTTCCTGATCCTGAGCCCTCCCTTGCTCCCTTCCTTATTCCCATTCTTCCTTTAAAACATCCATTCACCTCTGTACAAACTGAAGTTGAGTTCAAATCATGCTGACCCACTTCCCTATAGCAATAACATATTATTGGTTAAAATCTGAACTTACCACTTTAACTAGGGCCTGCTTTTGTTTTGTCAAAGGGTGTATCAACTATATGACTTAAACAGAAGACAGATGAATGTTTGAGAAATACAGAATTATCTTAAACTTAATCAGGTCATAACTCCAATTGCAGCTGCTCTTCCAGATATGATCTCTTTAATGGAACAAATTAACACAGCTTCTGGCTTCTAGTACACAGCATTCGTTTGGGCCTGTCTCCTTCTCTACCAGTTAGCAAGGAAAGCAGTACACCGTTACTGTCTTGCTTCGAGTCTATAGGAACTCTCTTGCTCCCCGCATAATCTGATCTACAAGAATTTCTACAGTCTCTGTATGTCACAGGACATCATACTGGTCCACAACACTATGTCATCAAGCTTATAGATCTGGTGATTGAGAAATAGCAAATACTATGCATGCCTTGGTAAATCATATATGTGACAAAGAATACATAGTAAACCTCATGAAATTTAGGGACTTGTTACTTTGGTTTCTGGGTGTTCAGAAGTCTGGGGCTTCTTGGATATTGTCTCCAAAGTAAAAGAAAGTTGCTATTTTTGTACTCTCACCATAAAAAAGGGGCAAAATGCTCAGTGACTCACTTCAGATTAAGGTAGCAAAATGCTCCCAATTATTTATCAAGTAAGCCTAATACTCAGCCTGCCGGATTTTAGTGGGAACTAAAGACACAGAGTCTTTGCATCAGGTCCAGGATGCACTGCAAACTGCTCTGTTCCCCAGAGTGGAACCAATGGTGATCAAAGGGTCTGGGGCAACTAGGGGTGTGGTAGGGAGGGTGTGGCAAGAACTTATGATTTTGAGCAAATCCATTACTAGTCCTCTTGCATTCTCTGCAATAATGACCCTGGCTTGCTTTTAGGCACTGATAACACTTTGTACAACTTCCCAATGAGAGCGCCTTACTCCTGCACCACTTTTGTCTTAAAACTTTCTATGTTTGCCTTTACTTAAGAAGCATGTATTACTAAAATAGAAAAATATTTGTATTTAATTATATATATGGTGTGTGTTTATATATGAGCATATACATATGGCTATGTATATGAGTAAAAATAGGTATACGCATATATCTATGAGTATAAATATACCACACACACACAAACATATATGTATGTGTATGCGTGTGATATATATATATCACACACCCCCATCTGGCGAAGTCTATGTTTCCTTTATGTTCAGATTAACTTTAGGACCTGGGATTTTTCTATGCTTTCACACTCCTTCTTTCACCCCAATTGCAGTAAAAGTACCTCTAGTTTCTTCCTTTATGCATAGTTCCTGCTATGTATCCTTCAAAGACTCCAGATTCACCAAAACAAAACTGGCCTCAGAGAAATAGTCATTAAAATAACCAACTTTCACATTTCAGCTATCACAAAATCTACCACTTCACTCTCTTTTTTTGTTATTGTTCATTTTTAAAGTTTCCCATTTTTTACAGACTCCTAATTGAATTCTCAAACTGTACTTCCTGCAGCCTTCCTGGGTTTTAAGAAAAAATACATCAAAATTACTTCTAACCTGAGTGTTTACTGGATTGACAAATTCACCAAGGGGAGTCCCCTTTAAAAGTTCTGGGAGTAATAATCCCCCTGGGATCCCTTAGAGAAGAAAGCAGAGAGGAGTCAGGATAGCAGCGAAGTCTGTGCAGGGACTCAGGCCCACATCAGGGGAGTCCCTGGAGTGCAAGCTTCTTCAGTGCAAGTGAATGCGGTCTGACTTCACAAAATATACTGCATGTTCAGTGTGTGCAAAGCCCAGTGCTAGAAAGTATATTGATGCAAGATCCCTGGGATAGAATTTTCTTTTCTTTTTTTTTTTAAGATTTTATTTATTTATTTGTCAGAGAGAGAGCCCACAAGCAAGGGGAGCTGCAGGCAGAGGGAGAGGGAGGCAGAGGGAGAGGGAAGGGGAGAAGCAGGCTCCCTGCTGAACCGGAAACCAGATGCGGGGTTCAATCCCAGGACCCTGGGATCATGACCTGAGCTAAAGGCAGACACTTCACCCGCCACCCAGGCGTCCCGATAGAATTTTCAACTTTCATGGACTATCGGTAAAAGTGAACATAAATAACCTGCAATAAGAAGCAAAATGAAGAAAGACCTTGAATAGGGTGGTGAGGTAGGAAGAGGAAGGGGATCAATTCTAACTGACTGATATGAAGATAGTGTCTGGTGGGTGCTTTTAATCTGCAAATTATGGGTGTTTAAAAATTTTAGGATTAGTTGGGTGCCTGGGTGGCTCAGTTGGTTGAGCAACTGCCTTCGGCTCTGGTCATGATCCTGGAGTCCCGGGATCGAGTCCCGCATCGGGCTCCCTGCTCAGCGAGGAGCCTGCTTCTCCCTCTGACCCTCCCCCCTCTCATGTACTCTCTCTCATTCTCGCTCTCTCAAATAAATAAATAAATCTTTAAAAAAAGAAAAAATTTAGGATTAGTTAAGAGAGGCAAGACAATTTGATCAAAAGCCTGAAGGAGAAGAATGACTAAAGTGTTTACAAAAACCCAGAAGTTTTCTAGAAGCTAACTAACCTTCTTAGGCCCTATGGTTGAATTACACTGAATTATACTGGGAAGCTCTGTTGAGGCTGCATTGTGGGGAGCTGTTTTCAGAACACGGTGGTCTATTCTTTCTTTATAAGAGTATTAGCAAGGAGTTTAATATGTTTGAACTAGCTAACAACAAAATAAATGGTATATATAATATATATGTATCATTAAATATAATGATCAAAGAAATTATTAAAATTTAAAAAATTTTTAATTTGTAGGCATTGTGAAATATCTGGGGAATTAAACTGATAATAATCCATTTATAATTTTCTAATTCATGTATTGAAAGGTCATTTCCAGTTATTATCCTGTTTTATTTAGTCTAATGTCTCAGACTAATTTGATCCAAAAAACAATAACATTATGATATGGACATATATTGAGGAATTATTAGATTTTCCTGAAGTTAAGAAGTTAGTTATAGTCAAAAGGATAAAAGACAGCATGCGATCAACTAACAGATTGATGACAGATAGATTGATAAATACTAGCAGCTTCATAGTATATATATTCACATGTATATATTGTACTATCTATATTTATATAGTTATAGATGTTATTAATATCTATGTCTAATCCAAGTCCAAATCTGTAATCATATGCATATCCATATCTCTCTGTATCTATCTCTATAAAACTTATAGGTATTTTTCAAACACTAATGATGTAATGTATGGTGATTAACATAACATAATAAAATTTTTTAAAAATTTAAAAAAAACATAGGTATTTTTACAGAAATTTGACTTGAACATGATTTTCAATATTTATTTTATTCAGTATTGCCAATGTTCAGCTGGAAAATTTTTTCATACAATTGTATCCGGCGGTAAAATTACAAACATCCATGGGCACCTGGGTGGCTCAGTTGGTTAAGCATCTGCCTTCAGCTCAGGTCATGATCCCAGGTGCTGGGATTGAGCCACACATTGGGCTCCCTGCTCAGTAGAGAGCCTGCTTCTCCCTCTCCCTCTGCCTGCCACTCCTGCTGCTTGTGATCTCTCTCTCTCTCTCTCTGTGTCAAATAAATAAATAAAATCTTTAAAAAATTACAAACATCCAAGGGGAGGGGAGAGGGAGGATGGGTTAGCCTGGTGATGGGTATTAAAGAGGGCACGCTCTGCATGGAGCACTGGGTGTTATACGCAATGAATCACGGAACACTACATCAAAAACTAATGATGTAATGTATGGTAATTAACATAACGTAATAATAAAAAAAATTACAAACATCCAGTGATAACACAGGCAGTAGTATGGAGATAGATATAAATAACTACTATACTTATTGTTTTTAAATTTTGCCAGATTTGTGCTTGTACTCATTCAATTCTTACTAAGACCTGATCCGTAGTAATATATTCCCAGATTTTCAGTTGAACACATTGTGGTAGGAGAGCTTAAAAGATCTGTTCATGTCCATCCAGACAGTTAGTGATGGATATGGGACTCAAGGTCAGGTCTGACTCTGGAGCTAGGTGTCACTCCCGACTAGACAATATGCTGTCCCTTAGTGACCATCATTACATACCTATGAGAGACTAAGTAGAAACCTAACTCTCTGGTCACCTGGGCCTGGCCCAGGGTCTAGTGGAATGGTGTATCCCACCACCAGCAGCATTTCCCAACCAACTCATGCTACACCTGGGTAGGTGTTCAACTATCAAGCAAATACCCCTCCTTACTGGTGCCCAGCAACTGTCCCAAAGAGAAGTCAGTTGTTAGACCCACAAAAAGTACACACTTCCAAGAAATGACTGCCCTCATGTTACAATTGCAGCCAGAAGGGGAGAACTTCATTAGAGTAAACTACAAATGCTTAGTCCATGCCTGGCAGGCTTTGGGAGACCAATTATTCTAGCTATGAGTATGCTCCATGTCTTCTCCATATTCTGGGTATACTCCCCAAACAGACAGCTCCACATATGCCAACCATGTTCCCCAACACTTGGGTGTCTCCTCCCTGCTCCTCTCCATAATTACACAAGGGGTGGAGACTCCTACCTCCAGCACACCATTTTCTGTCCTTTTTATTTCTACATAATTTTTACAAAGTGTTAAATAATATCCTCCATGTTTCTGCTGGATATGATTTTTGTACAAGCCCTCCAACCAATTAGCAAAAATGTTTGAAGAAATCACATAAATATCAGGACTGCTGATTTTAAATGTCACCATAGGAAAGTAATAGATCATAAGCATTTATTTACTTAATTTTAACAAATTTAAAATTTCTACAACCTATGACATAAAGTAGGTGTCATAGGAGTACTTGTTTCTAAATATGCTAATTTAGTTGGCCCTCTGGTTTAAATCGAAGTTAAGTACAGAAAATATAAGGCCCTCTTTTAAAACATAAATCACCAGACTCAAGTATTTTATCTGCAAAGAATGAGGCTGGTTAGCCCAAATAAGTATTTTTTAAATGATAGAAAATGGTCAAATTAAATTAAACTAAATTAAAAAAATACAAATTAAAGATAAGAATTTAGTTATGAAAATAGTAATTGTAACATGTTGTATAAGACGGTACTAAGTATAAAATTTTGTAAAAAGACTTTATAATCTCACAAACTTTTGGATCCTACTAGGAAGTATAATAAATATATAACAAAAGACTAAGAAGTTACCGGTGTGTTAAAAATAATGTCCAGTGTCCCTGGAGTCTGAACTGAATCACAATGATTTTACGGTTTCTTTCATTGTCTTTCCTTTAGTGAACTGTGATGAATTAGAGCAATAGCTTAGTGGACCTATCTTCTCGGATCACTTCCTCTCCTTATACTAACTCTATACCCTAAATGGAATTTTTTATGTAGATTTGAAATATCAAAGAATAAAGAGGGAAAATTCTGACCAGCTCTGGAATTTATATCCCTAAATTTATGGGCAAAATTATTTCTTGTATCTTAATCTGTCATACAGAGATCTAGCCCCGAAAGGAAAAATAATAAAATTGAATTTTGGAGCATTCAAAGTTAAGAAACAGTACGTATGCTACGGGCAGCAGCCAAGTTAGGGTTTTGCATAGGAAGTGTAGGTATTTGGTGATTTGGAAACTAAAATCATCATTGGGCCTCAAAACGTTCACCCTTTACAGGCCAACCAGTGTATCTTTGAGGTCACAGTAACAAAAGGAAGTAAGCTGGGCCAAGTGTAAACAAAGAACATAGATGATAAAACCAGTATTTTTAAAAATGGCCTTAAACCTAGGAAGCTTCAAATTGTGTTGTGATGAGCGCTGGGTGTTACACGCAACTAATGAATCGTTGAACACTACATCAAAAACTAATGATGAACTATATGTGGGCTAATTGAGCATAATAATTTAAAAAAGAATTTTTACATATTCTAAAAAAAAAAATTGTCTCAATTCAACTAAGGAAAACCTTACAGTCTGGTATTGTGGTGGAAAACACTTTTCACAAATGCTTATAATCCCAAACCCAGGATGCGTTTGATAGTGTTACGTTATTTGACTACAATGTTACTTCTTACCAAGACTTAGATACAACCTCCTAGTCCTTACAAGGTAATGCTGAGCAATCTATTAGAGTTGGCATTTTAGTTAACTATATTTGATATTTCTATTCTAGGAGATAAGCTGCACCACAAACAAGTTGACAGGTGATTGTATCCCATGACTTCCATTTATCTTCATCATTGAATTATCAAAAGTGTGAATTACTATTCTTTGTCTTAAGTTCAAACTGATCAGCGAAGCACAAAATAGGACCTGATGGCATTAAATTCAAGCAAGAAACTGTTGGGGTTTTTTTCTTTTTGGGGGAGGGAAGGAGGATTGGCAAAAAACTGGCTTCTTCATCAATGTGTGATAGATTTTATAGAGGTTTGGAAAGATGTCATATTATATGGTAATCTGATGTATTTAGTAAATAAATTCAACTTTTTCTTAAAAAAAAGGAGTGAAGGCTTTAAGGTAAATCTACATATTCTGTAGAAAACCACACAGAAAAAGAAAGAAAATAACAAATCAATAATCACGAAGATACCAATTACCTCTGAACCTTCCTGGGTAGTTTCTGAGTTTCTTTACTTTTCCCAGAGTCAAGCCTTATTATGTTTTAATCCTGCTTGTGAGAGTCTTTGATTTGGTGAGACTCTTTCATTTTTGAGAGTATAAATATATATGTATATATTGTAGCAGTTTTGTGACTTAGCACAAAAACTGAAAGAAAAAAAATATATTGACCCTACCTCTATTCCTCAGGACATTCTTGTAATAGTTTGTCCAGGAAAAGCCATTCAGTCAAATAGAAATAATACAAAAGTTGTAGATATAATATTCATGCAAGATACTAGGTACTATATGAAAAATAACAGTTTCCAACACATGAAGAAAATGAAAAAAACAAATTAGAAACAAGTTGCTACAGGGGCGCCTGGGTGGCGCAGTCGTTGAGCGTCTGCCTTCGGCTTAGATCATGATCCCAGGGTCCTGGGATCGAGCCCTGCATCGGGCTCCCTGCTCAGCGGGAGGCCTGCTTCTCCCTCTCCCACTCCCCCTGCTTGTGTTCCCTCTCTCGCTGTCTCTCTCTGTCAAATAAATAAATAAAATCTTTAAAAAAAAAAAAAAGAAACCAGTTGCTACAAAGTGGGTGAAATATATTACACAATATTGCAGAATGGATTTTAAAAATAACATAAGAAGAAATATCACAAAGGAGAAATGCACATATTCATGGAAGATATAGACAGATGTTTGGAGGTAATCACTAGTCAAAAGAAAGGAGTGACTGAAAACCGATACTGGTAGAAATTAGAAAAGGAATATTAAAAACAAAGGAAAATAATTTCAGAAATAAACACCAAATTCAAAGAAACCCAAGGTATTATATATGATAGAAATGAGAAAAACGAAAGGAAGGAAAAATGTAGAAAAAGATTAAAAAGTACCAGGAGAGAAAGTGACATTGTTTTAGAGACATACAAAGAGGACCACATGTGTATTTAAACATGTATATGTAACTATATACGCACATATAATTAACCTAAATAATAAAACAAAACTATGAACAAAAATATTTTATTTTTAAATTTTTTTCCAAAATAAATATTTTAAATATAATTCAAGAATAATTTACAAAAAATAAGACATGAAGCTATATTCCAGTGAAACTGACCCAAATCCAACAACATATGTGCTAATAAAATTACTACAAATGATCAAATCACTAATAAGAAAATGAAAATAAGACATGCATTGCACTTATTCAGAGCTATATTCAATTCCAGAAGAGACCTAATAAAACACCTTAAAAAAAATCCAAGGAAAGAGATAATGAGCCAAAGGTTTAATACCCAGACTAACTGTCCTTGAATTACTGTTATTTTATTTTGGGTTTTATTTTGTTTTGGTTTTTTTGCTATAGAAGGCAATTTACTACAGAGATGTTTAAAGGAGATAAAAAATGGTTTCCATTTCACATAATGAGCCTTGTTAGGAAAGAACCACGGGTCTTTGAGGGGCAGCGCCAACACCAGCAGCCTGCCAACCAGTCGCGCCGTCACCTTAGTAGTCCAGCCTTTTACAACTGGAAATCGTGTGCGTCCTGTTGCCCTGGACTTTTTACCAGCTGACTTGTTTACAAATATTTCAATACGAATGCATTTTCTTGTCTGAATTCAAGATTATTGCACAAATTCTGTGACTTATCACCACGTTGTTCAATCCTACCATTTCTGAAGTTCTTAAAAAAAAAAAAGTGCTTCATTGTGGCAGCATTCATGCCATGAAACTCAGAATAAGAATTTTTGTCTTCCTGTCTTTTCATATTTAAAAGATTATGTTTTGTCTTTTAATATTTAAAATTAAAGCTATTTGACTACTTCCTCCATACTCATTCTGTTAGGGGTCTGCATTAAGGAATAGTTAAAAAAAAAAAAAATATATATATATATGGTTTTAACGTCTTCAAGCAAGCTTTAAGAACAAAATTTCCAAGACAGTAGAAATTTTTTAAATAACAATAATACAAATAATTATTTTCTCCTGATTAAAATGTTAAATATTCAGAGTCAATAGAACTATGTACTTACCAAATCTGTTACAGTTTTCAAACATACGGACAGGCACAGTAGTTTCCATGGCTCTTCAATATTATCTGGGAGAGGTATATAAATATAATATGCCATGAAGACCCCCATGATCAGAAGCAGAAGAGTCTTTCTTCCCATGATGGTTCCCTTCTGCTCTTTTTTTTTTTTTTAAGATTTTACCTATTTATTTGACAGAGAGAGAGACAGTGAGAGAGGGAACACAAGCAGGGGGAGTGGGAGAGGGAAAAGCAGGCTTTCCGCTGAGCAGGGAGCCCAATGCCGGGCTCAATCCCAGGACCCTGGGACCATGACCTGAGCCGAAGGCAGATGCTTAAGGACTGAGCCACCTAGGGGCCCCTCCCTTCTGCTCTTTGGACTGGGCAACACACTAAGTACGCTTGAAATATTCAGCTGCTGAAATTTATACCCACGTTTTGGCACCACCATGAAGTGTTACCTAACTTTCTGAACACAGATTTTACTGCTCAGTCTGTCATTTCATTGGCTGTCCAGATACAATTAAACTTAGTAAAAGTACAAAGAACTTTATTGTCTGCAAATTTTATCATATCCAACAACCTTATTATGTTGCCAGGCAGTCAGCGAACAAACATTTTTTGCACACTTACTAGGTTAAGAATACTTTAACTATTAAAGAAGAGGCCATAATAAAATACAGAAACTCAGTATATGCTTCAAGTAACAAATCTCTGTGGTGGAGAACAAACAGATATTTTAAAAGTATTGAGAGCTTTTATAAAGTAAGATAGATATGGTCATATCTATTTTATTTTTATTTATAATATTTTATATTACTTTTATTATCTTGCTACAATTGAACCTATCCATGAGTAATATCAACAAAATTTTACAATAATCATGGAGAGAGCTAACAGTTTTTGAGCACTTACTCTGATCCAAGAAAGTGTACTAAAACAATGAAATCTTATTTAATTCCAAAGTATTAAATTGTCACAAGAGAGAGAGAAACTGATTGACACTTCAATTACTTGATAACACATTAAGTCTGTCTACTGTCCATCTTGACAGAAAATCATATCTAAAGAGTTCAAACAAAAGACAAAATCAAAATATTAATGAGCAATAACAAATCATGTGATTTAGTTTTTTTCTTCATAGAAAGCCCCCCATGACAATTTTATTTTTCTACAATTTACATAGAAGTCCTAGGGAGAAAATCTAAGAGTGGTCTCAGACATCAACTAATACTGCTCAGGGACTTGCTCCTGACTCTTTCTTTTCCATTTCCACATTGGTTATTCCAAACAAGTTCCATTCTCTCAAGACCCAACCAAATCCTCTACCAGCATCCACCATCAATGTAAATGCCTTCATTCAGTGTGACTGACATGGTGTTAGGTGCTGGGAATGCAAAGATGAATATATGTTTTCTGATTTCAAAGAGCTCATCTCTATGGGGGACATATGTTCAAGTCAACACTCTCCTTTAAGGAGGGGAGAGACTAAAGGAATTTTATAAATTTTCAAATTTTTTTATGAAGGAAGATAAATATAAGAGTTACATAATGTGCAAATTGTAAAGGCTTATGGCAAAAATTATACTGAGCCACATGTTTGGGAAAGGGTTATGGGTTGGTGAGTTAGAGAAAGTAACGCTTTCCAGCCAAAACTCTTTCCAAATAAGAACTGAAGGAGATTCAGTAAATACAATTTTTTAGAGAGATTTCTGTTTAATACATAACTATTCTTTCATACAGGTTTTATCATAGTTAATATAAAAATTTGGCTGACAGTGTCTTGTTCTATTCGTTGTTGATTAATTGCACTGATTCATAGCAGCTGGGCTTTGGGCGAATGTGTTTTATTGCCTAGAAGTTGGATGAGCACCTCCATCTGCATTACTGAGGGGATTCCTGCATTGAAACAGGGGGAGTGTAAAATGAAAACTTCGGATTTATAGTATTACTTGCTAAATGCAGGACTTCACATCAACTGTTCTAACACTAATGCTCTGAAAGAAACATGATCTTAGTAACCTTGCTAAGTCAGATACTTACTGAATGTAAGTGAAGATTTTTTCTAGGCCAAAGAACAATGAGACTTGTTTAACCAATAGTGTACAGACCTATGGAGTCATTTGCCCTACCCTTTGAGCTCATTTTCAATCATTATTTAACCATTAGTTACCATTACCTCCATGAACAATTCTCCTCTTTCTAGCACTTAAAAATTTTGACTTTGACTTTTTCCCCTCAGAAACCTTTCCAGTGCGATTCTTTTCTATCATGTGTAGTGTTGCCTGGCAATGAAGTTATCTTTTGAAAAATTTTCTGTTTATGTGTGTTCGCTTGGGAAGAGTAGTAGACCAGATTAAATGACTGTTTGAGTCCCAGCTCAAGGGGAAGTCATGTTTTAAGAGCACCTATCCACGTTCCAGATTCTGTGCTATGAGCTTAAAAAAATTTTTCTTCATTCAATTTTTACAACTATTTTATGAGCTGTGTATTGTTTTACCAATTCTTACTAATGAGGAAACTGAGGATCAGGGAAGAATAAGGACTTTGCCCGTCATTACATAGTAAGAGGTTTGTTAAACAAACATGATGCTTCCTAGTTCTTGACTCTCCTGTCAAGAACCGGGGTCCAAAACTAGATATGTTTGACTACAAAACTTCTGCTCTTTCTTTTATTTTGGTGGTTTCCTACCTTCCTCCAGCCTCAACAGAGTTAAGAAACATATTTCTTAATTAACTTCATTAGTAATGATGATTCGCAGTGGAGTTATATTCAAATGAGATGTTCAGGTACCCCTTGAGCAAAGCATCAAACCCTTAATGGTGCAGGCAGTGTATGTGGGGAGGAGGATGGGGGTACCATAAAAATTAAAAAAAAAAACGAACAAACAAACAAAAAAAAACTCTTAAATTATTCTCACATGGCCTTTCCTCCCATAGTATTAAGAATCATTATTATATTGTCCTGCCTCTATGAAAACATTCAAAGTAATGTTTATTTAATAGTTCTAACCTAGATTTAATAGAAGGAGGATGGTGAAATATTCCAGTGGATAAAAGTGAAAATCTAGGTAAGTGATTGGGAAATATGAGGTTGTATAAATATATCAATCAAATGTTTTTAACTGAGAATATATTATTACAGAAAAAAAAAAAAAGCTTTAAGTCTTCCTTAAACTTGCCAAAGGAGTTTGGACACCAAGAAATAGAAGCTCTCAAGGTTGGATGACCACTTAGACAACCTCTTGTGTCCTAATCACCTAAAGTGCCATGAATATATCTTATTTTGTTTCTAAGTGTTCTTCTAGAAGTCCCCTTGTGAAAAAAAAATAGGATATAGTTTTGGAAGAAACAAAATAAATACTACTCAAATACAAAAAACATAAAAGTCGAATACCATGCAAACCACCTTTTCTTCTCTATCCCCTTTTTTGACTTGTTTTAAGTATATTATAAACAAAATTTAAAAGAAACCAACTCTTCTTCCTAAAACTGAAAGCTGCTGACCCATGGGGAGAGTTCTTGCATGGTCACCCACCACCCAGTGTTTGGGAAAGAAAATCTCTGTTTTGACTCCTGCCAGGGAGGAGCTGCTGGGAACCAGAGGGAGGGCAGGCAGAGTAAAAGCAACCTGGGTGTTGGTGGGTTAGTCCCGTGAACAATGCACTGAGAAGTGTGGAGATCAGGTCCTCGCCTGGAATCTATTTCCTACCCGCACCACCACCCCAACCTTGAGTTTTGATTTTGCGCTGAGCCAAGGGTCTAGCATTGCCAAGTTCCTGAAGGGTTCATTTGGCCCCTTCTCGAAGACTATCGTCCCAGTGTGAAAGGGTCTGTCAGGAGCTTTGAGGAAATGTTTTCTTTCACCTTACTTTCCAGCCCAAGTGATTGTGTGCACTTTTGCTTCTCTGGGTATGCTCTGCATATCCCACCCTCCCTTCCCCTTCACACCTCTCCTCAAAATTCTGTTACTTTATATTAGAACTACCTGGCCTTCATCAGAGCTGGGGGTGTGGCATGGTCCATTTCTTGATGGTCTGTAATAGGTAGGCTGTGTCCAGGAGGTAAACTGTGAGGAATGGAGATGGTTTGGAGATGTAAAGCAATTTTATTGCTGAGGCCAAAGTATCCATGTAAGCTGGATTAGTTTTTTGGAACTTGGTTAAAGTCACTTTGATTTCTTTTTCTTTTAACAACTTTACAACAAAATATGTTACAGCATCATGATCCATTGTGGCTGAAATCTGCATAAGGAAGTCCAATTTATCTAAATGATATCAGGCAGGATCCTTTGTGTCATATGAGAAACAAACTAGCAAAACGAGGTGAAAACTGACTCTGTGTGTGGGGGGGAGGGGTGGCTATAAACCAAGAGAGATTTCTTAATGAATATGTCTAACAAATACATCTGTCTTTGGCACTTTTGTTGACATTTATTTCAGAGTATTTTGTGAATTAGTTCAACCAACAGGATGGTTATTTTGTTGTGTTAAAAGTACTTTCCATGATTTTTTAATGTATTTGTTTCAGCATTGTACTGGATTTTTCTAACCTGTGTTAACACCATTAAACGTGTATTTCCTAAGAAAATACAAACCTCTTGCACCATTAAAGCATTACTTTAGCTGATAAGGAATACCAGAAGTTTTTCAATACAGCTGTTCATTAAACAGTTAAAGATGTGTATAAATGTTGCAAAAAATAAAAATAGATTGCTGTCTCTTTAGTACAGTTTTCAGTGCAATTAAACTGAGACATGTCTTTTAAAAAAAACAGTATTTAATAGGTTTCGGACTTTGTGGATCATTTTGCACATAGCTTTATCAACTTCTAAACATTAATAAACTGATTTAAAAAATAACAATAAAAGAAAAAAGAATAAAATACCCACAATATACTATAATTAATAAAAATTCCTAGTTAGCTATCTGAGTTTAATCCTATCAAGAATACCTTGTTTAGTAAAAATGGATATATGAAAATTTGGTTCTTCATCTTTAAGTTCTATTTTTTGGTTTGTTCTTGTTACAACATTACTAACTTAGAAACATAAGGAGAATAAAAATTTTAACTCAAATTTGTTAAGATAAATTCAGAAGCAATATGAAGAAAGGATGCTGAGATCAGCAGCCTCCTACAAAGCAGCTCTAGGAAAGCAAGCGCCTCACAAACATCATGTTGTGGCCAGGCCACTGCAGACTAGCAGTTGGAGTATGTTAGAAAGCAGGGAACTTGAGTTCTATCTAAGGAAAACCAAGACCCAAAGAACAAAATAAAAACATTCAGCATTTTTTATAAGTCATTTCCAGATATCCCAGGGCTCAGAAGTCATTATAAGAATTGGGAAGGCCATGTTTGTCCAGCACAGAAAGGGAGGAGGAATCATGCTGTATTTGTCCTTCTGTGACTGATTTATTTCACTTAGCACCATGTCTTCCAAAGTCATCATATTGTTGCAAATAGTAAAATTTTCTTCTTTTTTAAGGCTGAATAACATTTCATTGTATGTATAGACCACATTTTGTTTAAGATTTTATTTATTTATTTGAGAGAAAGAGAGCACAGACAGGGGGAGGGGCAGAGGGAGAGGGAGCCTGCTGAGCAGGGAGCCTGATGCGGGGCTTGATCCCAGAACCCTGGGATCATGACCTGAGCCTAAGGCAGACACTTAACTGACTGAGCCACCCAGGTGCCCTAGACCACATTTTTTAAATCTATTTGTCTGTACACAGACATTTAGGTTGTTTCCATATCTTGGCTATTGTGAATAATGCTATAATGAACATGGGAGTACATATATCTCTAAAAGATTCCAATTTCAATTCTTTTGACACATACACAGGAATGGGATGCTGGATCATATGATAGCCCTATTTTTAAGTTTCGAGTAGCTTCTAGGTTGTCTTCCATAATGACCACACCATTTTTGTATTCCCACCAACAGTGAACATGGGTTCAATTTCTCCACATCCTCGCCAACACTTGTTGTTTTTTGTTGTTGTTGTTGTTTTATAATGGCCATCCTAATAGGTATGAGGTGATCTCATTGTGTCTTTTTAACTGAAGTGTAGTTGACATAAAATATTATATTAATTTCAGGTGTACAACATAGTGATTCAACATTTATGTACATTACAAAGTGATCACTGTGATAAGTCTAGCTATCCATCATCATACAGAGTTATTAAAATATTACTGCCTATATTCCCTATGATGTACATTACATCCCCATGATTTACTTATTTTATAACTGGAAGTTTGTATCTTTTAAGCCCCTTCACCAATTTTGCCTGTCTCCTCCCCTCTGGCAACCACCAGATTGTTCTCTGTATCTTTGAGTCTGTTTTGTTTTATTTTTAGATTCCACATATAAGTAAAATCATACAGCATTTTTCTTTTTCTGTCTAACTTATTTCACTTAGCATAATACCCTCTAGGTCCATCCATGTTGTCTCAAATGACAATATTCCACTCTTTTTTATGACTGAGTAGTATTCCCCTGTATGTGTGTGTGTGTGTGTGTGTGTGTATTTCACATCTTCTTTACCCATTCATCTATCTATAGACACTGAGGTTGCTTCCATATGTAATAAACAAATTCAATGAAGTTGCAGTATACAAAATCAACATACAACAATCAGTTGTGTTTCTATATACTAACAATGAACTATCTGGAAAAAAAATTAGGAAAGCAATCCCATTTACAATAACATCAAAAAGAATAAAATACTTAGCAATAAACTTAACCAACGAAGTAAAAGACATGTGCACTGAAAACTGCAATACATTCATAAAAGAAATTTAAAAAGACACAAATAAATGGGAAGATATCCCATGTCCTTGGATTAAGAGACTTGATATTGTTAAAATGTCCATACTACCCAAAGTAATTCAGTGTCATTCCCATCAAAATCCCATGACATTTCTTACAGAAATAGGAAAAACAATCTTAACATTCACATGGAACTATAAAAGATCCAGAATAACCAAAGTGAGCTTGAGAAAAAAGAACTAAACTGAAGGCATCACACTTCCTGGTTTCAAAATACATTGCAAAGCTATAGTAACTAATACAGCATATCGACCCATAGAACAGAATGGAGATCACAGAAATAAATGCATGTATGGCCATCCAATCTTTGACAAGGGCACCAGGACTACACAATGGAAAATGGAGTCTGTTCAATAAATGGTGTGAAGAAAACTAGATATCCATAAGCAAAATAATGAAACTGGACTCCTATCTTACAACATACAAAATCAACTTAAAATGGATTATAGACTTAAACTTAAGAACTAAAACTATCACACTTCTAGAAGAAAACTTAAAAAAAAAAAGCTTCATGACACTGTTCTTGGCAATGATTTTTTTCTTTGGATATGACACGAAAAGCACAGGCAACAAAGAAAAAATAGACAAATGGTACCACATCAAACTAAAAAGCTTCTGCACAGCAAAGGAAACAATCAACAGAGTAAAACGGCAATCCACAGAATGGAAAAAATATTTACAAACCATGTATCTGATAAGGGATTAATATCCAAGATATATAAGGAATTCCTCCAGCTCAATAAGAACAAAACCCCCAAATAATCTGATTTAAAAAGCAGCACACACTTTTAATTGAATCTCTTAAACAGGATCCCAATAGCAAAAGGAAAAATATTATATCAGAACACCATCAGTGACGACCCTAGGATAATAACAACAAAACCGATTTGTGAACCTGGATATTTCTGTGATATTCAACTCTCACCCAGTCAGAGTATTGTTAATGTCTACACCTGCCACTCTTCCAACTGTGAATAAAGTTCTAAAATGTTCATGAAAATGGTTTTGAAATTTAAATACTAGTTAAAATGTAGAAGTTCATCTACTATGACTCCATTAGTTGCTACCATTTAAATGTGATTCCAAGAGCATGTCAAGGCTTTTCCCAAGTGTTTGGGAGAAAAAAAAAATTCTGGTTTAGGAGTGAATGATTTGGTTAATAGCTATTTTGTTTTTCCTGATCTCAACAGTTGAATTTATCAACTGGCTCTTACTGGATGTTACGGAACAAAGAGGCCAGCAACAAAATTCATGGTTATTGCTGCAGAAAGACCCAGAACTAACCCTGATGTAAAACATGCAGCTCATCACCACAGACATTCAAGAGTAAGATGATTATTAACATTTTATCTCTGCAGTCCTCCCCATAGAACCACAAATTGTGCAAAGGAAAGCAGGGAAAGTTGCAAACAAGGAGAGAGACAGTTTGCAGGCTGATTTCATGGTCTGTCCCCTGGAGGAGAGCATTGAATAGACTAGACTCTCTCCTATATATCCAACACTGACAGATAAATTTCTATTAAAGCTATCAAAACATGTATCATGTTTCATTGTAATTATTCCTCTGTCTCTCTGTTCCTACAAGTCTAGTTCTCTGTGTCTACACTGCCTCAGATTTAGCACTAAAAGCCTTGCATCCTGAGGAACTCCTCAACCTCCAGAAAACCACAATGGTTGGCACCCTAACAATGATTTACCATAAGAGCTGCTTTCATCGTTATGTGCCTAATCCCTAACCCAGGCATTCAGTATTCGTTTTCTGAATAAATAAAATTTTTATTTAAGGGTGAGGACATTTTGATGCCCCTTTCATTGTGAAAGATTTTAATTCTCTCTGTCTGTGTTTATGGCCTGGTTACTTTCTAGCACCTCTTCCAAAAAGTTTTAACTGCATAGAAAAGATTTCTAATCATGTAAGATAATATTTTAAATGTATTCTCTAAGGGTCTCTCCCTTGCCAGAGGTAAATAATTTGCTAGAAATCCCCCATGTACCTGCCGACAAAATATATACTCATTATTTGTAAGTAGTTGAATAATAAAAATAAAATATGCTTCAAGAAATTTTCTAATGAATTATAATAAATAAAAGTTAAGAGACATCTAGTTCATTTCTTTTTTTTTTTAAGATTTTATTTATTTATTCATTTGAGAGAGCAAGGGCACATGAGAGGGGGGAGGGTCAGAGGGAGAAGCAGACTCCCTGCTGAGCAGGGATCCCGATGCGGGACTCGATCCCAGGACTCCAGGATCATGACCTGAGCTGAAGGCAGTCGCTTAACCAACTGAGCCACCCAGGTGCCCCATCTAGTTCATTTCTGAGGCCTTCTCTCTTAGTCAAAAATTTTAATCTAAAATTTGCTGCAATGTTTGATAAAATGCTGTGTTTAAAAAGATTAAGTTAATGCAAGTATTTTGCCAAACAGGGCCTTAAAGATATTAATCACAAAATCTGGAAATTAAATGGTCCAAAGACTTTATTTCCATATGACTTAGTTATTATCATAAAGGACATTATTCCAATTAAGAATAAATGTTTTGGCTCTCCAATTAGATAAAGCCTGATTAAATGGTTAAAATAGTCTATTATTTTGATTGTTTGGGACCTGTGAACCTAAAGTATTAAATGAGCTTGGTGCTTAGGATTTTGCACCAGTCTAATACTTTGCTTCCCTTTGTTCAAACCTCCTCCAAGGTGGTGCATCCTCACTCTCTTTTGCCCTTCCCAATTCTCTCTTATAAATCAGTTTAACTGAGGTATATTTTACATCAAATAAAATTCACATATTTTAAGGGTATAGCATGATGAATTTGGCCAAACATATACAGTCCTGTTACCAATACCATGGTTGTTATTAACCGCCCCTCCCCCGCCTTTGCTCTAGGTGTTGGTAAGCACTGAACTGCTCTTTGTCACTATGGTGTTACCTTTCCAAGAATTTTACGTAAGTGAAAACCTACAACTGGTATTTATTCTTTGGTGTTTGGCTTCTTTCATTTAGTAAAATGCTTTTGAGGTTCATCCATGATATTTCATGTATCAGCATTTAGGGTTTTTTATTGCTGAATATTGTTCTTTTGTATAAACATACACAATTTGCTTAGCCATCTGTCCAGTGATGGGGATTTGGGTTTTCTCTAGTTTGTAACTCTTATGAATAAGACTTCTGTGAACATCTGCCTACAAAGTATATTTTTTTTTTTGAGAGAGAGGGAGAGTGAGAATGGGGTGGAGGGGTTTCAGAGGGAGAAGGAGAGAGAGAGAATCTTAAGCAGCCCCCATACCCAGCATAAGCCCAATGCAGGGCTCGATCTCAAGACCCTGAGATCATGACCTGAGTCAAAATCAAGAGTTGGCCGCTGCTTAACTGACTGAGCCACCCAGGTGCCCGGGCCTACAAAGTATTTTTGAGGACATACTTTCTCATTTCTCTTGAGTAATTTCTAGGGTGATATTCCTGGGCCATATGTTAAACTTTATAAGAAATCTCTAAACTGTTTCCCAAAGTGACTATACAATTTGCATTCCTGGGAACAATATACGAGAGTTTGAGTTACTTGCTCCATATCCTTGTTGACACTTGGTATCCTCAGTATTTTTAATTTTAGCCAATCTAGTGGGTATGTAGAATATATCTCATTGTGTTTTAATGTACATTTCCTTAATAACAAATGACATTTATTTTTTCTATATTTTTGTCACTCATATATTCATTTAGTGAAAAGTCTCTTCAAATATTTTGCTCATTACTTTATCTTTTTATTGAGTTGAAGAGTTTTTTACATGGTCTGAATACAGTTCTTTCTCAGATATGTGTTTATCAAGTATTTTTTCTTTGTAGCTTACCTTTTTTTTAACATTGGCTGTTGAAGGTAAAAATCTTAATAAAATCTAATTTTTTTTCTTTGTTTAGTTCATGCTTTTGTGTCCTGTTGAAGAAATTGTTCCTGTTCCATGACCACAAAGATTTTCTCTTGTTTTCTTTTGGAAGTTTTAGCTCTTAAATTTAGGTCAATGATTCATTTCAACTTAATTTTTATATATGCTGTGAGGATAATTTTGAAAAAAATTTTTAAACATATAGTTATCCAATAGCTCTAGCATCATTTGTAAAAAGACAGTACTTCTCTCATTGAATTATCTTGGCAATTTGGTAAAAAATCAGTTGACCTTATGTGTGTGGCATCTATGTCTGGTTTCTATTAATCTGGCAAAACTAGCATTTTGTCCTGAAACCTCTAGCTGCTTTGGTCTCCTCATAGTCTCTCATATCAGGAAGATCATTAGTATCCACCTGGGTTTCCCTTCCTCATACCAAAGCCATGTACCTCTAACAAGGGAATAAGATGGAACACACATAGGGCTCACCTCCTCTGTTTACAGCCATTCAGAGATCACTGTCCTTCATTTCTTGACCTCCAGTTTCTCAAAAACCGTTGTTTCATATATTGGGTCAAGTTGTTTATTTCAGGCACTGGTACAAATCCAATCTCTGTTACTGACATCTCAGTAATCTATGAAACTTATTTTATAGCCAAGAATATGGCCTATAGTGGAAAATTACCTACATATGCTTGAAAGGAATGTGTACTCTGGTATTATCGGGTGGAGTCTTACTGAAATGTGAGTTAAGTCAAAATGGTTGACAATGTTCAAGTCTTCTATATTATTACTTATTTTCTGCTTAATTTTTTTCAATTACTTAGAAAAAAAAGTGTTGAAATTTCCAACTATATCTTATTGAGATATAACTGACAAATAGCATTTTAGCTTCAGATATACAAAATGATTCAATATTTGTATATACTGTGAAATGATCACCACAGTAAGTCTTGTTAACATCATCACTATGCATAGCTACACATTTTTTTAAGTAGCTCCACACCCAGCGTGGAGTCCAATGTGAGGCTCGAACCCACAACCTGAGATCAAGACCTGAGCTGAGAAAAAAGTCAGATGCTTAACCGACTGAGCCACCCAGGTACCCCACAAAATTTTTTGTTTTGTGATAAGAACTTTTAAGATCTATTCTCTTAGCAACTTTCAAATATGTGATACAATATTGTTAACTATAATTCAACTATAATTTTGGATTTGTCTATTTCAGTGTTTAGTTGTATTATTTTTCCCTTCTTCCACTTAGAAGCACTCTTAAGTGAAAAAATATTTGATTGTCATGCCTTTTTTTTTAAGATTTTTTATTTATTTATTTGAGAGAGAGAATGAGATAGAGAGAGCATGAGAGGGGGGACGGTCAGAGGGAGAAGCAGACTCCCCACTCAGCAGGAAGCCCAATGCGGGACTCGATCCCGGGACTCCAGGATCATGACCTGAGCCGAAGGCAGTCGCTTAACCAACTGAGCCACCCAGGCACCCGATTGTCATGTCCTTTTAAAGAATTAATCCTTTTAGCATTATAAAATGTCTTTCTGTATTTCTGGTAATTTTTTAATGTGAAATCTACATCGATACTAATAAAACCAATCTAGTTTTTTAAATTAGTGTTTTATTAGTGTTCTCACTAATTATTGATGTGATTGAGTTTAAATCTATCATCTTGTTAAATATTTCCATTTATCATCTTTCTCAGATTACCTGAGTTTTTTTTTTAATGATTCCACTTTATCTCCATTATTAGCTTAACAGCTATCTCTTTGTTCTATATTTTACTTTATGCTGTATGCTTTACAATATGCATTTTATCACTTACCTTTCAAATATTACACCACCTCATATACTGTGTAACAACAACATAATAACCTGCTTCCATTATCCCCCATCAAACACTGTGCTAAAATTGCCATATATCTTACTTCTACATATGCTATAAATCCCATTTTGTTTAATACAGTCAATTATCTTTTCATTAGATTGTAAATAGGAAGAGACAATTTTTTTAAATGTATCCACATATTTCCCATTTCCAGGAGTCTTCATTGCTTCACGTAGACCCAAATTTCCATCTGCTATCATATTTCTTCTATCCGAAGAACTGCCTTTAACAATTTGTATAGTGCAGATTTGTTGGTTATAAATTCTCTCTCCTTTTATTTGGAAAATATCTTTATTTTGCTATTTTGCCTTCATTTTAAAAATAATTGTTTTCATCTGTGAAGAATTCTACATTGATAGATTCTGTTTGTTTCCATTCAGTCCTTTAGTAATATCACTATATCATCTTTTCCTTTCATATTTTCAGATGATCAGTCTGCACTCTTACCTTTGTATCTCCATCATGAGCCTTTTTCTCTCTGTATTTTTAAGATTTACTCTTTATCACTGATTTTCTGGAATTGATTTTGATGTAGCTTGGTGTGATGTTCTTTATATTCAAATTTGGGTTTGAATATAAAGAACATCTGTGAGATTTTTAAAGACCATAAAAATCTGTGAGATTTTTTTAATCTGTGGGGTTTTAGTTTTCACATTTGGGAAGATTCTCAACATTTTTTTCTCTAAATATTCTCTTCTGACCCCTCTTTCCACTTCTACTTTTGGGAATTCAATTACATTTATATAAACAGTTTGATATTACTCCTGAAGTCACTACCACTTTCTTCATTTTTTCCTATTATCTTTGTCTCTCTGCTTCATTTTGGATATTTACCATTTCCATATTTTCAAGATTATGGATCTTCTGTTAATCTGCTATTAATTCTATCCATATATTTTTAATTACAGATACTATAATTATCAACTTGAGACCTTCCATTTGGGCTTTTAAATATATGCTTTTTATGCTTTTTCCATCTCTTTTTTCATCATGCTCATATTTTTCTCTAACTTCTTGAACATATGGGGCATATTTATGATAGCTGTTTAAAAGTCCTTGTCTGCTAATTATAACAGCTCTCATGATATCCAAAAGGTCAATTATATAATTTTTTTTTTTGGATTTGAGTCTTATTTTTCTGCTGCTTTAGATGCCTCTTCATTTTTTATTAAATGACATTGTAAATTTTATATTGTTAGTTGTAAAATATAGTTTATGCCATTAAATAGTGTTGGGATTTTGGGCACATAGTTAAATTAGATTTGCCTTTTTATACTCAGCATAACCCCTTTGAGATTTTTCTAAGCGTTGACTGTAACAGGCTTTTTTAGATAAATTGTCTAAACAAACAAAAAACCCAGTTTTTATTGTGCTCTCATCAGTTTCACTTCTTCCTCAGAGTGGAATGAAAGGACTGTTTTTACAACAAATACTATGTAAAAATACTTGAAGGGTTAAGGCATAGGAGAATGCTTATTTCTTGAGCAAGTTCTAGCAAACAAGTTATTTTTACTTTAAATAACAATTGTTTGCTAGTGTGAACACAATATAGTATTCCTATCTGCAAAATACAATACCAAGAATTTCTTTTGTCAAATTTCCATTTAAGGTCTTGTCTCTGAGCGTTGAGCCCCTTGCCTTCTCCTCTCTTTCACAGCAAAGTTTGGAGTACTCTTTCATCCCTCGGTATAAGGATTGCTGGCCATTCCAGGCAAGTGGTGACCCCGACATGATCATCTTACAAGGAACACCATTGGAACCTCCCAGAAACAAAAAGTCTGCACAGGCAGAGTACAGCAAGGTGGGAAGAACTGAATTAGGAATCCCAGGAGCTGAGTTATAACCCCTGCTCCTTCATTCATTCGTTTCCCTGCATTGGGATCTAGATAGAATATACATTTTGAAGTTAAAATAAACTGGTTTTGAACCATTGCTCCACGTGACTTGGGGCACGTGGTGCTGCTGCTGAGCCACTCCAAGTCCACGGGTGGGGAGTGGAGGCGCATGCTGACCTCAGAGGGAATGAGCTGCATCTGGAAGAGCTTCCTCCCCGATGCCTACAAGCAGGTGACAATGGGTGAAGATGCCCCCAATTCTAGTGTGGTGCATGTCTCCTATTCTGAAGGAGGTGACAACAGTAGAAATGGTGCCCAGGTGAAGATGGTCGATGGAGCCAAGTACCACCTTCTTGACTTTGCCAGCCCTCAGCGCCCACTGGTGGTCAACTTTGGCTCAGCCAGTTGACCTCCTTTTACTAGCCAGCTGTCTTACTTGAGCAAATTGGTGGAAGAGTTCCCATCAGTGGCTGACTTCCTGTTGGTCTACATTAATGAGGCTCATCCTTCAGATAGTTGGGCAGTGCCTGGTGATTCTTCTTTGTCTTTTGAAGTGAAGAAGCACCAGAACCAGGAAGACTGTTGTGCAACAGCCCACCAGCTTCTGGAGCAATTCTCCTTGCCGCCTCAGTGCTGAGTTGTGACTGACCACATGGGCAATAATGCCAATGTAGCTTATGGGGTAGGCTTTGAACGTGTGTGTATTGTGCAGAGACAGAAAATTGCTTATCTGGGAGGAAAGGGCCCTTTCTATTACAACCTTCAAGAAGTCTGGCATTGGCTGGAGAAGAATTTCAGCAAAAGATGAAATCTAGATTAACTGGTTAAAGGTATGATTGTAAAAGAGTTGTTTTTTTTTTTTTTAATTATGTAAAGGAAGGGAAACTAAGAACTGAATCCACTATTTCAACTGAGTCCCATTGTCTTGCTGAAAGACAGGAATTTACATGTCAGAAGAACATAAACCTCTAACATTTCCATACTCCTTTTACCACTCAAATGGCATTTGGCTAAATAGTAGCCCCAGCACATCTCTTCCTAGTAAAAAGCCCTGAGTAAAAAGATCCCAAGATGGAGAGGAAGAAACCCTGTTTCAACATGTGTTTATTCTGCCTTGGGAAAGAAATAATACAGCTGATGCATGCTTTGGGATTTGAAGAAAAGATGTAACTGAATAATTACTATGTTAGGGAACTATTGTCCTTATTAGAATAAGGGGTACTGCCTACGCTTTATTCTATCACGGATAGAGCCCATCTGGAAAGTTCCCCAATATTTACTTATAATGAGCCCTTGAGCCCAGTCCTTGTGGTTAGGGTTTTCATGTTTAACAGTGTTTGAGTAGTTTCTGCTGTTCTAGTTTCTAGCAATGTGGTGCTCTATGCCAATCTAAATATCCCAGAACTCACAGGTGTATTTGCAGATATCAAGAATGATCCCTACCTGGAGGATTAGGATGATTATCCGAAATCTGAGGGTTCCTTTCTAGGCAAGGGGGGAAAACCCAAGAAGAAAATCAAATTGACAAGCTAGGGACAGGAGGCAGAAAGATGAGGAGGCTTCACAGGATTTCACTTTGAAGCTATAGAGAGTGGGACTAATTTGTTAGTCACAGAAACGTGGAAACACAAAACATACATGGGCCAGAAAAAGCAGCAGCTCAACTGAAATTAGCATTGAGAATGTACATATGAAATCAATGTACTTATCATATACTCCTCGACTGAGGGAGAAAAGGTGATGGAAAGGAAAAAAAAAAAAAACATACTTCATTATTTGTAATTATAAGGATTCTTTGCTAGAAATAATTACTTTTTGAAACAGGTTTGTGGTATGTATATTTTCAGTGGGTGAACTATACCCCATGATACTGATTAAATGTAAAACCAGTAGATTCAGTCGTGCTGGTCTGTCCCTCCATTCCTACAATTATGATGTGGCCCCACTCATTCTTGGTGTCAGTCTCCATAATGGTGGCTGAGTTGGGGAGTACATTCTTCATAACATAGTCTTTATAATAAATAAATATATTCTCAGCTGCTGTGGGAGGTAGGTGCCCTGGCCACTCAGCTATAGCACTGTTCTCATAGGTGCAAATAAACAAGATTTCTTCAGTTATAAAATAGAAGAAGAGAAAGTTAGTTTGAGACAATTCTCATTAATAATTTCAGAGGCTTTGATATAAGGCAAAACTCAGTGGCATGGAATCTGATGAAATGGAATTCCCATTTACATTTAATTTGGACTGGGGTCTCCCTTTGTTCTAATTAGCTGAGATCTAGTAATCTACATCATTATAATTGCTATATATGTGTGTATATATATATATACACACACATTTCTCTTTAAAATAAAGATATTATAGTTTTACCTATAATATCTAAATATCATAACCCCCAAAATAGAACAATTAATTTTGTATTATAAATTTTTTATTGTAAATTTGAGGATGCTGTCAAATCACAGTATATGGTTGTATTGATATGTACAAAGGTTCTTATGACCATTCCATTAATGGTTGAATCATAAAAAAAGTCATAGAAAAAAGAATTTCCATTTAATAAGCAATTTCCACTTCTTTGTTTCATTTGAATTATTGTCCAAGTTCTTGTCAAAGCCATTGCCCTTATTCATACATCATGTATTTGTTTTCCTAACTAAAGACTAATGATCCTTCTATCTTTCTGATGAAGGCCAGTAGTATCGTTACCTTACACTATGCTACAATTATTTTTTGTATACAAAACTGAAAGATGTTGACAAGATTATATTCTTATAATTATTAAATCACTTCTATATTCATCATGAGATCTAGAAATTACTTGGCAAAGAAATAAACAAAATCTATTTATCATGAAAGAATTCCTCATTAATCCACATTGCTGTCAAATTTTAAAAGTTGAAAAGCTGTTCAGTTGATTCTGCATATCTAAATGTATGACATATGTTTAAAGTGTTCATTTGATAGTATCACTTAAGATGAAAATCAATGATCCAATCACCTATTTCAAGACATTACGAACAGCAAATAAAACTTAAAGTGTGCAGAGATTATTAATAAAGATAAGAACATTAATTAATGAATAAAAATAAATATGAAATAAAGAGGATCAACAAAAAGTCCTAACACCTTTTGGAAATGCCAATAAAGTGGTAAATCCTTGAGTGGCTCATCAAGAAAAAATTAACAGAAATAAAAAAGAAGGCATCACTACAGATTCTACTGGCATTTGAAAAGATAAAATATTATAAATAACCTTATGTCAATAAATTTAAAATCTTGGATGAAATGGATACAGTCTTTGAAAAAACAACTGAATAAAGTCATCCAAGAATAAATTTAAATCTAGATGTCAATATAACTGTTAAATAAATTTAATCTGCAATTTAAAAAAACTACCAAGAATGAAAACCATAAGCAAGATAGGTTCACTGTTGAAATCTACAAAACTTTGAAAGAAGAAAGAATACCAGTCTTACCCAAAATTTTCAGATAAGGAAAAAATATAGATGGAGTACATCACAAATAATTTTTTTTAAAGATTTCATTTATTTATTTGAGAGAGTGCATGCACAAGTAATGGGAGGGAGGGGGAGGGACAGAGGGAGAGGGAGGAGCAGACTTCCCACTGAGCAGGAAGCCTGACCCAGGACTCATCCCAGGACCCCAGGACCATGACCTGAGCTGAAGGCAGATGCTTAACTGACTGATTCACAAATCATTTTATGAGACCAGCTAAACTAGTTTCAAGGCCAGGCTAAAAAAAAGGAAAGAAAGAAAGATAAAAAGAAATTAACAGATGAAAATTTCTCATGGGAATGAACACTGCAATTTTAAACACAATGTTAGCAAATAGAACCAACTACTATATATATACTATATATATTAATGATATATATATATCACAAATGGGATTCATTTTATTTATAGATGTTGGCTTAACATTTGAAAACCATACTAATGGAGAAAAATATGATAATAGATTATAGAAAAAGCAGTTGAAATCATTCAACATGCATTAATAATGATAATAATAACAGTAATAATAATAATAAATCTCTCACCAAACAAGCAATAGAAAAGAACTTCTCCAAGGGTAGCTATGAAAAATCTAGACCTAACAAAGTATCATATTTAATAGTGAAATATAAAATCCTTTATTCCTAAAATCAAGGGAAAAAAAATTAAGATACTCACTCTCATCACCCCAACTCAACATTAGAGGTCTTAGCCAAGGCATTAAGGCAGAAGAAAAATCAAAGTCATACATATTGAAAAGAAAGAAATAAACTGCCTTTCTTGGAAGATGACATAATCATGTGAGAAGAAAGTCCTAAGGAATTTACAAAGTCACAGTTAATAAGTAAATTTAGCAAAGGCTTAATATACAGGCCAATATTAAAATATCAAACATATTCCTATATACTATAAAAAAATGGGAAAATAAAACATCAAGACCATTCATAATAGCAACATAAAACATCAAATTCCCATAATTAAATCTAACAAAAGATTGGTAAGACTATGATGCTGAAAACATTGTCAAGAGAAATTAGAAAAGACTTAAATCAATTGAGAAATATACCATGTGCATGTATTACAAAACGTACTAATTTTAATTTACCAATTCCCCAAAAATTAATCCACAGATTCCACAAAACCTGACTTAAAATCTCAAAAGTTTTTTGGGGGAAAAATTGATAGGCAGATTGTAATTTTTTTAATGTAAAGAACATAGAATAGTCGAGACCATTTTCAAGCAGAACAAAGATAGAGTATATACCAAACCAGATTTCAAATTTAGTACAAAAATCAGTGAACTTGACTAACAATAGAAAGTATTCAAGATTAAGTACACAGGGGAGGAAAAATGGAAAAATGAAGAGTGACCTCTGGGAAAATATCAAGCCACTGAATATGTGTAATTGGAGTTCCAGAAAGAGGTAGCAGATATATTGTTGGGGCAGGAGAAGAGAGGATAAATTATTTGAAGGTAAAAAGGTCAAAATTTTCCAAATCTAAAAAAAACTATGAACTAAAGATCCAAGAAATTCAATAAGTCACAAGAGAATAAAAATATAAATGATAGCAAGTCACATTTTAATCAAAATGCTAAAAAACAGTGATAAAAAGAAAGTCTTCAAACTATCCAGAGATAAAAAGGAATATTAAATACAAAAGGACATAAATAAGAGTGGTCACAGACTTCTCATTATAAAATTTGTAAGAACAGATCAACATCATGCTATATATGTTGTTCTGAAGAAAAATCACACTATAATCCTATTCAAAGTAAAACCATTTTTTTAAATTCAAGCAAAATAAAATTGTGTTAAAGAAACAAAAGCTTGAGAGAAATCACTGCAAGCAAACATACACTACAGAAAATGATAAAAAGCAGTGCTTCAGCTTAAAATCTAATTTGTCTGATATAAGAATTGCTACCCCAGCTTTCTTTTGAGGTCCGTTGGCATGGAAGATGGATCTCCATCCCTTCACTTTCAGTCTGGATGTATCTTTAGGTTCAAAATGAGTCTCTTGTAGACAGCATATGGATGAGTCCTGTCTTTTTATCCAATTTACAACCCTGTGCCGTTTCGTGGGAGCATGTGAGAAATCTCTTCCCTCCTGCCAATTTCAAGATTGTTTCCTTGGATCTAAGATTTGCAAATTGTACTATTACATATCATGGCGTCAGTCTGTTCTCACTGATTTGGGGAGGGGTCCTCTCTGCCTCTTAGACACGAATGCTTGTTTCCTTCCCAAGATTAGGGAAGTTCTCAGCTACAATTTGCTCAAATATATCTCCTAGACCTCTCTCTCTCTACCCCCTCAGGGATCCTAATAATTCTGATACTGGAATGTTTCATTGAGTCACTAATCTCTCTCAGTTTGATTCCTTGGGTTTTAATTTGTTTTTCCCATGCTGCCTTGATTTCCTTCTTTTCTATCATCTTATCCTCTATCTCACTAATTCATTCTTCTGCCTTGTTTACCCTGGCAGTCAGAGTATCCAGCTTAGACAGCATTTCATTCATCACATTTTTAAGTTCAGCCTGATTAGATCTCATTTCTGCCCTTAGAGATTCTACATTATCGTTAACATTTTTCTCAAGCTTAGATATCGCCTTGACAATTATTACTCTGAAGTCAATTTCTGACATCTTGGTTATATCCATATCCATTAGTTCTGTGGCAAAGGCCACATTCTCTGGTTCTTTCCTTTGTTGTGGGTTCCTCCTCTTAGTCATTCTGCTGAGGGGTGGTTGAGGGAATGTACAGAGTCCAAATTATTGACCAAAATCCAAGCAAGATGCACCTGTTTTATAGGGACCTTAGGGTTGTCAGCCTCTTGTTCTTCTAGTCTGTCTTCTGGGGGAGGGGCCTGCCACGCTGTTACTCAGGCAACCCTGTTTGGGCAGAGTTGCCCTTCCCCCCTGTGAGGAGGGGATGGGCTCAGTGAAAACCATTTTGGGGGGGCTTTTTTTCTCTGGCGGCTTTCCTTGGTGGCTTTCCGTGACTCTTCCGAGAGTCAGAGCAAAAGTGAGCGTATCCAAACCTTTCTATGCTGCCCAGAGCAATCTATACTTTCAACGCCATCCCAATCAAAATACCAATGACAATGTTCAAAGAGCTGGAACAAACAATCCTAAAATTTGTATGGAACCAGAAAAGACCCGGAATCACCAAGGAAATGTTGAAAAAGAAAAACAAAGCTGGGGGCATCACATTGCCTGATTTCAAGCTATATTACAAAGCTGTGATCACCAAGACAACATGGTACTGGCACAAAAACAGACACATAGATCATGCAACAGAATAGAGAGCCCAGAAATGGACCCTCAACTCTATGGTCAACTAATCTTTGACAAAGCAGGAAAAAACATGCAATGGAAAAAAGACAGTCTCTTCAATAAATGGTGCTGGGAAAATTGGACAGCTATATACAGAAGAATGAAACTCGACCATTCTCTTACACCATACACAAAGAAAAAAAATGGATGAAAGACCTCAGTGTGAGACAGGAATCTATCAAAATCCTAGAGGAGAACATTGGCAGTAACCTCTTCCACATCAGCCACAGCAACTTCTTTCAAAACACATCTCCATAGGCAAGGGAAACAAAAGCAGAAATGAACTTTTGGGACTTCATCAAGATAAAAAGCTTCTGCACAGCTAAGGAAACAGTCAACAAAACAAAGAGACAACCCACAGAATGGGAGAAGATATTTGCAAATGACACTACAGACAAAGTGCTGATTTCCAAGATCTATAAAGAACTTCTCAAACTCAACACCCAAAAAACAAATAATCAACAAAAAAAAATGGGCAGAAGACATGAACAGACACTTT
>NC_138369.1:92265574-92289390 GCF_054177405.1 Leptonychotes weddellii | reverse complement strand
CACACTGAGATACCACATTACACCAGTTAGAATGGCAAAAATTGACAAGGCAAGAAACAACAGATGTTGGAGAGGTTGTGGAGAAAGGGGAACCCTCTTACACTGTTGGTGGGAATGCAAGTTGGTACAGCCACTTTGGAAAACAGTGTGGAGGTGCCTCAAAAAGTTAAAAATAGAGCTACCCTATGACTCAGCAATTGCACTACTGGGTATTTACCCCAAAGACACAGATGTAGTGAAAAGAAGGGCCATATGCACCCCAATGTTCATAGCAGCAATGTCCGCAATAGCCAACCTGTGGAAAGAGCCAAGATGCCCTTCAACAGATGAATGGATAAAGAAGATGTAGTCCATATATACAATGGAATATTACTCAGCTGCCAGAAAGGATGAATACCCAACATTTGCATCAACATGGATGGAACTGGAGGAGATTAAGCTATGTGAAATAAGTCAAACAGAGAAAGACAATTATCATATGGTTTCACTTATTTGTGGAACATAAGGAATAACATGGAGGACATTAGGAGAAGGAAGGGAAAAATGAAGAGGGGGGAGTTGGAGGGGGAGATGAGCCATGAGAGACTCTGGACTCCGGGAATCAAACTGAGGGTTTTAGAGGGGTGGGAGGTGGGGGGGATGGGTTAGCCCAGTGATGGGTATTAAGGAGGGCACGTATTACATGGAACACTGGGTATTATATGTAAACAATGAATCATGGAACACTACATCAAAAACTAATGATATACTGTACGGTGACTAACATATTAAAAAAAATTATTAAAAAAAAGCAGTGCTTCAGAAAGAAAAAAGAAGATAACTTTTATCTATATGAAGGAATGAAGATTTACAGAAAGATAATCATTTGGGTCAATACAGATGTTTTTTCTCATCTTAAAAATGCTTCAAAAGATAATCAACAATTTAAAAAATTATTACTATAATTTTGGTTTCATAACATATAGCATTGAAATATATGGCAACAATAACCAAGAAGATGGGAGAGAGCAAATGGCAGTAAACCGTTGGAAAGTTCTTCCTACTTATATGAAGTAGTACATTATTTAAAGTTAGATGTGATAACATAAAGATGCACATTGTAAATTCTAAAGCAACCATTAAAAATAATAAAACCAAGAGGTATATCTCATAACCCAACAGTGGAGAAAACAATTAAATTATAAAAATACTGAAATAATTTTAAAAAAAGGAAAATGGTGGGAGAAAAGCAAATGTGACAAATAGGAAACAAATAGCAAGAGGACTTAATCCCATCCCTATACATCTCCAGATATGTCCTGTATATGTAATTTCCATGTATCAAAAAGGATGTCTCTCTGACACTACATATTACATAAAAGGTATCTCAGCCCTTAAGATTATCTACTGAACTTCTGTAATGGAAGATGTTCACAACAGGGCCTAATAATAGACTAACACTTTTTCAAAAACATAGTATGTTGCCTCTGCCTCAAATACATTTTGAATCCGGAATCCCAAAGACACCACTGGGTGGCAGTGCTTGATTTTATCTGCAAGTGTCTAGTGACCACCTCCAAAATCCTGCGTGCAGACCAGATTTTGTTCCAGACCCTGGCCAAATTCATTATTTCAATGTATAGGAGTTAACAGGGTGCCTATGTTGGTATATACATCTAGCAATATCCAAATAGCCTACAGGGACTGTGTTTATTTCTTAATGTTCATCCAGCAGAGACTATTTTGTTCCATACATCCATGAAATGTATCTCAAGTTCCTGAATCAGGCTATTCTTAGAAAATTTATTGATTAGGTTAGTTCCTGTATTTTATCTATTTTGATTAACTATCTTCAGCTAATCATGTGAATCAATATAATCTTTGGCTTTCTCCCCAGAGAGAAATTATCCTGATATGCTACTATAATAAATTACCTTCCTCTTAATATTCACCAGGTCAAAATTGTGCCTAACAATAGTAGTGACAGCATTTGAGAGGGGTCAGACATCCCTGAAGGAAGATAATAAACAGATATTGGAGTACCATCCAAGTGAAGGCAAATTATGTCTGAATTTCTTCTGAAGCTGGGATAGGAAAGAAAACATTGGTTAAATCTAGAAGAGCCTACTAGTCACCTTTATCTTGCTGCTCTTCTCAAAGAGCTTTCACTGAAATATTTCTGATTTCCAGATTGGTATACACAAGTGTTAGGCCTTCTACCTGGATGAACCAGAGCAACCCCAGACACTATGTAAGCAAACATTCTCTATACTTCCTACCCCAACAAAAAAATTCAGAATTCTCTATATGCATATGCATCTGTATATAGAAAATGTGCATTGCACAAATTAATTAGAAAAAAATTAGCAATGGAAAAACAAGCAAAACACTTGAATATGCACCGCATGAAAGAGAAACACTTAAGACCACCAAGCGCAGATAGATAACCAAACTCATTAGTATTTAGAGAAATGAAACTAAAACAAAAATAAAATACTATGTCACACAAATTTAACTGGCAAAAATGAAGAAGTTTAACAAATCAAATTACTGGGAAAGATGTAGTAGAATATATATCTCAGGTACATATATATATATGGGTGTATGTGTGTGTTTCTGAGAAAAATTCTTACATATGTGCGCCTGGAGCCCTAGAAAAGCGTATTTATAACAGCATATTTTGTAATAGCAAAATAACACCCAAAAACCCCCACAAAAACAAAACAAAAACCTGGGAAAAACCTAAATACTCCAAAACAAGAGAATGGTTAAATAAATTGTGACATATTCTCATAATAGAACATTTCATGCATTGGTGAAAATGAATAAGGTTACATTCCATGCAACATCTATGGCTAATGATTGAGTGAAAGTCATGTCTCAAAAGATTACATAAAGTATAATTCCGTATTTTGCCCCTAAAACAAGCAAAACTAAACACATTGCTTAGGACCACTTACACACATCTAAAAAATATTTTTAATAAAAGAAAAAGAGAATTGCATACCCCCAAATCAGAATTTTAATTTTTCTTAAGAGAAACAGAGACTGGATAGGAGAAATATATAGGGAGATAAAACATATTGGTAATATTCAGTTGAAGTGGACATAGTAGTGAATTCATGGTGTTTTATTATAAAGGCTTTCAAAAGAGAGAGAAGATAAAGAAATTAATTCACTCTTGAAGGGCATGGGCAATCTGTAATAAGTGTAAGCCAGAGAGTCCATCTAAGGCCTTCCATGCTTTCAGGGGTCTCTCCCAACCCAAAAGCCCCCGTGCTCAGCCAGACTATTCCTCCCAGCTCCCAAAGAAAAAGAAAAATAAATATTTTTTAAAATGTAACTTCTGAAATAAGATTCATATTCTCTACACAAACAATTAAAGTGCTACAGCTACTGAGAGAAATCTGCACAGCCAAAATGGAGGCCAGACACAAGTAATGGCCAGGATGGTCATTTGGCACAATTCCATGGGTGTGACAGTCTGACGTGACTGTGAGGCTTTAAGGTATTTTGATGACGGACTGTGAAAAGCAGAGGGGATTATGTGAGATGCAAGCTGAAAGTTTCATCAGGTGGATCATTTAACTAACTGATAATTGACCTTGCTTCTTTTGTAACACATACATTAGAAATTATAATGTATATTATTCATTCCCTTCTGAGACCAGCTTTACCTGCATCTCACAAGTCATGATATGTATGTGTTTTCATTATCTTTCAATTTCAAAATGTGTTCTAATTTCTATAATAGTTTTTAACTCTAAGTTATTTAGTAATATAGTTATTACTTTCAAACTGATGGGGATTTTCAAATTATTATGTTGCTATTAACTTCTAGCCTAATTCCATTGTAATCAGAGGATATGCTCTACATCATTTGAAATTTGACAATAATTGCTTAATGGCCAAGAAGATTTTTTAATGTTCAATGTGTACTTGAAAAGAATGTGTATTATGACATTATTTGCTACTGAGTTCAATGTGTGTTAATTAAACCATTTTTATTAATTATGTTGTTAAAATCTTGTCTACTTATTAATTTCTTGTCTGTTTTTTTCTATCATTTACTGAAAAAAGATGGGCTCAAATCTTCCACTATGGGTCCTTAATTTTTGGAAATCCCCAAATCTCCCCCATGAGAATCCACACAGAAATTCAGATAATAAAACAAAAATCTATGGACAATATACTATGAAGCAAAATATGAGCCAGAATATAAAGTATCCATACAAACCTACAGGTATGAATGGTCAGAACAATCCACCGACAACTGCAAGTCCTGTGCAGCATCAGTGACTGTACAAGAGTCTGCCTTTGGCTCAGGTCATGATCCCAGGGTCCTGGGATGGAGCTCTGTGTTGGGCTCCCTGCTCGGCGGGGAGTCTGCCTCTCTTCTCCCTCTACCCCTCCCCTTGCTTGTGTTCTCTCTCCCTCTCTCTCTTTCAAATAAATAAAATCTTTAAAAAAAATTTTTTTAAAATAAAGACTAGACAAGAATCAACACAAGGGAGAGAAAATATGGAAAATGTCATAGGGGAAATACAGCCTGAAAATTAGGAAAAAGTTTAAAATAAAAAGGAATTTAATGGCTACTATATGATTCCATTTGTATGATATTCTAGGAAAGGCAAAAAAAATAAATAAATTAGAGTACATGACTTTTGCTTGGATGTTTCCAATCTTTTTTTAAAGATTTATTTATTTATTTATTTATTTGAGAGAGAGAGAGAGAGAGAGAGCAAGTGGGGGGAGAAACAGAGGGAGAGAATCTTCAAGTGGACTCCCCACCAATCCTACGACCCATGTGATCATGACCTGAGCCAAAACCAAGAGTTGGACACTTAGCCGACTGAGCCACCCAGGTACCCTGGATGTTTCCAATCTTGATAGCTTTATCACAGTGCTCCAATACCACCACATAAAAGGCAACCAATTTTGGGAGTATGGCCCAGTGAATCTAACCTTGTAGCATGTCAACAGTAATCAAAGCTACATAAATTCACTGGGTAGTCAAGAGCCCAGTGTCAGAAATTGCAAAGGAAGTCTGTCTAGCAGTGGCTTTTGCAAAATGTCTGTGCCTGCCTGGAAACTATCTTCTCTAATTTGCCAGTAACCATTCTTATTTCTCAACTTTAATAGGGATCGGTCCCTAACGGGACCAACATAATTATAATCAACTATAAATGAAGGGATTAAATGCATTTTACACCTGCAGGTTCTGTGAATCAGAAAAATTAACTAGTTCGAGGACATATAGTAACTGTTATAACTGATTTAAATCTAGATTCAGAGAACACAAATGACATTGTTCTTTGCACTACAACTACAAAATATCACAAATTACAATCCATTGCCTGATGGCCATATATATTTTACATATACTCTATTTATAAATTATTTTCCAGCCAACTAATATACATATCTCTTATCCTGAAACCTAGATGTAAATACATTGATGATGCCATGAATGATTGACTGGGCTACCTTAGCACACATTTCTGCCACATTCTTAAGTACCAAATAATAAAAATTAAAATTAAAAAAATAAAGGAAAAGTGCTTTCCTACTCTGGAATGTAAGGCTTTTCAGGAATTAAATGCTTTGAACTTTTCTCTAGCTGTGAGCCAGCCTTCCTGTCCAAGGATATGAAACTGCATGCTAGTGAGACTACACACTCATGCTCACAAGATTGAAAGAGGCTTTCATCAAGAATCACTATGAGAAATATTCAATGAACAATCAACAAAATGTGCTTTCTGGAAAGATGCACCTTTTATGGTTTGCTTGCCTATCAGTTATTTTTGCTGAATGTGCTATCATAATGTAGAGTTTTCTAAGAGTTTTTTTTTTCTCCCTGATTAGAACTGGTGGCCAGTATACTAAATGATGAACAAGAACTGGAATCAGATTCAGTATCACAAAAAAAATTTTTTTACAACAACTTAAAAATATATTTTAAAGGAATTTAAAGGAAATTAAATCAGAAATATAACAATATAATTTGTTATAAGATCAACTTTCCATACAGATTTTATAAACCTCAAAGGAGAAATATAACTGACTCCAATGACATTCATTTTGTTCTCATTTGTGATAGTCACAGATGTTTTTTTTACCTTTAGGTGTTGAGCTGAAGAAAAACAGCTCTTTGAACATACTTACTTTCTTTCTACATTAAAAAAATATGAAAAATATGTATGAGTTTGTGGACTGTTGAAATTGTCATTTTTAATTGTCTGCTGAAAAATGTAGGTTTGATATAATGCCATGAATGATAAAGCTCCATGGATTCCATTCTCAATATGGTCATGAGTAACTTGAACTCCAACATTTCGAAGTCTTGAAACATACATAAATCTATCAGCCTTCAAAAGATCATATTGACAAGTAAGAATATAGGTTGGTGGCAAATTCTGTAACCAGGAATCTTTGGCTAACAAGGGTGAAGCTCTGATATCCATAAGTGCTGGAAATGAATAATTGTGTCTTCCAAAAATTGGTTCAGTATAAACATAACCCTTTCTAAACTTCTCAGGTAAGAGAGTACTCCAGTTAGCAAACTTAAACAGATGTCTTGATCCCAGAGGCATATGTTCATTTTTTCTCATTGCCTGGAGAAATGCTTCATTCTTGTTGAAATATAAACTGATGAGTTTTATGGCTAAGTCCCTTGTTAGAACTATACCATTCTCATTTTCTTGGTAAGATGACACATAGGAATCAATTAGCTGTAAGCTAGGGTAAAGTAAAGCTTGTATCTTGACTTTATGTTAAAATTCAAGATCATTCTGCACCTGAAAAAACATAAGATGTCTTATAAGCAAAGACTTCCAAAACACCAGGAGGAAGAGATTGAATTCTAATAATTTAAGCAATCGTGTGATAAACAAATCTACAAAATTGATGCGATATTATAATTATTTTCACAATATTTATAATGTCTTCCAGTGGCAGGAAAAAGGGTCAAGCTCATTTCAACAGTAAAGTTTTAAAAATATTGTTTGTGTGTGTGAGAAAGGGAGAAAGAGAGATACACACTCCCAGTCATAAAATAAGTCATGGGGATGTAATGACAGCATGGTGACTATACTTCAATAATACTATATTGTATATTTGCATGTTGCTAAGATAGTGAATCTTAAAAGTTCGCATCACAAGAAAAACAATTTGTAGTCATGTGTGGTGGTAGATGTCAACTAGATTTATTGTGCTGTCAGTTTGCAATATATACATATATCAAATTATCATACTGTACATCTGAAACTAACATAATGGTATATGTCAATTATATATCTATAATTTTTTTAAAAAACAGACATATGGCAGGAGGTGAGGCACAATTGGGCTGTACCCAAGAGCAATCTGAGAGACTGGGAGCAACAGACACAGTGAGCTCCTCAATCTGAGGCAGTGACAGGAGGAACAGCAACCTGGCTTCATAACCACTAGTCGCACAAACCCTGCTAGATTTGCTTTAGCAAGTTGATGGTTTATCATCAATTGGCTTGGTGCATAAAATGAGTTCAGTACAGTGGGCAAAGGGGAAAAAAAGAGAGAGACGGGGAGAGGGAGATACATACATATAATGATGCTTTTGTCAAAAATCACCAATGCAAATAACCTGAATAGTATATTCCCGAGGGAAATTGACAGTATATATAAATTTGTAAAAATTCTTGGCTGAAAACAACCACAATGAATGGAAGAAATACATGCAGTTATTAAAATAATATTTTATCTTAAAGTTTAAAAATTAAAATATTAATATTAAAATGAAAATATTTTAAAGTTTAAAATAATATTATTTGGCTATTAAGCAAGTTCCCAACATCATACTATAAATTTTAAGAAACACATTTAAATGTAAAAGTACACAAAATGATGTACTGTATGTTGGCTAATTGAACATAATAAAAATGAATGAATAAATAAATAAATAAATAAAATGTAAAAGTAGAGAGACAAAAAGAAAAAGAAAAAAAAGCCAATTGATAGGTAACTTACTTTCCGAAAGAACGGTGATATTTGGAAAACAAAGGGATGAAATTATTTTAAAAAAAAAAATTTGTTGATACTTACAGTTTGACGTGCAAGGAGAAAAATGTGAAATATTTGATAAGGAGCCCTTTTTTCTTTCCAGAAGTGAAGGGTGTCCTGAGGTTCACCTATGACCCTGTGGACCGTAGGAGAGAACCTCAAAATAATCTCCAAGGAGCAAGTGTCTTAGCTAGAGCATCGCATCTGAGACAATGACATCTAGACAAATGAAAAAACCTGCTACTGCCCCAAGTGAAAAGCTCAGGCCTGGAGGATGTACCTATAAGTCAATCTTTCACCACAGTGGCTGGATGAACCCAAAGGATGGAATAAACTGAAATCCAAGAGGTACCTCAGAAAGGGAAATAGTATCCCACCACCTCCATGATGCTCTCTGAAGGTGCTGGAGGCTTCACAAGGTTAGAATGAAAATGAGCCAAAACAATATTCCCTGACAGAAACTCCCAAATCTTTTCCAAGTGCCCTCAGGTAGATGATTTATTGAGCAAAAGTTCACCATCAACATCCCACTGCCAAAATCCTAAACCTAGACAAAGAAACAAGCTGCACCACAAACACAGGGATAGGGCAAAAGGAACCCACCAACATCCTGATCTGGCCCTAACTGCCCTTTCTGGAATGTCAGATGAAATAAATTATTTTCCCACAAATGTGTCACTACTTACCACCTCTAGGTCCCTATTACATCATTTGTTGCTTGGTCATTCAATGCATCTTCCTATTTCTCGGTCATCCTTTGAAGCTCATTTCAAAGTTAACCCCCTTCGCAATATTGGAAGAGAACCTGCTGGTCAGATCCTCCAAGTCTGGCAGTTTTGCCCTAGTTTTAACAACTATGTTATCAGTCCGGTACAAATCTTCTCAGATGTTTTCTACACATTCTATATATATTTATAAATATGTATGTGTGATTATGCATGTGAGTACCTTTACTTCTCAGATAATGAAGTGTTCAGTTGAGCATTAAAAAAAGTAGAGAAATGAATAAATCAATATTGCTGCTCAGTTTATAATGCTCTTAAGAGGACGCTATCGTTAAACCAGAAATCACAGGATGTAAGAAGCAGTAAGAGACATATAACAAATAGGTCCCAACAGTAACACTGAATTATTGAATTATCTATAGCTTTGTTCTTTCCTTCTAGACCCACATAGACTCAAAAACAGCTAGCTAATCAGAGCACAAAGGTCCAAATACGCATTAATATTGATCCATAAACATTACTACTGGAAGCCCTGAGTGGACCATCCTATAATATAAATGTGACTATCACATGAATGGATATGTATTTCTCATTTCATGGGCAACTCATATGTACCTGACTGCCAAAAATGTATAAGACATTTATTTATCTCGGGACATTATTACTCTGAAAAGAACAAGAATGAAAATACAAAGTCAAAAAAAAATTTGAGGTAACACACCTTGCTTGTTATAATATCCTTGAAGTTTAAACACTGGTAACTGTTCTTGAGTTGTCATTTAAATTTTTCTTATTTTTCAGTATAATAAAGACCTTTGGGTAACCCAGTAAAAGGCTATGGAATATGTTCAACAAAGTACATTCTTATTCTTAATCCTTTTCAATAATTAACATTATTTCAATGAGAACACAATGGATATGAGGCATTTGAACTTCCCTTTTATAATTAAGTAACATTAATCCTAAATTCATGAAATCTAAAAATAGAATTCTCGCATATAAACTATTCCCTCTGCTCCTCTTTTATTAAACCATGTAATTTGAATCTCTAACTGGTTTTTCAAGTCATGCCACTATATTATTGTTATCATGAGAGTAGTTTATCCACACCATGGTAAAGATTGGTCTCCTAAATCTACATATTTGAGAATGAATCTGGAACCAGTTCATAAAAGGCTTCCGTGTCATGCTAAAAAGCTTGGAGTGACATGAGGGTCAGAACTATTTTCACTCCTACATTAATTCCTTTGTTTACAACCAACCCCCATGAGTTGGGAATGGTGGCTGAGGCTGATAGCAAAGTCAGAGAAAAGATGCTTCATGACTTTATGTCCTGCACAGAGAGGCCTGTATCAGTCTACTGACTCCACTGCTTTGAAGCCCATTCAAAGTCGTTGTCCGTCATGGATACCTGTGCCTGACATAAAGCCTGCTCCAGACAGTCTGAAGCATTACTGGATCCTCTCCCATTCCCCGGATGTCCCAAGACCATCTGTTGGGGTATGGTGCTTTCCTAGAGAGAGGTAGGTTTTGCCTGCCAAGGGCCTATATACTACAGTCCCTGCCTTGAGTCCCTCATTATCCACTGCCCCTCTCAAACCAGTCACTGGTTCGAAGGGTCCCTACCATCTAGCCCCCTGGTTTGGATGTGTGTTATCTAAGTTCTGCACATCCACAGCAACTTATCCATTGACTGTCATCCACAGAAGTATAGATGTATACAAAAATTAACTTATATGTAGAATTCCTACATAACTAGTGCTAAGTCTTATTCATCACACTTAGCAGATCTACTATTTTCAACCCAGGAATCCCAGCTTCATAGCAACTAGAATTGTAACTCCCACTAATTTTCCTTTTCATTGACCACCCCACTCCACACCACACCCAATTTCACCAATTTACAGATAGCCAGTGCATATTTGGGTGAACTCTGAACCATCATGAAGGAATTCCAATATAAGAGGCCTTTTGGCCTCATCCTAGGGTGCATGTTCCAACTACACTGGAAGCTGGAGAACTCCCACATGGAGCCTTCTATAGTCTGAACATTTATGTTGCTCCAAATTCATATGTTGAAAATCTAATGACCAAGATGATGGTATTAGTCAGTGGAGTGTTTGGGAGGTGATTAGGTCACCAGAGTGTAACATTCCTGAATGGGATGAATACCCTTACGAAAGAGGGCCCAGAGAGCTAGCTTTCTCCTTCCACCACATGAGGATATAATGAGAAGCTTGCATCCTGGAAGAGGACCCTCACCAGACCATACTGACACCCTGATGTCAGACTTCCAGCCTCCAGAACAGTGAGAAATAAATTTCTGTTGTTTATAAGCCACCCAGTACCTGCTATTATGTGATAGCAGCCCAAATGGACAAAGAAAGGGCCCTTCAAAAAGCCCAAGATGATCAACTTGTTCTCCTCCTTAAGGATTTATCCTGTTCTTTCCTGCTCCTTATTCCTTCCTTGAAAATCGCACTTCCCATTTTATGTCCTAAAAGTAGGACAGTGAAAAAGAGTATATGACTCAACAGTGCTGGATTCATGAGATACCATGTCCAGGTACAAACCTAGTAACTGGGGAAGAAGGGCCTGAAATCAGTATTGCTCAGTGGTTAAGCTTTTCATATCCAAGTTTGAATTCTGGATTTATATTAACTCTATGACCTCGGACAAGACATTTAACTTTGTAAGGCCTCCATTTCCTGATCTCTAAAATTGATATAAATTAGTAATATGGCATATCAGTTTTGTGCGGGTGAGATAAAGCATTTATAGTATGGTTCTGGGCATTTGGTAAGCACTCAGTAAATGATAGCTATCCTTCTTATTGTCATGGAGACAAATGTAATAGAAATCCAACAGCTTATCCTTGAAACGCTTCAGAAAATGTTTCTTGGGGGCGCCTAAGTTGCTCAGTCGGTTAAGTGTCTGCCTTCAGCTCAGGTCATGATCCCGGAGTCCTGGGATTGAGCCCCAAGCCTGGGTCCCTGCTCAGCAGGGATTCTGCTTCTCCTTCTCCCTCTGCCCTTACCCCGCTTATGCACGCTTTCTCTCTCTCAAATAAATAGATAAAATCTTTAAAAAAAAAAAAAAAAGAAAGAAAGAAAGAAAGGAAATGTTTTTTGATCTTCCACTGACCAAACCATAGGAAATATTGGCTTAGCTCCATTTTTGTTTGAGGGTGAACCAGTGGTGTCTTATCTGGACAAAAGTTGTAATAACTCTTGTGCAAACCCATGGCTCAGACCACAGAAGTCTTCGAAAAAACATACCCTCTCCCCAACCCTATTTAAGTAGTACTATACAATAGAGGAGCATTGCCATAAGCTTCTTCTTTTCACTGTTTCAGTCACTTGCTTAATCTGACCTGTTACCTAATTCTCTTCTATTTTCATTTCTCTTATTTTTTTTTGAGTAGACATTTTTTGACCAGCCCCACCTCCACTTTTAAACACAAGCATAGCTCCCAAAGTTCATTTTATATCAGAATCTATCTACTTTTTAAGAAATCATGATTGCTAATACTCTATGAGCATTTGCTACAAGCAAGACATTCTGGGTAGTGTTTTACATTGAATTTCTTCTTGTATACATCATAAAACATTCAAACCCACTTCCCATCAACCATACTTGACTTTTTATTCATTATCCCCCAAATCCAATAGTTCCCCAGGCCTGTCAATTTCACCTCTTTTTATTTCACCAATCTAGCCACTATTCTCCATTCCCGTTGTCACTATCCTAATCCACAATACTGTCTTTGGTCATCAGTGTATTGCAATTCTTTCCCATGTTCTCCTTCCTACTCTCTCCCACCTTCTACACTACTCTCCATTTTGCAACAGTATTTTTTTTAAGTTTTTACTTAAATTCCAGTTAGTTAACACACAGTGTAATGTTAGTTTCAGGTGTACAATATAGTGATTCAACACTTCCCTACAACACCTGGTGCTCAACACAACAAGGGCACTCCTTAATCGCCACCACAGATTTAACCCATTCTCTCCACCACCACCTCTACCCTGGTAACCATCAGTTAGCACTTTATAGTTAAGAGTCTTTTTCTTGGTTTGCCTCTTTTTTTTTTCTTATGATGGTTTTGTTTTGTTTCTTCAATTCCACATATGAGTGAAATCATATGTATAATGGAATACTCAGCCATAAAAAAAAAAATGAAATCTTGCAATTTGCAATGATGTGGATGGACCTAGAGAGTATTACGCTAAGTGAAATAAGTCAAACAACAGTATTTTTTAAAATACAAATGTGATTAAAATTTTTCTATGACTTCACAATGCCCCTGGAGTCAAGTTAAAAAAAAAAAAATTCAAAAGGCCCTTGTATGATTTGCCCCTGCTAAATTGTCTAACATCACTGTCCACCATACTTTCTTCTGATGTAATATCTATGAACTTCTTTCTTTTGGGAGGGGGGGGTAAGATTCAAAGAAACAAAGAGTGCATAAATAGGGAGGGGACAAAAATGAATCCACTCATGCTCTTCTCAGGCAAATAGCAAAATCAACTTGATTCCAAAGACGAATAATCAGTTACTGCTCATTTCAGCCATGTGCAGAACCAGTGTCTTTATTTAATCTCTAAATTTTTCCCACAAAAACATGTTGAAGATAATCTGTAAGACTGTGCTCTGTTACACAATGGGACAGATTACAGGAAGCTGCTAAGCAGGTAAAACAGGCTGAAGAGAAGGAAAAGTCAAATCTTGGAGTATTCTGAAGGGTAGAGGAAGAAGGCAGGAAGAGGACAGGTATGATGTCAGGGTTTGGATACATAATGATTTAAAAAAAATTGTTGTTTCCAGATTCCAAAATACTTAAGAGTCTAGTTGGGAAAATGCACATGCAACAAATAATAGAATAATCACTATACTGTAACTGTGTAAAACTGCTTCGGGTAATATAGAGGAGGTTTGCCTGTGGGAGTTTCTAGAGCTTATAGAATATCCAGGTGGGGAAAACTGGATATATGTGTTTTGAGCTCATGACCGTGGCCTTAGTGGGAGACATAACTTTAAGAGCCTTCAGCAGATCAATCAGAGCTGAAGCCACAAGGCCAGGCAGAGAGTAGCATAAAAGGCAGAAGACCAAAGGTTGAGCCTCAAGGGATACCAGATGTAAAAGAGTGTACAGACCAGGGCGCCTGGGTGGCTCAGTTGGTTAAGCGACTGCCTTCGGCTCAGGTCGTGATCCTGGAGTCCCGGGATCGAGTCCCGCATCGGGCTCCCTGCTCGGCAGGGAGTCTGCTTCATCCTCTGACCCTATCCCCTCTCATGTGTTCTCTCTCTCTCATTCTCTCTCTCTCAAATAAATAAATAAAATCTTTAAAAAAAAAAAAAAGAGTGTATAGACCAAAAGTTTGTCTCACATAACACTGGTTGGAAGAGAAGTAAGATGAAGACAGAGAGAGTGCTATTACAGACCTCATGGGAAAAAGGGAGTATTCTAAGGCAAAACCCAGAAAGAGTTTTAAGTGATAAAAGGAAGTTATATAAAAAGAACAACAATAGGGCGCCTGGGTGGCTCAGTTGGTTAAGCAACTGCCTTCGGCTCAGGTCGTGATCCTGGAGTCCCGGGATCGAGTCCCGCATCGGGCTCCCTGCTTGGCGGGGCGTCTGCTTCTCCCTCTGACCCTCTTCCCTCTCGTGCTCTCTGTCTCTCATTCTCTCTCTCTCAAATAAATAAATAAAAATCTTTAAAAAAAAAAAAAAAAAGAACAACAATAACAAAAATGCCCTTAAATAGAGAAATAATGAGATCCCTGACAAATTTAGCCACAGCAAGTTGAAGAAATGGCCAGGGGGAGAACACAAAGGTGATGAACTGAGGAAGGTATACATTAAGAGTATGTAGAAGAGGAGCATAATTTGCTTTTAATTCAACGGGGTACAAAAAGAAAGCCTTGTGATAGAACAGAAGGTTGGATAAAGGATTAAGAAAGGCTCATCAACTTTGTGTTTCTTTTTGTTTTGATTTGGAGATGAGAAGGCCCAGATATGGTTATATGCTGAAGTAAAAGAGCAAATAAGGTTTGAGATTTTGAAAATACTGGAAAGGAAGAGAATACTTCTAGATAAAGATTCCTGAGGTGGCAGGAGGTAGGAGGGAAGTAATCCAGCAGAGGTGGTGGGATGCTTTTGAGCCTGAGAAATACAGGCTTCTAGTTATAGAATGAATAAGTCACAGGAACAAAAGGCACAGCACAGGGAATATAGTCAATGATATTGCAATAGTGTTTTATGGTGACAGATGGCAGCTACACTGGTGGTGAGCATAGCACAATGTATAGAGAAGTTGAATTATTATGTTGTACACCTGCAACTAATGTAACATTGTGTGTCAACTATGCTCAAATTTAAAAAAAATTAAAAAATAATTATAGAGGCAACTAAAGAAAGATTTCAATGATGACCATCCAAACTGGTAGAAAGAAAAAGGAAGAGAAATGATCAACACATAAAAATTAGCTTCACTAGTAATAAAAAATGGAAATTAAAATACCGTTTTTAACCATAAAAAAACAGGGGAGAAGACATGTAAACATATATAGCGGAATTTTGTTTGATGTTTGGTTGGTGGATTTGTCAGTTGGTTTTGGAGATAATACAGGATTTAAAAGAAGAACATATCTGGTGGCCATTTGCCCATTATCTCTTTAATAAAATGTGTTTCAATTCACAGACAATAGACTTATAACTAAGCTTGTGAATCAAAACTAATTTCAAGTTGGAGATCTCTTAGAGGAGAGAAGAAAACCAGGGAAAGAGAAACAGAGACAGAGAGATAAGTAGAAATTCTTCACATAACATAAATATCTGGCTAACATAAATATATCTTACCCTTAGGGCGCCTGGGTGGCTCAGTCGTTAAGCGTCTGCCTTCAACTCAGGTCATGATCCCAGGGTCCTGGGATCGAGCCCTGCGTCGGGCTCCCTGCTCAGCGGGAAACCTCCTTCTCCCTCTCCCACTCCCCTTGCTTGTGTTCCTTCTCTTGCTGTTTCTCTCTGTCAAATAAATAAAATCTTTAAAAAAAAAAAATTTATAAAAAAAATATATATCTTACCCTTAAACTTCCCTATTAAAAATAATAATAATAAAATAAATAGATAAATAAAAAGTCTGGCTACTTAAGGAAAATAATACCTCACTAAAAGCATCCTCAACATAATCATGGACCAACTGGAATCTAAAATTCTATAGCATTGGGGGTGCCTGTGTGGCTCAGTCATTAAGCGTCTGCCTTCGGCTCAGGTCATGATCCCAGGGTCCTGGGATCGAGCCCCACATCGGGCTCCTTGCTCAGGGGGGCCTGCTTCTCCCTCTACCACTCCCCCTGCTTGTGTTCCTTCTCTTACTGTGTCTCTCTCTGTCAAATAAATAAAATCTTTAAAAAATAAAATAAAATTCTATAGCACTGAAACAGATACAGATCCTTCATCTTTTGAGTTCACATCAAAAGGTAAGCATGTAAGTCAGTGTCAAATTAATTACATAATTTCAAACTATTTTTCCCACTGATGAGGAAAACAACCCAAATCCAAAAAAAAAAAAAAAATTATGATAGTTGAATATCTGATGTTAGGCTGAGGCAAAACAACTTTCTTACCAACCAAATTGACCTCCATCTGTAACTCCAGAGTAAGGCAACTTCGTTGTTACAGTGTCTCAGGTAAATAGCTTTCAAATGTTGAAAGGTAATAATGTCAAAGACAGATGAATTTCAGACTTAACTTGCATTATTAATAAAGGCCTTTTAGTTCTACAGACCTGAAAAAGTTAGCCAATCTTTTATTTAATCTAGCAAACTTACTGAGACATTTCTTTCCCTGAGATAAAGATGTATATCCCAAGACAAGTTGCCTTTCCTAGACATATCTTCCACTTGACCAACACAGGGAAAGAAAGAGCTATTGTTAAGGGACCGGTAATAGAGGAACGGAGGAATTTCTCTAACTCTTAAGCGAGGGATACTCAGTTTGAGATCTAACAAATGATGACAAAGACTCTCCTGAGACTACATAATGGCTTTTGCAATTCATCTTGATTCTGCTAGCATAGATGGATAGAGGCTCTCAGAGCAATGGTGATGCAAAATTCAAGTTAACAGAGGACAGGTATATCTGTTTCAATGGATTTCGGGTAGTCTGTGTGACACTGAGATGTTGGGATTACATAGATAGAAATAAACATGGCAGAAACTAGTATACCTACTACTAAAAATATCCCAGGTCCAAGGGTGCTGATTGTCAAGTTTTCTTTGAAGCATCATCATTAATTACAGTCTCTGATTAATATTTACTATTAAGACTATTTTGTAAAGAAAAATTTAAAAATATTTTTAAAGAAGTGTCAAACATACAAGACTATATATGGCCATAGAAATATGATGTAGAGATGCCATAGAAATATTGTTATAAATTGGATCACAAGGTCACATGACACCTTATGACAAATGAGACAAATTAGTAGGAAAGGTATATTTAGAAATGCCAAAACTATAAACTTTAATAAATATAGATATCTAATATTACATATTCCTTTTTTTAAAGATTTATTTATTTAAGAGAGTATGAGCAGGAGGGGCAGAGGGGGAGGGAGAGAGAATCTCAAGCAGAGTCCACACTGAATGCAGAGCCGGACATAGGGCCCAGTCTCAGGACTCAAAGATCATGACCTGAACTGAAACCAAGAGTCAGACACTTAACCAACTATGCCACCATGGTGCCTGTATGGCTCCCTTTTCAAATTACCTATATGGAAACACATAGTTTTTAAAAATTGAGAAGAATGGAATTTAGTAATTACTTCAAAATATCAAATCAATCCATATTATTTTCTAAAATTAAGAAGACATTTATGAAATAAATAAATAAAAATAATGCATAAATTACTTTAAAATAAAATTGGATGAGCTGACCATGAAATTGCATTTAGATGCTGAGATTAAATTTTTAACAATATTTGTTCCTTTAAATTAAAAATTAAGGGACTATGCCCAGAAAAGATTCCTTGACTATAGTGATTATCCAGATCATTGTGATTGGTCAGCAACATTAGTGATTTTAGGACACATTATATGATGTTGCCAGAAAGTCTCAGAATTATAGGGGAAATATATTCATTTTCTTTTCAATAATTAGAATATAATTGAAAAATAAACAAAGTCCACAAAAGAAAATTACAGGGACGCCTGGGTGGCTCAGTCGGTTAAGAGGCTGCCTTCGGCTCAGGTCATGATCCCAGGGTCCTGGGATCAAGTCCCACATCGGGCTCCTTGCTCAGTGGGGAGTCTGCTTCTCCCTCTCCCTCTGCCTGCTTCTCCCCCAGCTCGTGCTCTCTCTCTCTCTGACAAATAAAATATTTAAAAAAAGAAAACTACAGAAGAATTTATTTGACTTCTTAATCTATGAGAACATCTTTTTATTTGTGAATTCTGTATGATTTTTTTTTTTTTGTATCCACACAGGAAAAACAAATCTAATATATCCTTTTGAAGTCTTCTCAGAGTATAGAACACTATTGATCTCTCAGTGATATATTCTTTTGAAACTGAGTTTTTCAGGCCATAAATCTATAACATACTATTAAACACAGGGTCATGAGACTTTGGGGGAAAAAATGGGTTTATAATACTTACAAAGTAAAAGTTGATTTTGATGACCCAGATAAAAAATAAACCTAGTATGGGGAATAAAACTTTTTGATTAAAGTATAACTTATGGAGAAAGTTTAGCAGACTGTGAATAAGTAACTTAAAATATAGTCATAAAAATAAACAAGAAAGGGTAAAGGAAGTCACCTTTTTATGTTATTTAAGCATATTGAGTTCTGATATAGTATTTTCAGTTGTAACAATTTCTTTGATCAGGTATATCAGAAAGTTAAACAGATACTATGTTCTTGTATAATTAACTAATTCAAGGAAAAGGATGATTGTCAAATTTTAATTCACTTCAAGACAACAACTTACACTGCCCCACAAATTTTACTGAGAATTGCATCTGTTTTTGGTGACTATGTTAATATTTAGGATTGCCCTGCTGGAAAGCAGTAAGATAGGTCTTCACATTTTGATGAATCTCTATGACTACATCTGTCATCATTTCAAAAGCTTTCCTCATTTACAAAGCCTGGGAAATATTACAATATGCAAGCAGAAATTACGGGTGTAGCAAGGTGCTTCTTGATTGTTATTGGGTAATTACTGGACAATTTTCAGAATTTCTATATCCATAAAACCAGTTTTAGATAAAATTTAAGATTAGATTGCTATATGACTTGGCATAGCAATGAATATAGTAATGTAAAAGAGGGGATAGTCTCCAATTTTCATTCCCCACCATACTTCCCACCCCATCCCAGCAAGATCTTTCAAATAAGTTGGTATATTATTTCAAATACACAGCAAATTACTTCAGGTTGTAGGAGGCCTCAGGAATCAACAAGTCTAATGGTTTGTACATTTTCTTTTTGGTAATGAAATTCTCTTTTATTTTTTTCCACTAAGAAAATTTATATAGAACTCTAAACATGAAGAGGATTAAAGTGGACCATCTTGGGTTGAATGGAAGCCCAGGGTGCAGATCAAAGGTGAAGCTTTGTTAACTGTTGCCATTCTGGCTCTACAATAGGGCTTTGTATGTGTATGTCGTATTACAGATTAGTATATATGCATATGTATATGTACACATTCATATGTATGTATCTATATATATATATTTGCATGTGTGTATATATATATATAAAATATAAATACATATGTGTATATACTTCTCCTGTAAGTGCTCTAACTTGAGTATTTTATTTTCATACTTAAAAGGAAATTTTTTTTTTTTAAATGAAGGAGATTCTGGGTTTGCAAACACATGGAAATTTGGGAAGAATGGCACACCTGGAGAGGGCATTGGAGCTCTGAGCCCTTTTCCCACACCTTGCCCTACGCATGTCTCCCATCTGGCTGTGTCTGAGTTATATCCTTTTTTAATAACATGATAATCTAGGACCTTCTCCCTCAAGGGTTGGGCATTGTAATGAGATGGCCTCTTGTGCTGCAGCTTGTTATTCCAAAGCAGAATATGCTAGATTTCTACACTACAAAGGAAAAAACAGTTACAGATTTTGATGGCATGTAGCATGAAATTGAAGCAGAAACAGATTGAATGAATCTGTTCATTCTATTACACACCCAGGTGACCAGAATGAATACAGGCATTTCCTCCGTACTCATTAATTTATGAATCTACTCCCCACATGTGTTAAATCTGTTATAAACCCACCTAGAGTTACTAAAGTGCTCACAGGAGATCAGCTACCAGATATTGAGTATCAAATCAGAGAAATAATTGTGCAGTTCATCATGCAGAAGAATGGATTTTTGGCTGTTGCCCTAGCCAATACCAATCTTAAAAACTCAGATCACTGAAGCTAGCTAAAGATGTTGATCCTCAAGGTCTGAGGACCCCTGGAGTCATCACCAAACTAGATCTTATGGATGAAGAAACAGATGTCAGGGATGTCCTAGAGAACAAGATGCTGCCTCTTCGCAGGGGTTTCGTGAGGATGATAAACAGAAGCTAGAAGAACATAAATATGAAGAAGGACATTAAGGCTGCTACACTGACAGAAAAGAAATTGCTTCTCTCACACCCAGCTTACAAACGTATTGCTGATCTGGTGGGGACCCCATTCCTGCAGAAGTCCCTTAATCAGCAACTTACCAACCACATTTGAGATACTCTGCCAAACCTCAGGAACAAACTATAAGTTTGTTGCTCTTCACAGAACATGAAGTAGAAGCCTACAATAACATTAAGCCAGAAGACCCTACCAGGAAGACGAAAGCATTGTTACAGGTAGATCAACAATTTGCTGTGGACTTTGAGAAGAGAATCAAGGGGTCAGGGGACCAAGTAGATACCCTGGAACTCTCAAAGGGTGCTAACATCAATTGTATTTTCTATGAAGGCTTTCCTTCTCAGATAGTAAAGATGGAGTTCAATGAGAAAGAATTGTGAAGAGAAATAACCTATGCAATCAAAAACATACACTGTATCACAACAGGGTTGCTTATTCCAGACATTGCAATCCAAGCAATAGTCAAAAAATGAATTGCAAAGCTGAGAGGGCCTTCTTTGAAGAGTGTAGATTTGGTAACATAAAAATTAATCAACACTATCAAGAAGTGTACCCCCCAAACTGGCAAACTTGCCCAGACCCTGAAAAGAAATGGAAAGGATTGTTGCTAACCATGTTTGACAGCAAGAAGGCAAGACAAAGCATCAGGCTGCTATTGATTGACATCCAAGTCTCCTACATCAACCCCAAGCAGGAAGATTTCATTAACTTTGCAAATGCTTAGCAGAGGAGAAGTCAAGTTCATGAGAAAAACACAACTAGAAATTAGGTGATTTGCAAGGAGCAGGTAGCCATCAACATCACTGGCATCCTGCAAGGAGGCTCTAAAGGATACTGGTTTGTCCTGGCCACTGAAAGTTTGTCCTCGTACAAAGATGACAAGGAAAAAGAAAAGAAGTATATACTTCCCTTGGACAACCTGGAAATTTCAGAAGTGGACAAGAGCTTTATGTCCAGCAAACACATCTTTGCATTCTTTAATAAAGAACAGAAAAATGTTTACAAACGTTGTTTTCTTGAGCTGGCGTGTGATTCACAGGAGGATGTAGGCAGCTGGAAGACTGCTCTAATAAGAACCGAGGTTTCTCCTGATGAACCTTTAACTGCAAATAATGAGAATAACCAAGCAGAAGAGCTTTCCACAAACCCAGAAGTGGAGAGTCAAATGAAGACGATTCATAACCGAGTAAGCTCTTACATGTCTACCATCCATACATGTGTTGACATCAAATTCCAAAAATGATAATGCACCTTATAACCAATAAGTTAAAGATTTTGTGACTTCAGAGCTCTCAGCATAGTTATATTCTTTAGAGGACCAAAACACTCTGATGGAGGAATCACCAAGATGAAATGTTTCCAATGTACCAAACTCTTACAGAAGCCTTTGTGAGTACCGATGACATCAACACTGTCACCACCTTCACCCCAACTCTGCTTCCTGTGGACGACTCCTGAAACAGCAGTCCTGTAGCTCACCCCCCCCCCCCCGAGACTCACAACCCAAAGGAGGCAGACGTTGAGTGCTCCTCCCCTGTGGCCCCCATGGCCCACAAGCAGCCAAAGGTCTGCTCCTGTCATCCTGCTCCTAGACCCCGGCCCCACTGGGGAGCTCCCCCAGTTCCATTCCAGCTGGCCCCTCACCTCTTTTTCCCAACAGCAGCAATGCACTGGAGCACCTCTACAAGTTCCCTCTCAGCCCACAAGGGCCCCTGCCAGTGTCCTGAATCATTCCCACGGATTTTGAGTGAGGACAAACCCACAATTCTTATGAGTGTCTCTTTGCATACCTAACATCACGCTTTGGTGCCACGAATGAAGAAGCTGCCAAGCCTTGAAGACTTGGGCTCAGGAAACACAGATGACTAATTGACTTGTGTGATTTCTCCACAATCACATACTGGAAACAACCTGACTTACTCCCTCTTCAACAGCCCTCTAACAGTTTGATTTTTAGAAACTGAGTGTCATTTGAACAAATGAGGAATTTGTGTTGCGATTTCTGAGTTCAGCTATGAGCTTTCTATTATCCTCACCATTCTTCTCCTTTAAAGAATAAATAAATTTATGATTCGGTATTCTGAAAAAAAAAAAATAGAGAAGTTGGAATGCTTCCCAAATGATTGAATGAGGCCAGTACAACTGTTATATCAAAACCTGACAAAGAACTTTTAAAAAATAGAAATCAATCCCTCAAATCTTTAATTTTAGCAAATGGAAACCAGTAATATATAAAAATTTAAGTCATCATGACCAAGTGAGGCTCATGTCTGGAATGCAAGCATAATTTTACATCTGAAAACAAATTCACGTAACTTAACACATTAAAAGAAAAAGGGATACAGATCTGTGATTCAACAGACTCGCACAATTCACAGATCTGTAACTCTGAAACAAATAATGCAATATATGTTAAGAAAAAAAAAAGAAGAAGATAGCAGGAGGGGAAGAATGAAGGGGGGGAAATCGGAGGAGACGAACCATGAGAGACGATGGACCCTGAGAAACAAACTGAGGGTTCTAGGGGGAGGGGGTTCGGGGGATGGGTTAGCCTGGTGGTGGGTATTAAAGAAGGCACGTTCTGCATGGAGCACTGGGTGTTATGCACAAACAATGAATCATGGAACACTACATCAAAAACTAATGATGTAATGTATGGTGATTAACGTAACAATAAAAAATTTTTTAAAAAAAGAAAAAGGGAGAAAAATCACATGGTCATCTCAACAGATGCATTAAAAACATTTAGCAAATTTGGGGTGCCTGAGTGGCTCAGTCAGTTAAGCATCCAACTCTTGGTTTCAGTTCAGGTCCTGATTTCAGGGTGGCTCACCCTCAGCACGGAGTCTGCTTGTCCTTCTCCCTCCTTCTCTGCCCCTCTCCCGCCTGCTCACTTGCTGGCGATCTCTCTAAAATAAATAAATAAATAAATAAATAAATAAATAAATAAATAAATAAATAAATAAAATCTTAAAAAAACATTTATCAAATTTAATACCTATTTATGGAAACACTATCTGCAAACTAGGAACAGAAAGGATTTCCTCAACCAATAAAAGCTGCAAACTAGGAATAGAAAGGACTTCCTCAACCAATAAAAACCAACTATGAAAAGTTAACATATTTATTTGTGAAATGTTGAGCAATTTCCTCCTAAGATTCAGAGCAAGACAATTATATTCAATATCATCCTGAAAGCCCTAGCCAGTGCACTAATTAAGAAAATTATAAAGATTGGAAAGAAAGAATTAAAACTGTCTCTAGTCATGGAAGACATGATTGTGTAGAAAATCCTAGAAACTATCAAAAAAATACTAGAATCTATAAGTGAAACTTTTAAGGATATGATTTTTTTTTAAAAAATGATATGATTATAAAAGGTCAATGTAAAAATCAAATGTGTTTCTATATACTGT
>NC_138369.1:92241880-92265074 GCF_054177405.1 Leptonychotes weddellii | reverse complement strand
AGGTCTGCTCTATGTCCTTCTCTAAAATTGGCAAAAGCTCCCTGAGGGACCATAATAGCACCCAGGGCTGAGCCATGGAGAACTACAAAGTTGGTCGAACTCTTCAGGTGTCCTCTATCCCACTTTCGGCAGCTTCTCCCCCAGTCACCTTCAAAGGTCTGAATCCCCCCTGTGGCCACCCCTTCTCAGATCTTCCCTTTCCTGTAGGGCTTCCATGCTACCTAACTCATGTCTCATTCTCTCCTTCTAATCACAACTTCTTTTCCTTTAGAGAAGCTGATTTGATGTGTTATGAAAACATTATTAACAACAACGACAAACTAAAATCAAATGAACATGTACATGTATCAGGTAAACCCGCACGTTTGGATTAAAGCAAACACAATATTACTTTGCACAACTCCCAGCCTTCTAAATATCTGATCGTTAAGTCTCAAAAATATGATATCCCATTTTTGAAATACTTCACTTCCGATTGCTATTTCATTGTTGTTGTTGCTTTAACAAAATATCTCCTAGAGCTCTTCAATTAGCTCATCCATCCACCTCTATCTACCTACAGATACATTTTACCTTGTGGTTTGAAGAGTAGAGAACTTTATCTTCTACCCTGTCTTTCCTTTCACTATAGAAAAAAATGTACCTCAATTAAAAAAAAAACAAACCTCTTATATTGCCTAAAAGACACTCTTTAGGTCATCTGTATACATGTCTAGGTTACCTGAGCCTAGTCTTGAATTGTTTTTGAAATATTTTACAACTATGCATTGCCTACATTAAGCACACTCTCTACTGCTCATTGTCTTTGAGCTGGTTTTATTATATTGGTCCTTTGGGTTCTCTTCTAAAGAGGTTATAACGTCTGCCTGGTTTCTTCACTGAATGAATTAAAATACAGTTTTTAATATGTATTCATTTTTCTATCTGCATGAGTCATAACTTTAAGACATCTAAAAGTTATCTTTAATAGCACAGACCTTTCCATGTTCTGGTTAATCACTGTAGTATTTACACATCAATATGGTGGTTTATAATATTCATAGCTGTAGTACTTTGATTTTATTTTATATTAAGCTTTGTAATTCTGATGTTTTAAAGAGGTTTATTAAATTCTTATAATACCAACTTCATTCTGACCCTACCAGTAGTTTCATATGCTGAATATTACCTTTTATATAGATACTGTTACATTAATACTCATGATGGTATAAGTTTGAAAATGATGGGCCAATGAATATATTTCCTAGGTTTTGAAACTTGGTCCATAAAGATAGGACATGGCCAGTAGCTTTGGTATCTGAAGAGATTCTGGGAAGTGACTATGGGGGAAGCGTCTCTCTCTCTCTCTCATTCTGTCTGGCTCCAAAAAGAATAAGTATTGGAATAAGATGTTTGTCATCTGCCATCTTATATTAACATCATTTGGTGCATTAGTTTTAAAGTTTTATCCCTAAGCCAGATGAGCTAAAATCAGCATGTATTTCATCCTGAAACCATATTGCTTTCTACCAGCTTTGTTCTTAAGCCCTCAGAACTCCATACAGCACTACAAGAATGATTTGAAATTGGCTCCAAGAATTCAGCAATATTTTAAAATCCTTGAATAAGAAACTGAAGTCCTTTCCCTAATATCCATTTTCTTGCTATGATTTTCCTCAGTTCGGAGTCAGTCTTCTCTGCTCCCTCACTCCTAAATATAAGAGACTGAGAATTTGCTTAGTACTGCTGAGTTGATGGCTTTTGGGGACATTACACAAAGTATCCTTCCCTCTGGCCCAAGCTCTTAACCAGATCCCCTTATAAATACAGTTGTGTCTTTGCAATAGACATTGCACTAATACATTGGAAAGGTTCAATGACCCGAACGTTGAAAGAGATTTCCATCTTTGACACATTCTAAAATTATAGTCAACAAACATGACCAATCACCATTCATTCCCTATAGCATCTATTTGATGATTTTTGGTTTGTTATTTAAAACCTTCTGTTACTCAGATTCCTAAAACTTTCCATTGCTGGTGTCATTTCAGGCTAGAAACTCTAATATGTGATTAGGGCATTGGTCTCACTGTGACAAACTTCAGCTGATGAACATTATTAGCCTGCCTTCCCTTTCCCAGGCCCTGAATTCCTCCCTAGGAGCCTAGGACAGGTGATTTCCTAAGCAAAGTATGTCACCCTCAATGGTATAAGGAAAAAAACGATGATCACATAAACCCCTAAAAACAAAAAGAGAGAAGATTCCACCACACCTTTCTCAGGGTAATACCAGAAATAGATACCCCTAATCCAAAAATGAGTCGGCAGATTCTGCTTGTTCTGAGGGAATGCAGAGTCCATTATTCAGCCTTGTCCCTTGTCCAATTATACTGAAATACAGAAATTTGGAAACTAAATCCATAGCAGTGTTTTTTTTTGTTTTTTTTTTTTTTAAGGCACCAAGACTAGTTTTCCTAGTAGGAATTGCAAAATACCCGCCCTCACCAAAGTAGCTGACATACCAAATGAAAGAATTAATCGAAGTATCAGTGGCACCTCACAAGAGGAAATGATATCCAGCCAACTCTCAAATGTACATTCAAGGTATAGTAGGTGCCATGAGCTCAAAAAGAAAATGAGGAAAGAGAAATTTCCCTAACAGAATCTCTCCTAGGCCCTTGATCCCTCCCTAGTACCCTCAAACAGGTAATTTACCAGAAAAAAAAAAAATGGATCATCCCATAAGATGAGTGGAAGAAACAACAGTGATCACATAAACAAAAATGAGGTAGGGGTGCCTGGGTGGCTCAGTCAGTTAGGTGTCTGCCTGTGGCTCAGGTCATGATCCCAGGGTCCTGGGGTCAAGCCCTGCATCGGGCTCCCTGCTCTTCAGGGACTCTGCTTCACCCTCTCTCTCTGCCCCTGCTTGTGTGCTCTCTCTCTCTCTCTCTCTAATAAATAAATAAAATCCTTTAAAAAAATGAGGCAGAGAGATTGAATGGATACTTTCTCAAGCTAGCAGAGGTGATCCCACAAAATGAGTTAGCAGTTTCTGCTGATTCTAAATGTATGTATCCCTCTGCTTATGCTAATTTTGTTCCATAAAGGAAAAATTATGCAAAAGGACAGTAGGTTGATTTTTTATATTTGCCACTTCATAGTTTAAAACATGAGGCCAACAAAAATATTATAACTGAAATAAAATGATTCTTTTGTGTTAGGATTATAGTATATATGTACTATAAACATATATAATGCATTAAACATACCAGTTGAGTCACTTTTGCTGCTACCATACCTCCAGAACTATCACCTGAAATACAGATTTGGGAAGGATCCACTATATATTTTGTAAGAATTTTATCCTGTTGAAGAAATTTGACCACAGAAATGACATCTTCATAGGAAAGAGGGAATTGATATTGAGGAGCTAGTCTATAGCTTAAGAAAAAAAGAGAAAGTGACCAGACATATATGATTATACTTCGGTTGCATGTATCCAAGTGTCTCTCAATTTAACCAACAGGTCCAGTGAGCCAAATTGGCCCTACTTGGAATCTTTTATTTCACCAATCAAGCTTAGATTTACTACCAACTTCCATCTTTAAAATAAAAAGGAGATTCTGGTATAAAGATTTTAAAATGTTGACTCTATGGGGAGATGAGAGAGATAAGGATTATGTCTTCATCCTTGTAAAATTATATGTAAAATTTTCAGCAAAAAACAGTAAGGGAGATGCTCTGTAGTGTTCATCAGATTCTTGATGGAATTAGTGACTCAAAGTTTTCACAACCATTGTTGAGAGTGCACAAGAGATTTAAAAGCAGCTCATCTGAGAGCAAATGATTTGTGGGTATCTTATATTAGAAATTTATTTGGGTAGAAAATCTTCAAGATGGCATATGCTATCTTATATCATGAGCACTACCTGAATTCTTGATTCAAAATAAAAGCTTTGAGGGGCACCTGGGTGGCTCAGTTGGTTAAGCAACTGCATTCAGCTCAGGTCATGATCCTGGAGTCCCGGGATCAAGTCCTGCATTGGGCTCCCTGCTCAGCGGGGAGTCTGCTTCTCCCTCTGACCCTCCCCCCTCTCATGCTCTCTCTCTCTCATTCTCTCTCTCTCTCTCATTCTCTCTCTCAAATAAATAAATAAAATCTTAAAAAAAAACGAAAACAAAATAAAAGCTTTGAAATATAAATATTTAAGTATAGTAAGGGATTTGGCTCAATGGTCAGAACAACATTTGTAAAGCAAATTATCACACTACCCGTTAATGCATACGTATATGTATATGTGTACAGATATGTGTGTGTGTATATATATATATATATATATATTTTCTTTGAATATAAGAGCAACCTCTATTGGATTGTCTTATTTTTTTTTTAAGATTTTATTTATTTATTTGACAGAGAGAGACACAGCGAGAGAGGGAACAGAAGCAGGGGGAGTAGGAGAGGGAGAAGCAGGCTTCCCGCCGAGCAGGGAGCCCGATGTGGGGCTCGATCCCAGGACCCTGGGATCATGACCTGAGCCGAAGGCAGATGCTTAACGACTGAGCCACCCAGGCGCCCCTGGATTGTCTTATTTTTTTATTTCTACCTATACTAGTAATCTTACTCTCCATAAAAATTGGTGAATTAACAATGTCAATACTAAACATTAAATACTGACCATATGGCCCTTGCATGTTTGTCATATTGTAATCTGTAGCTAAAATATCTGAAATATAATAAGATACAAACAAAGTAACATATCAGAATGTAACTGTTACTTTAAATGCTCTGCAGGGCAAAGAACAAATATCGTAAGTAACTGATGGAGCTCTCTAGCCAGATACGATACATACCACCATTTCAGAAGTATATTTAAAATGATAAGGTGGTCTATTAGGTTAAAATTATAGCGTGAAAGGAAGACTATCCTTTTAAATGATAAACAATAAATATCTGTGAAAACACAGGGATTCTTCTAGTTGCGCTAAAGCAGCAACTATGACGAGGGTAGCAGTGGTTCCACTTGCTTAAGTTCTCACTTTACCAAGAAACCCCACCATGTACTGGGTCGAAGTCTCCAGGTATATTCTGTACTATGTAATGGATAAGAGAGATGGGAAAAGAAAATTCTTCGTACTGACGATGAAGTACAGAGTACCTCTGAATAGGTCAGAAAGTACTTGGCATTTACTAGTCTTTCTGGTATATTGTTGAAAATTCAGGCAAAAATCATGAGCAACTAAGATCTCTCCTTTTGACAATCACTTAAGATTCCGAGATGCTCCCAACGTTTGCCACCCAATGTTCTTCCAACCAAGAATATCTATAAAATGAATCTTTTTATTACCAGCTCAAACAAGACCCAACAGCTCAAATGTATAGTGGGTAATTAAGCACTTAGACAGTCCTAGAATTATCACAGCTGTGTTGCCAAAAATGCTCACCCAGCAGCTCTGAGAGGTCACTACGCTGGCAGAGACAAGAAGCTGGGCCCCCTTGGGAAGGGGGGGATGATACAACAGTAATAAAAGGTATTGACTTGAACCCCAAATACCTATCCCGGTTTTTCTGAGGGTCGGGTGCCTTCTCTGGAAATCAGTCAATAAAATATACCGTCAATAAAAAAAATGGAAAACCATCGACACTTGTGAAATGTGATCGAAATATGATTAACTGGTGGAATCCCTATATTCTCACTTTTTCTGTTGCCATGTGGAGATATTCAAAGGTAAAAGATTTGATGACTGCCACCAAATGGAAAACGTCACTGCAGAAGACAATATATTCAAAGACAACGACTCATGACAAAGCATAAAAAGCTCAGGGAAATAAATGTTAAATACAATTGAAATAAGAATTTGAAGAGGAGTAGGGGTATAAAGCAAAACCACAAAGGAAAATAGTTGGTGATACAAATCTGGAGGTCCACAGGTGGGTAGAGGTGGGTAAGGTTGAAAAGTTTGGAGGACTAAATAAAAGAGCATGAATGTCAAAAACTACAGAAAGGAATACTGAGAAACATGAACACTTACAAAGAGTAAAGACAGAGAACTTGTTTTTGTGTGTTGGTGTTTGTGTTGTTTTGAAGAGGGAGGTGCAGATGAAGGGAAAGGGGAGGGGCAAAAGGAAGTTTGAAGAAATTTGTTTCATAGAACTAAGGGAGCAGAGAGTTTCAGTGAAGTAGAGGGGAATGGCCATTCTCAAATTACACAGCTTAAAGAATTATTCAAAAGAGGAAAATAGAGTTCACAGTGTATAGAAATGAGTCTGAGAAAGAAAAGAGAACTACCTAGAGAGAGGGACTTAGGAACAAAATACAAGTGGTAACATGTTAGGAGTCAATTGGGAGGACATGTTTGTAGGTAGAAAAATGAAAGAGAAAAACTGATAAAACCAAATAGTAGGAGGAAATAGCACAAGTGAAGTGGAGAGATTCAACTTTGCCCAAAGATAAAAATGCCTTTTCCAAGGACATAAATAGAAAGAAGTAAAGCTAAAGGACTAATATGGTGCAAATAATTTTTTAAAGATTATTTATTTATTTGAGAGAAAGAGAGAGAGAGCACGAGTGGCGGATAGGGACAAAGAGAGAGGGAGAAGCAGATTTCCTGCTGAGCTGGACTCAGGGCTCCACAAGGGGCTCTGTCCCAGGACTCCAGGGGTCAAGACCTGAGCAGTAGGCAGATGTTTAACTGACTGAACAACCTAGGCGCCCCTAGTGCTAATAATTTTTAAGGGCATGTGAGGTGGGCTGGGGGAGGGGAGCAGTGTCGGATTATGGACATATGTCCTTGATAGCTCAGGGAGGATGAACTGAGTCTTAGAAAGTGTGCTGAAGGTTAAGAAGAGTCATTGGCATGATGGAGAAGAGGAACCAACTACATGTAAGGCACAGCATCTTAAAGCCACATGGGGGGCACCGATGGGGCTGTTCACCAGTGGTGTGAGGGTGAGTCCTGTGGGTCCTGCTGGCAAGGCTAGTTTTGGCTACTGGTTCCACCACTTACTAATAGTAAGACTTTGAATAAGTTACTTAACCATTCTGTGTCTACTTCTTTCTCTCTAAAACTGTGAAAATAGGGCGCCTGGGTGGCTCAGTCGTTAAGCGTCTGCCTTCGGCTTGGGTCGTGATCCCAGGGTCCTGGGATCGAGTCCCGCATCGGGCTCCCTGCTCAGTGGGAAGCCTGCTTCTCCCTCTCCCTCTCCCCCTCCCGCTGCTTGTGTTCCTGCTCTCGCTATCTCTCTCTCTGTCAAATAAATAAATAAAATCTTTAAAAATAAACAAATAAATAAAACTGTGAAAATAATACCCACCCTAAGAACATGCTTACCTATGAAAATAGCCAAAAATGTAGTAGAAAAACAAAATGGAATTAAAAATATTCAAATAATCCAAAAGAAGGTAAGAAACAAAGGAACAAAAAGTAAAGGGGCTAAACAGAAAACAATAATACACTTTAGATCTAATTCTAACATATCAAAGATTATATCAACTACAAACACATCAATTAGGAATTTTCAAAGGATTTTTAAAAACCTCAAATATAAAGGCGCCTGGGTGGCTCAGTCAGTAGAGTGTCCAACTCTTGATTTCAGCTCAGGTCATGATCTCAGGGTTTGGGGTGGAGCCCCACATCCGGCTCCACACTCAGTGGGGGGTCTGCTTGAGATTCTCTCTCTCCCTCTCCTTCTGCCCCCTCTCCACTCACATGCTCTCTCTCTCTAAAATAAAATCTTTAAAATAAAACTCAAATATATGCTATGTATAAGAAGCTCATAAATATAAAAATATAATGATATAGATAGTTGAAAGTAAAGGGACAAAAAATATATAGCATGCAAACAATAATTAAGAGAAAACTATAGTGCTTATGCTTATATCAGAAAAAGTGGACTTCAGACCAGGAAAAACTACTCAGGTTAAAGACATACATTCCATAATTATAAAAATCAATTCACCAAGACAATAATGCAAAATGAGTAAGTGCTTATTAATAGAGCTCAAAAATGCATGAAACAAAACTGATGGAATTGCAAAGAGAAATAGATAATCCACATAATTATAAATATCAACACTTTTCACTTGGTAATTGATGGAAAAAATAGAAACTCATTAAAGTTATAAAAAGCCTGAATGACTTTATGTGACATTTGTAGCATACACAAAAATGGAAGAATATACAACCTTTTTGAATGCATATGGAATTGTCACTAAAATACACCACATTCTGAGCTTTTAAACAAACTTGAAGAAATTGAAGTCACGGAAACTATGTTGTCTGACCATAATAGAATTAAACTAGGAATCAAGAATAGAAGATGGAAAAATTGTCAGATATTACAAAATTAAAAAAATATTTTTAATAAAAATCACATATATTTAAGGTATACTACATACTGATTTGATATGCATATAGTGAAATTATTACTATAGTCAAGCTAATTAACATATCTATCTCCTTACAGTTATCTTTTCTTGTGTATGTAGTGAGAGTACTTGAAATCTACCCTCTTAGCAAATTTCCGGTATCCAATATGGTATTATTAACTATAGTCATCTTATGGAACATTAGATTCTACATAACCAACATCTCTTCATTTCTACCACCCCACCTCTAGCAACCACCATTCTACTCTCTGCTTCTGTGTATTAGACTTTGTTAGATTCCATATATAATTGAAATCCTGTAGTACTTGTTTTTTTCTGTGTCTGGCTTATTTTACTTAGCATAACACCCTCTGGGTTCATCTATGTTGTTGCAAATGGCAGGATCTCCTTTTTTAAGGCTCAGTGATATTCCACTGTATATTTGCACATTTGATTATTCATTCATCCACTTATGGACATTTAAGTTGTTTCCATGTTTTGGCTATTGTGAATAATGCTGCAATCAACCTGAAAGGGCATATATCTCTTTCATGTTCTTTGGGTATATACACAGAATAGTGATTGCTGGATCATAGGATAGTTCTATTTTTAGTTTCTTGAGGAATCTCCATACTGTTTTCCACAGTTGATATACCAACTTACATTCCCACCCACAGTGCACAAGGGTTCCTTTCTCTCCACATCCTCACCAACACTTGTTATTTTTTATCTTTTTGATAACAGCCATCCTAAGAGGTGTGAGATGATACCTCTTTGTGGTTTTGATTTGCATTTCTCCATTGATTAGTGATGTCAAGCACCTTTTCATATACCTGTTGACCATTTATATGTCTTCTTTGGGGGAAAAAAAAGTCTATTCAGGACCTTTTTCCTCTTTATAAATTAAAAAAATTTTTTTTGCCATTGAGTTGTATGAGTTCCTTATGTATTTTAGATATTAGCTCTTATCAGATACATAGTTTGCAAATATTTTCTCCCATTCTGTAGATTGCACTTTCATTTTATTGTTTCTTTTGCTGTGCAAACACTTTTTAGTTTGATGTAATGCCACCTATTTTTGCTTTTTGTTAGTTGTGCTTTGGTGTCATCTCAAAATATCATTGCTAATGCCAATGTCGAGGAGTTTTTTCCCTACATTTTCTTCCAGGATTTTTCATGGTTTCAGATCTTACATTTAAGTCTTTCATCCATTTGAAGTTTATTTTTGTGTATAGTATAAAATAGGAGTCCAGTTTCATTCTTTTACATACGGATATCCAGTTTTCCCAACACCATTTATGGAAGAGATTACCTTTTTTCCATTGTATATTCTTGGTAACTTTATCAAAAATTAATGGAGTATATATGCCTTGGTTTATTTATGGATTTTCTGTTCTGTTCCATTGGTCTATGTGTCTTTTTATGCCAATACTATATTGTTTTGATTACTATACTTTGTAATACAGTTTGAAATCAGGAAGGGTGATGCCTCCAACTCTGTTTTTCTCTCCCAAGATTGCTTTGACTATTCAGGATCTTTTGTGGTTCATTGAATCTTAGAATTGTTTCTTCTATCTCTGTGAACAATTTCATTGGAATTTTGACAGGGATTGCATTGAATCTGTATATTGCTTTGGGTGGAAGTCCTAGTTAGTGCAACAAAGCAGAGAAAGAATAGTTTATGTGGATCAGAAAGAAAGGAATAACAGTCTCTCTCTGTTTTCAGTCAACAGGTTATCTAAGTAGAAAATATTATGGGATTTATAAAAAATAATAAAAAGCCCTTAAAATGAATAAGTAGGTTTAGCTAAACCAAAGGATACAAAGTCAATATAAAAAATCAATTTTATTTCAAAATTAGCAATGAGCAAATGCAAATCAAAATTTAAAAATATCAATTGCAACAGCACCAAGAACTGAAATACTTAGTTATAAATATAACAAAATACATCCAGTATTCATTTGCTGACAAGCATAGAACACTGATGGAAGAAACCAAAGACCTAATTAAATTGAGAATTATATGTTAATTGATCAGATGACTTAATATTGTTAAATGCCAATTTTTTCTAAATTAGTTTATAGAGTTAATCTAATCCCAGTCAAAATCTCATCAGAATTTTTGTCACCAATAAGATAAACTTAAATATTTTATGGAAAGGAAGATTAATTATAATAGCCAAAGTGATTTTGAAAATTAAGAACAAATTTAGAAGACTCACACAACCTGGTTTCAAGATTACTAAAAAGCTATCACAGTTAATACAGTGTAGTATTGGGAAATGCTGGGCTCACAGATCCAAGGAGGAAAATAGTATCTGTCCAGAAATAAACCAAAATCAATTTGTCCAATTTATTTTTGACATATCAGTACAGACAATTCAATGAAGAAAAGTAGCTGTTTCAACAAATTGGAACAATTGGACATATCCATATGCAAAAAGAATGTATCTTGACCTGCTCCTCACACCTAATACAGAATTAACTCACAATGAGCTCAATACTTAAATGTAAAATGTAAAACTACAAAACTTTCAGAAGACAACATAGAAGAACATCCTTGTGATCTTAGGCTAGGTAAAAGTTCTTAGATATGATACTAAAAAATAATACATAAAAGTTTTTTTAAAAAAAGATAAATTGGATTTCAACAAAATTAAAAGCTCTTGTTGTATAATGTAAGACAATAAAAAGAGAAGCAACAGACTAAGAGAAAATGTTGGCAAATCAAATATCTGCCAAATGACTTGTGTCCAGAATAAGACACTCTCAATATTCAACAAAAATAAAGAGCAAATTTTTCTTGAAATAAAGATAAGATTTGAACATATACATCACCACAAAAATATGAAATAGCAAATAAGTACATGAAAAAACACTTGTCATCTTTAGTAACTAAGGGAATGCAAATGTATATTAATGAGATATTTCTATACACTTATTCGAGTGGTTTTTAAAGAGGGGCACCTGGGTGGCTCAGTTGGTTGAGCATCAGACTCTCCATTTAGGCTCAGGTCATAATCTCAGGATTGTGAGATTGAGGCCCAAGTTGGGCTCCATGCTCAGCTGAGAGACTGCTTGAGATTCTCCCTCCCTCTTTGCCCCTCCCCCAGTCACTCTCTCTGTCTCTGTCTCTGTCTCTCACTCTCTCACAAATAAATAAATCTTTAAAAAATTGTTAGAAGGGCTTTTAAAGAAAAACAGAAAATACTAAGTGATGATCATGATGCAGAACTGCTAGAACTTTCATACATTGTTGATGTGAATGCAAGACAGGATAGGCTCTTTGGAAAACAATTTGGCAGTTTTATATAAAGTTAAATATATAATATCTATATAATATCACCCAATACATCTAGTTCTAGGTATTTACCCAACAGAAAATGGAATTTTTGTTCAAACAAAAGCCTATATATGAATGATTTATCAGGTGAGGAAGTGTTTACTCAAAAGAGCAGCATAAAGGTGATTTTGAAGGGTTGTGTTTCTTGATTATTATGGTGGTTACTTGAATCGATTTTAACATGTGTTAAATAATTTTAACACATGTTAAACCCCATAAAACTGTATGACAAACAGAACAAATTTTGCTATACACAAAGTTAAAATTAAATGTAAAATGTGACACAATGATAAAAATTAGAGTCTGAATCAAGACGGTCTGGGTTTGATTCCCAATTCCACAAATGATTAACTGTAAGTCTGTGGTTTACTTATTCCCTGTGCCTCATTTTCCTCATCTTTAAAATGATGATAATGGGGGCACCTGGGTGGCTCAGTCGTTAAGCATCTGCCTTCGGCTCAGGTCATGATCCCAGGGTCCTGGAATCAAGCCCTGCGTCGGTCTCCCTGCTCCGCAGGAAGCCTGCTTCTCCCACTCCCACTCCACCTGCTTGTGTTCCCTCTCTCGCTGTCTCTCTCTCTCTGTCAAATAAATAAATAAAACCTTTAAAAAAATAAATAAATAAATAAAATGAGGATAATGATAGTGACTTCTTCAAAATGCAGTTGTAAATGTTAAATAATACTTTTAAGAAAAGTAAAGTTGGTCAGGGTATATTGTAAATGTTCAACACATTTTAACTTTTTTCATTATGAATGTATATTAAAAATATTCTTAAATATTTTCATTGCTAGTTAAAAATGATACAGTGAAGATCTTTTCAATTTAGTAAATATGTCATTTTAAAACTAACTTTTATAGAGTTTTGGCTCCTCATCTCTCACAGCTCCAAGGAGTAGATACTGACTAGCTCTCTAACTAGAGAATGAATGATAACCAGCCACCATTTAGACATCACTAAGTGATGCTTAAAACACAGAACCTTTTATTATTAGAGTCAAGCTGCAACATGTGGATTACATTTCTTATTTTACCATGGAAGAAACTGAGCCACAAAAGGATTAAGTAGACTCTTTAAGATCTGATTGGCTTTGAAGCTCATGCTCTTTCTTCTACTTTATGCTATCTATAATTTGAATGTGTAACTTCACAGCCTCACATTTATTCTGCACCAATTTATCAAGAACTGTGATGTTTGCTTTCCTGGTATTTATTAAAAAATTAAACTCCTCTCTGGGAATCACCTGAGTTACTATAATTCAGATATGACAGAGACAACATGGTTATTCATTTAACAGGTAGAAGCTGATCAGTTACTACCATAATTCATATGTCTGTGTGTACATTATTTGTAGTCGGTTCTATTTTAGATGTGCAATGTCTTAATTCTAGTTTGCATTTGGTAGAGTAGAAGTTGAATTCTACAGCTGCATACTTTCAGAATGTGCTACCATTGATGAGGAAATAAGCTTTAGTTAGTTCCCTCTGAAGTTTAAAGAATATATGAGCTATTTGGGAAGGTAACACAGTAGTTTCTCTATAGGGCTGGCACTTGCTCATGTACCTATTCCTCTATTATCCAGTGAATGAAAAGGTGAATCATTAGCAATAAAAGGGGGGGAAATGGGGCCAGGGGTGATTCAGCATACTTTGGATTTTGAGCAGGAGATATCTCAACTATCTAGTTGGACAGATCTCTCATCTTCTGTGTAGCACCCAAGGCAGCATATACCATGCATTGCTCTCCTCTGAACACTTATTGCCTGTTGATGCATTCTCCCTAAACTTCCTATTGTCACTGTCATCCACAAGCCTCAGGACAGCAGCATGTTTTCACAGGGGAGCAAGTATTTTTAATGAGGCAGATCTGAGTTCAAATTCTGTCATGTCACAAAAAATCCAAAATCCAGCAATTTAGGACTCAAGATAGACAAAAGAAGTGGTTTTCAATGGGGCATCTGGGTGGCTCAGTCAGTTAAGCATCTGCCTTAGACTCAGGTCATGATTCCGGAGTCTCAGGATCAAGCCCTGCATCAGACTCCCCACTCAGCAGGGAGTCTGCTTCTCCTTCTGACCCTCTCCCATATTGCGCACGCTCTCTCTCTCTCTCTCAAAAAAAAAGTGGTTTTCAAGGTGTGGTGTTGGAATCCCTGTGGTACTCTAAAACATGTTCAGGGAGTATGCATAATACTGACACACCCTGCCTTTTCTTTTCAATCTAACTCCCTCATGAGTAAGCAGTGGGGTTGTCCAGAGGCTATGACATGTGATATTGCAACTGACTAAATGTAAAAGCAGGTATGAGAATCCAGCTATATTTCATAAAGTGAGACATTAAAAAGATTTGCAAAAATGGAAAACAATGTCACTATCATAGCTAATTTATCTTGTCTTAAAAATATACTTAATTTTAATAAAACTATTATCTATCTTAACGTTTAATGAGATTATTATCACCATCATTAAGTGAATTTTTATTGAGGTCAGTTTCTAATGCAGTAAATATTGATAAGTATTATAAATAGAAAAAAAGCTCTTTGGGGTCCATAATAACTTATACAGTTCCTGCAATCAAAAAGTTTGATAACCACTGAGAAAGAGAAAGATGTTAAAACAAAAAAGGTACTAAAAATACATCAAAATATAAACATAATCAAGGCATACGTGTAAATTTTAAGAGAATGTATGAGACCAGGTTCCCTCAGAAATGTCAGATATAATCAAGTTACTTGACAACCTTCCAAATTTTCCACTTAGACAATACAATTTTTTATTCTTATCACAACATACAGTGTATTTATCTTTAGTTATAGACTCTTATCAGCAAGAATTTTCTCTCCCTCTGCTTTGTACTAGAGATTAAATTGGTTTGTTAATAATTAATTTAATTAAATTAGCATTATTTGACTGATTTGTCCTAAAAGAAAACCAAAGTCTCTTTCAAAGAAAGTTGACATGTACTTGCAACAAAGCATCCCAATTCTCTGGGGAAAAGAATTCCTATAAGCGAAGTTTTTATGAAAGCCTGCACAACCCCCACCTGCCTAGATTTTTCAGCGTTTTCTGGTATCAGTGCATAAGCATAATACGCAAAGAGAATACAGATCAGTCCAAAGCACTGAGTTTTGTACCCCATGATATTCTTTTCACAATCTTATATAGCAATAATTTAATGCCACTCTACATACTAAATGCTAAGTAGTAGGACAAAGGAAAATGGCTCTCTCAAGTGATCTGACCATTTTAGCAACATCCACCTAACAGTGTCAACATTAACAGTGACAGTAGCAATTGTTTTAACAATTACACAATATATCCCATCAATATATCCCAATATATTGAAACACAATTCACAATATATCCCATCAAGTATCCTGATAGAGTAGTAAATAATTTAAAATGCTGGCCAAAGTTCTTTCACCCTCTGACAGCATAATCATCCCAGCACAATAAGTTTTACTGAGAGTCTTGGGAGAGCAAAGATAGGCTATGAAGTCTGTTTCTCCCATTAGTTTTTTGCAAGGATTAGTGAAAAGAAGCTTAAAAAAGGGAACTGTCAGGTAATATTTAGTCAAACTCATGGCTAATGCTTGTGGCATAGATCACTAACAAAGTTAAAATCCAAGGTGAACCAACTGAGTGTACATAAGAAAAGAAGAAACCGGTATTCTCGTCCAAGTTCCAAAATTAATTCATCCAGTAGAGAAATATTTATGGAATGTTTACCCAATGTTGCATACGAAAAATTTCAACCTGTATTATTGTATAATCATGGGAAAGGTATTCATTAAGCAAATATTTATTGCATGCCTTATAAATACTAATCAGTATTCGATAAAATGGATACAAAATTGAGCAAAACCTGGCATTTGTCCATTCCTTTGTGGAGCTTTCTCGATCTTTCTGATTTCCATTTCCTAAGACCATTTTTGGAAATTTTATCATAGAAGAGTTAATTTGGGGCCCCTTCTGTTTCTCCACACATGTTGCAGCAGAAGTTGTTATTGTTACTATAGTTGCTGTATTATCTCCATGCCATAATTCCTTATTGTAACCCTGATTTATTATATTTCTTAGCACCAGACTGACAGGAAAAAAGATCATTCTAAAACAGTTGAGCAATAAAAACTACATGGGTGGAAGAGGAAGAAAAGGCTAAAAATAGGCTAAATATGAACATCCCAACATGTACATAATGAAAAAGTCAACATTTTAAAATATCAATTTCATTTTGCAAGCCTTCTTTCCTACAAATGTTAAAAGAAACTAAGGGGGAAGGGGACATCATTTTATTAAAGAAAACAATAGTAAGAAAGATGGATGATATTACACACCAAGCAACAAAGCAACAGATACCAGAAGACAATAAAATGATATCTTTAAAATACTGAGGGGAAAAAAGAAAGTAGCTGCCAATATAAAATGTATATCTAAAAAATATCCTTCAATGAAGGAAAAATAAAGATAAACAAAGCTAATTTGTCACCAGCAGATTCACAGTGCAAGAAAGACTGATAAAAGAAAAACCAAAATAATACCAGAAAATCCAAAAATAATCCCAGAGAATAATACCAGCTGGCAAGAAGAAACCAAAATGGGTTTGAAACATGTTAAGGATATCCATTCCCACTAATTCTATTCTACCTTTTATTGGTTATTTACTCACTTAATCCAGTGAAATAAGTCAAGAAGAAGTAATATGAGGCATAAAGACAGAAAACAATAAATCTCTCTTTGCTCTCAGGTGATACACTCATACATACAAAAAATCCTGAAGACTACATGTAAACAAGCCATTAGAACTGAAATGTAAATTTAGCAACATCACTGAGTAAAATATAAATATTACAAATCTAATATATGTTCACATGCTAGTAACAAAGAATTTGAATATAAATTTTAAAAGTAAACATTTAAAAATCTCTTAGTTTCCTGGCCAAAATACAGTAATAGGCAGGTCTACCCTCCCTAACACATGTAGACAGAAAACCTAATACACACAAAAACAATTGAAAATATATGAAGCAATCGTTTTCAAGACACTGAACATCAGGAAAAGAAAGAGTATAATTCCTGAAAGGTGAAAAATCAGCCAAATGAGTCCAATTATTGCCCTAGCTTACTGCCTCGGGAGAGTTTCCTGTGCCATACAGAAGGGAAACCAGGAGAAGCCTGGTGATTCCCTAAGATGAAGAAACAAAGCTAGGTGTCCTTAAGAAACCACTGTGGCTGCAGTTCATTAGGACAGAAGACCATAGCTGAGAGCTGCACAGAAAAAGAATTTCTGAGATCTGCAGCAGGTCCTCCTCGAGTACTAACTGACACATGCATATGGGGAAAATACCTGGGAAAAAGGAAAGAACCAGTTGAAAAAATTAGAGTGAACAATGATTAGTATTCACAGAGGGCCAGGACTCGTCGCTGTTCTAAGAGTCATACTGGAAAATCTGAAGATTCATGGGGCGAAACTGAAAACACAGAAAGGCCTTACCTCAGGAGTGGGGACTGATTAGCCCTACACTGAATACTGCTCTTGTTCTGCCTACAAATCTTCAAAGCAAGAACTAAAAGAGTCAAATTATTAAAAATATCCAGCACACAGAAAGGAAAAATTCATAACTCCCAGCACCCAATAAAAAACAACCTAGCATGCAAATATACTGAGGAAAGAAACACATAATGAATAAATAAATCAATGAATCAAAACTGAACAGACTGGCACAAATGTCAGCATTATCAGCCAAAGACATTAAGAGAGTGTTCATAACTGTATACCAAAATGTTCTATAGGTTATATAGAAACATGGAAAGTATAAAAATGAGCCAAATTGACCTTCTAGTCTGAACAAAATGGCATAGACTCATTTATTCCTGCTTCTTTTAGGTACAACTATAAACTCTAAAACAGTGCAAGAGGTAAATAAACGAAAACTCTAAAAGTTGGAAACAAGAGGGTGGACAGATTAGGGACCCCAAGACTAGAGAAAAAAACATAGAAACATGGCAACATGTTTCCTTCCTTCCTTCCCTCCTTCCCTCCTTCCCTCCTTCCTTCCTCTTTTCTGTAAGGAATACTCCTATGACTCTGAAAAGCATCGAAAAATACATTTTCATAAAGGTGGGGGAAACTGAGTTTCCTGGGATGGGGCCTCAGTCTTCCAGCTGCGCTTTGGGTGTTGTGTGGATTGGCCCACATACCAAGGGGATCCTCGATCCAGGTCCCAGGGGAGGGAAGCCTCAGTTCACACAGCAAGGGGAGGGTACATGTTGGTCTGTGCCTCCACAGATTCTATTCATTCATGACCCACCTTTTCCCTGTCCTGTTTCCAGTGGAACAGGTGATCAAAAACCACATCCTCAAACTCTTCCAGAGCAACCTGGAAGATACACTCAAAAATGTTATCAGTTTATCAAGATGGAAACTTAAAATAAAATTCTTTTTAGAATAAGCTCCAACACGTAAAGAGTTTATAAGTCATCACACAATCTTCACAAGAAGACAAAATCCAAGCAATCATAAAACCAATAACTTTTTTCTTAGATTCATCAGAGAATTGAGGTCACAGGGCAAAAAACCTCCCCAAATCTGGACAGACATGCAAGTACAAAGAATCACAGCCAAGATCAAATTATCTGAAGCAAAAGCCACTGGAACCAGGAACTGGTAGAAAGACTTAAATGATAATTTTGACAAATGGCTGGATGCTGAGTGTGGGCAAACTAGGGAGTTAAAACCTTCTGGAGACCCAGACATAAGGGGTTCACCACACTTTCATGGATGTTACATCAAGGACCTCCACTCAGTCGGTTGTCATGGTGAAGAGTGGAGAAAAAGCCTTCCTATCCTGAGTAGGGGAAGAGGGAAAAAAAAAAATTTGAAATTTTCTCAGATTATTCTTTATAAGAAAGGCCTCCTCGCCAGGGAAAAGGATCTCTCTCACCTGGGGAAGAGTAATTAGCCAATTCCAGACCCTTTTAATCTTCCTGTCTCATGTTAAGTATAAAGGGAGAAGGGCGCCTGGGTGGCTCAGTCGTTAAGCGTCTGCCTTCGGCTCAGGTCATGATCCCAGGGTCCTGGGATCGAGTCCCACATCGGGCTCCCTGCTCTGCGGGGAGCCTACTTCTCCCTCTGCCTGCCGCTTCTCCTGCTTGTGCTCTCTCTCTCTCTCTCTCAAATAAATAAATAAAATCTTTAAAAAAAAAAAAAGTATAAAGGGAGAAAAAAGAAAAGGCTAAGAAGTATTTTAAAAGGTCACAGCTCAAAGACTCAGAGCCACTAAAACAAAAACAAACAAATAAAATCCAACACTACAGTCTAAAGAGACAAAGCAAGCATCAAAACCTGATTCAGATATAACACTAATTCTGGAATTATCAGGGAATTTGAAATAACTGTGATCAATATATTTAGGACTCTAAAGGAAAAGTAGGCAATATGGAAAAACAGATGGGTAATATTAAACAGAGAAATGGAAGCACTAAAAGAGAAATAAAAGGAAATTCAAGAAATAAAACATAATGTAAAAGAAATAAAAAGTATGGGGCGCCTGGGTGTCTCAGTCAGTTAAGTATCTGCCTTCGGTTAGGGTCATGATCCCAGGGTCCTGGGATCAAAACTCACATCAGGCTCCCTGCTCCGTGAGGGGCCTGCTTCTCCCACTTCCTCTGCCTGCTGCTCTGCCTACTTGGGCTCTCTCTCTGTCAAATAAATAAAATCTTAAAAAATAATAATAAAATAAATAAAGGAAGAGAATACCTAAGCCCTGTGGGACGATTATAAAAGCTGGAACATATACCTAATGGGAATACAAAGAGAAGAAAAGAGAAAGGAGCCAAAAAAAAAGTTTGAAGTAATAATGGCTGACAATTTTCCAAAATTAATAGCAGACACAAAACCACATATCCAGAAGGCTCAGCAAACACCAAGCAGGAAAAATATTTTTAAAAATCTATTTAAAGAATAAATTTTGAAAGAAGCCAGAGGAAAAAACACAATACAAAGAGGAACAAGGATAAGAATTCCATCAGACTTCTCTTTACAAACCATGAAAGCAAGAAGAAAGTTGTGTGAAATATTTAAAACATTGAAGGACAAAACCAACAAAGTAGAATACTGTATTCAGCAAAAGTATCCTTCAAAAGTAAAGAAAAATTAAAGAATTCATCAGACAAATAAAACCTGAGGATATTTATCATCTGTAGACCTTCCTTGAAAGAGATGTTCAAAGTTCTCCGAAGATAAAGAAAATTATATAGGTGAGGAATATAGATTTACATAAAGAAAGGAAGAGTATCAGAGAAAGAATAAACAAAGTTAATACCAAACTTTTTTCTTCTTATTCTTAGTCGATCAATAGATGACTGTCCAGATTAATAAGAGCAACAATGTATTGTATAATTTTAACATTTGGATAAGTGAGATTAATGACACTAATGTTATGAGGGATGGGAGGGAATCATTGAGAACACTGTTATAAGGCGCCTATGCTAAGAGTGAAATGCTATAATGTTATTTGAAAACATATAAATAGTTGTGAATATATATTCTACCACTAAAAAATTTTGTGAAATAAGTGTGATTGATATGCTAAGAGAAGAGAGGAAAGGGAATAATATAACATGTTCAATTAAATCCGAGAACAGAGAAAAGAGGAAAAGACATGAAGAAACAAAGAACAAGTGTAATGAATAGCAAATGATTATGAACATGGTAGATATTAATACAACTATGCCAATGATCACTTCAAATATCAATAGTCTAAATAACTAACAAAAGAGCTGTCAGAATGGATAAATAAACAAGACTTGGTTTTTTGTTATCTACAAAAAACCCACTTTAACTATAAAGGCACAAATAAATTCAAAGTAAAGAGACAGAGATACACCATGCTAACACTGAATCAAAAGAAACATGGATTTATTATGATAATTTTAGACAAAGCAGATTTCAGAACAAGGAAACTTATCAGGGACAAGAAGCATTATGTAATGATAAAGGGGTTAGTTTCCAAAAAGACATCAGAATCCTGAACATGTATGGACCTAACAATAAAGAATCAAAATATGTGATGCAAAAAATGACAGAAATATAAGGTAAAATACACAAATCAACTATTATAAACGAAGCTTTTAAAACCTCTCTTAGTAACTGACAGATCTAGCGGCAGAAAATCAGTTAAGATATAGTTGAACTGAACAGCCCCATCAGACAAATGAATCTCATTGATATTTATAGAATACTTCATCCAACAGCAGCAAAATACATTCTTCTCAAGCTCACAAGGAATGAGACAGACCTCGATGGGGGCCATAAAAACACCTTAATGAACTTAAAAGAGTAGGAATCATTCAAAACATGCTACTATGTTGAATAATACACAACTGAAGAGAATAAATTTGAGATTCAAGTAATCTGTGCAGTGTAATATGTGTACAGTAACGGATCGTGTAGGTGAGCTGCTTAGAACTTCTTAGATACCTTTTAAACTATTTTGTTTATCCTGGGTTGTGTATCCTGTATTCCATGAAGTCTGAACAGACATCCACCTGTCTCGTTTTGAAGACCTTCCCTGGGATGCTAAACCAGTACATACTGACAAACATCAAATCTAAACAATCACAGTGCCTTGGACTTCATAGCACAACAACCACCACTCATGCCTTAGCTGTATTGTGTCAACTAATGTAATATGGAAGCCCCAGCTCTCCTTCCTAGGGTCCAGACAGCTTTGCAGTGCAAACTGCACTCCAGAAATTTTGTGGGGAATCAGGCTGAAGCTACATTCTGAGGGTCCTAGCCGGACACCATATACTTACATGGCTTCATCACCCTCTTTTTCCTACTTCCTATATTATCTTACAGATTTCTCTAAGAACACTTCCTTAAGAAATTATTGGGACATGTCCCTTTGTCTGTGGATCTGCTTCTGGACAACGCTACTTATGATAACATGTGCCAACAACCAACATTTCAGTAAGAAAGAACAACAATGCTACCCCAATTCTTTCACACGTTTTAAAGAGAAGAAATTCATGAGTTCAGTAAAACCTTACAATCAAATCCTGATAATGACATTCCAAAGAACATTATACAAAATTACCACTCATGAACATAGATGCAAAAATGTTAAATTGTTGGCAATCAAATCAAGATGCATGTAAAATACACAAAATAGTTGGATCTTGGTCATGATGTTTTATTAGTTGCTTAAATCTACAAAAAATTTTAAGGACCCTTGGAAATATCTTGAGCATGATTCAAATGTTTTCAAAACATTCATTTGCAGAAGATGTTAATTCACATGCAATACAGCTTGAAAGATAAAAGGGGGTAAATGGCACACTCACCTCCCTCTCTGCCACTAGCATTGAAAGAATTAATGAAACCCCAGATATAAAGAAACAGTCTATGCCTATAAATATGTAAGTTTGTGAATTTGTGTACTTTCCCCCTTTATGATAGTGGTAGGACAAAAGGGGGAAGTGGCTAATTCTACCCAGAAAATATCACAAAAATGCATCACAGAGTTGGTAAGTACCTCTTAGGATGTGAAATGAAAGCTGAGCAAGTGGTCCCCGTGTATTTGTGTGGAGAGAGGGTAAGAAATAGCACCTTCTACATAGAAGGAAAAACTTAAACAAATTAAAGTTTCTTTGATTGCCTAACTCTAGGCAATTACAAGTATAATTCTGGATGCAGAGATAGATAAATTGGCCTGAGGCACAGAAACTGTATAGGCCATGAGTAAGAGTTTATGTTTTATCTTGAGAGAACTGGGGGAATGGTGCCTGCCATACAGGGTTACCGTATGTTTTTCTTTGCCTGAGGTCATCACAATTTCTTCCTGCTGTGTTTGCATCCATGTTCATAACAACCCTTCCTCTTCACAATTACGTTGGTTTGTACAATAAATTATTTGGTCATGCATCTATAGAGGTCTTCAGAATAACCACGTCTGATTTCATGTAGCTAGGCTGATGGGGGAAATGTACTGAAAAAAAAAAAAAACAAAAACAAAAAACACCCAAACACCCACAGAAGATCTGATGACACTGAATTGTGCATGATGCAAACCCTGGGAGAGAGTGCAATAACCATCCTCCTGTTGCTCCATAAGCTTAAAGTCAAAGGGCAGAGATTCACAAACTAGGCTCCCAGACTCATAAAAGCCTGACTTTGTATTTAGAACTGCAGAGTCATATCCTGATACTTCAGCAAGAAGGAGAAACAATAAAAGCTAAAGCCCATCATAAAGCAAAGAGGCCGACGGCTTAGGCCAATAGGAAAAAAGCTCCTACCCACTAAGTCTGGAATGAGGAGAGGTCTGCTCTATGTCCTTCTCTAAAATTGGCAAAAGCTCCCTGAGGGACCATAATAGCACCCAGGGCTGAGCCATGGAGAACTACAAAGTTGGTCGAACTCTTCAGGTGTCCTCTATCCCACTTTCGGCAGCTTCTCCCCCAGTCACCTTCAAAGGTCTGAATCCCCCCTGTGGCCACCCCT
>NC_138369.1:92235834-92241380 GCF_054177405.1 Leptonychotes weddellii | reverse complement strand
AGGTCTGCTCTATGTCCTTCTCTAAAATTGGCAAAAGCTCCCTGAGGGACCATAATAGCACCCAGGGCTGAGCCATGGAGAACTACAAAGTTGGTCGAACTCTTCAGGTGTCCTCTATCCCACTTTCGGCAGCTTCTCCCCCAGTCACCTTCAAAGGTCTGAATCCCCCCTGTGGCCACCCCTTCTCAGATCTTCCCTTCCCTGTAGGGCTTCCATGCTACCTAACTCACGTCTCATTCTCTCCTTCTAATCACAACTTCTTTTCCTTTAGAGAACTGATTTGATGTGTTATGAAAACATTATTAACAACAACGACAAACTAAAATCAAATGAATATGTACATGTATCAGGCAAACCCGCACGTTTGGATTAAAGCAAACACAATCATTTCTTAGCACGTCTCCCAGCCTTCTAAATATCCTATCATTAAGCCTCAAAAACATGATATCCCATTTTGAAATAGTACACACCTCTGTCTACGATCTCTGTAAAGGAGGTACACTTCAAAACGGGCTTTGGAGGACTCTGCATCCAGATGCAGATAGCACAGCCAATCAGAGAGCATGACATCTGCAAAGGCAAGACAAGGTCACAGAGAAGTACCACTACTGATTCCCATTGGAGTAGACCTTCAACCATCTCATTCAGCTAAGTCATAAAAGCATTAGGATTCACCATTTCCATATTTTTATATACCGATATAAAAGAAAGTGGTTTCATTTAGAACCTGAATCATATCTAAATAGGGTATTTTACTATAACCAGATCTAACCATCCAGGCTGAAAGACCCAGCCCTCTGGTTTACGCCAGAACCTAATGAAAGCCTTTACACTGAGAATTAAATAAGAAAACTCATTTTAACCAACCACAAACAGATTTTGCAATCTATCCCCGGTGCAAATTTCACATCCCAATTAATGTTTAACTACAGGATACATCCTTTTCCTGACACATAAAATTACATGATTTTCCTTCTCAATCACCTAGCAAGTGCACAGAATTTAGCTAAATAGGCTAAATTTTGAACAACTAGGAATGTGATCTGAGGATTAAGAAAACAATCTGCACAGTTGGAGGGAGAGAACATGGCAGATGTGAGGTTTGGAGCCATGAACCAGGGGAGAGGAAAACCCCACAGCCGCTAAGGGCCGGGAACCCATTCTGCAGAGCAAAGTCAAGGGGAGGGAGAGAGCAGGAGAGAGCACAGCAAGCAGGGCTTGCACAATTAGCCCGGTGAGGAGAACCCCTGGGTTGCACTGGGAGAGATCTCTCCCCTTCCCTGAGTACATTTGGAAGAGTGTATTTTGCCTCTCCAAGGACAAAAGGCCAGCAGGGACAGAGTGTGCTCAGAGGGCAGATAACCTTGTAGCAGCTTTTCCCTGTGAGCCACAATAGACTTAAACCACCACATGCACGCGGAGCAGCTGCTTTTCTGGGACGGAACTGAGCAGAGCAGACACCGGCAGACAGAAGATAACCTGGCCACTGCTTTTCGCTCTCTGCCACAATAGATTCAAGCCTCTGTGCCACTGCTTTTCTGGGACAGCATGGAGCAGGGGACTGAGTCAAGCACAGATGTCTGATAACCTGATTCCAGCGTTTTGCTGAGCCTTACAATAAACTCCAGCCTCTGTGCACAAACTGTGCAACTGCTTTTCTGGGACAGGATGGTGCTGGGAGAGCCGGGAGGCTCTCCTCTGGGGGGAGGGGAGTGGGTTCACACCTTGCCAGGCCATTTAAAACTTGGAGTCTTGAATTGCAGCCACCTGCCAGAGAAAAAATACAGGAGATCAATGGCCCCAGGAGTGCAGATGGCCCAGGCACAGGCAGGTTAAGGGCAAGGATCTGAAGAAAGCCTGGGACACAGGAAATTGTTTGCTTTCCTGAGAGGGTCTCCTGAATAGCAGTGGCCAAGAGTTCCCCTCCCCAGGGACAGAAGGTGGGCTGATGCCACATTCTCCTTCCACCACCCCTCCCTCTCCCCCTCCCACCAGCACAGTCTGACTTCAGAGAGAAACATAGCGCCTCCAGTGGAGACTGGAGTCCCCTACACTAAACCCCACCCCCCTGCATCTGGCAGGGGCATCTTTACAAATACAAGTCAGCTTGTGAGTCAGCCCAGCAGGCCTCTCCCTCAGAAGATCAACACAGAAATCCCTACAGGTACCAAGTCTACTGATTAAAGAATGGTCCAAAACGACAGCTTCTGGTGGAAATAGGACCAGGCTTGCTTCTCTTTCTTCTTCTTTTTTTTTATTCTTTTCTTAATTTTTTAAATTTTTAAATTTTTTATTTTTCTATTTATTTTTAATTTTTTTTTAAAGATTTTATTTATTTATTTGACAGAGAGAGACAGCAAGAGAGGGAACACAAGCAGGGGGAGTGGGAGAGGGAGAAGCAGGCTTCCCGCCGAGCAGGGAGCCCGATGCGGGGCTCGATCCCAGGACCCCGGGATCATGACCAGAGCCGAAGGCAGATGCTTAACTGACTGAGCCACCCAGGAGCCCCTATTTTTAATTTTCTTATCTTTTATATATTTTTTCTTTTTTTCCCTTTCTATTTTTTTTGGTACTAGGCATAATTTTTTGTTCATTTGTTGGTTTGTTTGTTTCCTTTTCTTATTTTTCAGATCAGGGTTTTTTCTCTCTTTTCTTCTTTCCTTACTCTTTTTTTCCTTCTTTCTTTCTTATTCTTTGGAATCAGGCTTATGGTTTTTTGTTTGTCTGTTAGTTTGCATTTTTGTTCCTTTTCCTTTTGTCCTGGATTAGGCTTTTTTTTTTTCTCTCTCTCTCTTTTACAGGTTTATCAACAAACGAATCAAAGCACACCTACTTAAAGGTCCGAACACTCCCCACTACAAGCAAGGAGGAACTCAGTAGAGGATGGACCAATGGGAAACAGCAGCCAAAATGCAACAGCAGAGTGTATACACAGCATACACCAGAAACACTTCCTGAAGTTGTTGTTGTTGTTTTTCTTTTTCTTTCTCCCTTTCTCCCTTTCTTCCTCTCTCCTTTCTTTTCTGGACAAAATGAAAGGACAGAGAAATTCACCCCAAAAGAAAGAAACAGGAGATAGTACTCCCTGCCAGGGATTCAATCAGTATGGATATCAGTAAGATGTCTGAACTAGAATTTAAAACCACAATTATAAAGATACTAGCTGGGCTTGAAAAAAGTATAGAAGACACTGGTGAATCCCTTACTGTAGAAATAAAAGGACTAAAATCTAGTCAGGCTGAAGTTAAAAATGCTATTACCAAGATGCAGTCCCAAGTGGAGGTCATAAAAATGAGGATAAATGAATCAAAAGACTGACTCAGTGGTACAGACAATAAAATGATGGAAAATAAGGAAGCTGAAAAGAAGAGCAAAAGAAACCTATTAGATCACGAAAGTAGGCTGAGGGAACTCAGCGATTCCATAAAGAGAAATATTCCATATTCCATATAATATTATATAATATTCCATATTATAGGAATCCCAGAAGATGAGGAGTGGGAGAAAGGGGCAGAAGGTTTATTTGAACAAATTATAGCTGAGAATTTCCCTAATCTGGGGAAGGAAACAGGCATTCAAGTCCAGGAGGCACAGACAAAACCCCTCAAAACCAATAAAAATAGATCAGTGCCTTGACATATTATAGTGAAGCTTGAAAATTAAAGATAAAAAGAAAATCCTGAAAGCAGCTCAGGACAGGAAGTCCTTAACCTACAAGGGTAAACAGAGAAGGCTGGCAGCAGACCTGTCCACAAAGACCTGGCAGGCCAGAAAGGACTGGCATGATATATTCACAAACTAAATGGGAAGAATATGCAGCTAAGAATATTTCATCCAGCCAGGCTGCCATTCAGAACAGAAGGAAAGATAAAGAGCCTCCAGGACAGGGGCACCTGGGTGGCTCAGTCAGTTAAGTGTCTGCCTTCAGCTCAGGTTCAGAATCCCAGGGCCCTTGGATTGAGCCCCATGTTAGGCTCAGGGGGGGAACCTGCTTCTCCCTCTGCCCCCTCCCATAAATTAATTAAATAAAAAAAAAAGATTTTGCAGGACAAATAAAAACTAAAGGAATTTGTAAACACTAAAGCAGCCCTGCAAGAAATATTAAAGGGGATCTTTTGAGTAGACAGAGAGCCCAAAAGTAACAAAGACCAGAAAGGAACAGAGACAGTCTACAGGAACAGTGACTTTACAGGTAATACAATGACACTAAATTCATATCTCTCAATAATTACTCTGAATGTAAATGGACTAAATGCTCCAATCAAAAGACAGAGGGTATCAGAATGGATAAAAAACAAGACCCATCAATATGCTGCTTACAAGAAACTCATTTGAGACCCAAAGGACCCCCAGATTGAAAGTGAGGGGATGGAGAACTCTCTATCATGTAATGGGCATTAAAAGAAAGCTGGAGTATCCATCCTTATATAAGACAAACTAGATTTTAAACCAAAGACTATAATAAGAGATAAAGAAGAGCACTATGTCATAATATAGCTGTCTATGCAACAAGAAGATCTAATAAATGTACATATTTATGACCCTAACTTGGGAGCAGCCAAATATATAAACCAATTAATAACAAAATTAAAGAAATTCATTGATAATAATACAATAATAATAGGGGACTCTAACACCCCCTCACAGCAATGGACAGATCATCTAAGCAGAAGATCAACAAGGAAACAAGGGCTTTGAATGACACACTAGACCAGATGGACTTAACAGATATAATCAGAGCATTCATTTCATCCTAAAGCAGCAGAATACACATTCTTTTGGAGTTCACATGGAACATTCTCCAGAATAGATCACACATTGGATCACAAATCAGTCTCAACAAGTACAAAAAGATTGAGATCATACCATGCATATTTTCAGACCACAATGATATGAAACTTGAAGTCAATCCCAAGAAGAAATTTGGAAGAACCACAAATACATGGAGTTTAAAAAACATCCTACTAAAGAATGAATGGGTCAACCAGGAAATTAAAGAGTTTAAAAAAAATATATGGAAGCAAATGAAAATGAAAACACAACAGTTCAAAATCTTTGGGATGCAGCAAAGGCAGTCCTAAGAGGAAGCATATAGTAATACAGGCCTTCGTCAAGAAGCAAGAAAAGTCTCAAATATACATCCTAAAGCTACACTAAAAGAAGCTGGAAAAAGAATAGCAAATAAAGCCTAAATCCAGCAGAAGAAGAGAAATAATAAACATTAAAGCAGAAATCAATGTTATCGAAAAAAAAAAAAAAACAGTAGAACAGATCAACGAAACTAGGAGATGGTTCTTTGAGAGAATTAACAAGATTGATAAACCCCTAACCAGACTTATCAAAAAGAAGAGAGAAAGGACCCAAATAAATAAAATCATGAATGAAAGAGGAGAGATCACAACACCAAAGAAATACAAATAATTAAAAGAGAATATTATGAGCATTTATATGCCAACAAATTAGGCAATCTGAAAGAAATGAATAAATTCCTAGTAACATATAAACTACCAAAACTGAAATAGGAAGAAATAGAAAACCTGAACAGA
>NC_138369.1:92202703-92235734 GCF_054177405.1 Leptonychotes weddellii | reverse complement strand
ATAGAAATGGAAGGAAAACTTCCAAACTCATTTTATGAGGCCACCATTACTTTGATCCCCAAACCAAAGACCAGTCATGAAATAGGCAGAAGACATGCACAGACATTTCTCCAAAGAAGACATACAAATGGCTAACAGACACATGAAAAAGTGCTCAACATCACTCATCATCAGGGAAATACAAATCAAAACCACAATGAGATACCACCTCACACCAGTCAGAATGGCTAAAATGAACAAGTCAGAAAACAACGATGTTGGTGAGGATGTGGAGAAAGGGGAACTTTCTTACACTGTTGGTGGGAATGCAAACTGGTTGCAGCCACTCTGGAAAACAGTATGGAGGTTCCTCAAAAAGTTAAAAATAGAACTACCCTATAATCCAGCAATTGCACTATTAGATATTTATCCAAAGGATACAAACATAGTGATTCAAAGGGGCACATACACCCTAATGTTAATAGCAGCAATATCCACAATAGCCAAACTGTGGAAAGAGCCTAGATGTCCAACAACAGATGAATGGATAAAGAAGATGTGTGTGTGTGGGGGGGGGTGTAATGGAATATTACTCAGCCATCAAAAAGAATGAAATCTTGCCCTTTGCAATGATGTGGATGGAACAAAAGCATATTATGCTAAGTGAAATAAGTCAGAGAAAGACAAATACCATATAATTTCACTCATATGTGGAATTTGAAAAATAAATGAGCATATGGGGAAGATAAGGAAAAATAAAATAAGATGAAAACAGAGAGGGAGGCAAACCATAAGAGACTCTTAACTCTAGGAAACAAATGGAGGGTTGCTGGAGGGGAGGTAGGTGGGGGGATGGGGTAACTGGGTGATGGGCATTAAGGAGGGCACTTGATATAATGAGCACCAGGTGTTATATGCAACTGATGAATCACTGAACTCTACCCTTGAAACTAATAATACAGTATATATTTACTAAATTTAAACAAAAAATTTTAAGAAAATATCTACACACACACACACACACAATGGAATATTATTCAGCCATAAAAAAGAATGAAATCTTGCCATTTGCAATGACAAGGATGGAGCTAGACAGTATAATACTAAGACAGATTGAAAGACAAATACTGTATTTCACTTATAGGTGGAATTTAAGAAATAAAACAAAGAACAAAGGGAAAAAGAGAGAAGCCAAGAAGCAGACTCATAACTATAAAGAACAAACTGATGGTTACCAGAGGGGATGTGGCTGGGGGGTATGGGTGAAATAGATGAGGGGGATTAAAGGGTGCACTTGTCATGATGAGCACCAGGTGATGTACGGAAGTGTTGAATAACTCTGTTGTACATCTGAAACTAATGTAACACTGTATGTTAACTGGAATTAAAATGAAAACTTAAAAAAAAATTGGTATCATGAAGACAGACTACAGGTTTTCTGTCAACCACAGCTGAACCTAACAAATACATGCACATAAACAAAATTTTTAAATACTACTTAAAAAAAAAAAAAACTGCTGGGGCAGCTGGGTGGCTGAGTCAGTTAAGTGTCTGCCTTTGGCTCAGGTCATGATCGCAGGGTCCTGGGATCGAGCCCCCATCAGGCTCCCCGCTCAGTGGGGAGTCTGCTTCTCCCTCTCTTTCTGCCCCTCCCCCCTGCTCGTGCATGCGCTCACGCTCTCTCTCTCACGCTGTCTCTCAAATAAATAAAATCTTAAAAAAAACCCTGCAAAAACCAAAGTAAAAATGTAATGCTATTTATATCATAAACAAAACACTAACTTATGTATTACATATCGAACTACCAAAAATTGGTGAGAAAAAGATGAAATATCCATCAAAAAATAAAACTGGTTTTAAAATATATGAAAGAATGATCACACGGAATTATAAGAGGAATATATTTAATGTAATTAAATTTATAATAAAAACCATGTATCACCCATTATGTTGGTAAAGAATAAAACTTTTGATAACAATTCATTGCAAGAATGGAAATGAGGCATAGTCATATATTATTGCTTGGAATTTAGATTGACTTAGGCCACATAATTTGTCATTTAAACCAGAGCACTTTTGAGAGTGAAACAGGCACTATTAACAATAGTATTCATAATTTTTTACAGTTCTGGCTAACTGACACTCCTGCAATTTATGGAATCATAACACTTTCACCATGTTTTGTGTATCTTTCCAGATGGGCAGTAAACACATTGATGGAAGGCATCGTTAAGATTTTTTTTTTCTTGTAACTCCTAAATGTTTAGTACTTTGCATATAGTATGTGCTTAATATTTTAAAATGAATTTTAAAATGTCTAATTCACTAGTGCCTAAAGGGACAAAGGCATGGACCATATTAAATCTACCCACTGCATTAGCATTTGGAATAAACACTAGGAGAGGCCATTGATGTGAAGGGCCAAGAAGGGAAATAGAAGTTAGAGGAAACAAATTTCCTGTCTTGAAACCACCTTACTAATTAGAGAGAGAGGAAAAGAGAGTGATTTTATGAGGCTAAATTGCAGCTGCAGATACGTAGAAACGAAAGGGCCAATGTATATAGTTAAGGAAATTACAAGTAGGTGTCTGAAAACTTTCAAAACTTGGACACGTAATGGTTAAGCTCATTCTCTCAAATTTGGAATAAATTTGGAATTTGGAATGAACTACTGTGGTAGGCAGAAAAATGACCCTCCAAAGATGTTCATGTTCCCAAGCCTTGGAACCTATGAACACGTTATATGACACAAAAAGAGGAATTAAGGTTGCTAGTCAGCTCACCTAAAATAGGGAGATTATCCTGGAATATCTGAGTGGTTTCAATATAATCACAAGGGTCTCTAACAGCAGAATCACTATCAGAGTGATGTACTGTGAAGCCAAAGGACACAGTCAACTTTTAGAAAGTAGAAAAGACAGGAAAACAGACTCTCCCCTAGAGATTCCAGTGAAGAATGCCTCTGTACCAACACTGATTTCAGCCCAGTGAGGCCCATTTCAGTCTTCGAATCTACAGAACTGTAATGTAATAAATTTGTGTTGTTTTAAGCCGCTCAGTTTGTGGTAATTTGTTATACCAGCTACAAATATGCCCATCGGCAGTTACAACAGCAGTTAGTGTTATAACTAATGCACTCACAAGCAGTTTTAAAATATTATCATGGTAACACGCTCTCATCTCTGACCTAAGAAAGTCAGAGAATAACCAAATATGTTTTATTTAGAGAGAGGGTAAAATATGTTACATGATGACTGAATCACTCTAATCATATTATACATGTTTGCCTGGCACATAGTAAGCATTGAGGGATTGTTATTTATTGTCATCTTAGAAATATCATGTATTGCAGCTGACACCAAGAAAAGAAGAAACCAGAGAGTACGGGGTCCTTCATGAGGCACAGGTCTTAGTAGATAATCAGTGTGGGGGACTTCACGTCTCCAGAGAGCAGTCTAAGGACACAAGCAGCTGGGGAGTGAGGGTGCAGATCAAGAGAGAATACACAAAGATTCTGTTCCACTTTGCAGCTAGACTCTGGTGTGTGTCTGGATTTTCTCTTATTCTGGCAATGACACATGTCTCTCAGTTCATCAGTGTTCAGTTTAAGGACAGATCAGTTGTGTGAGATGAAGAAGCTGTACAATTGAGCCCATCCTCTGCCAGACCATATTGCAGGAGCTGTTCGCAGCACTGCTCTGTGGATGGCTTTAAATTTCATCTTGTATTACTCAATGAAATGAGAGGAGAATGAGACTTTCCAAAGCCCGACACTTGATACGTCACTTTTTTCACTTTTGGTTTATGGTTCTTTTTGATGATTTTTGCAGTTTTATCGTTGGGGGGCGGTCTTTGCCAAGGTCCTTACTCCATCACTCTTTTATTCTAAAGCTTAATTTTAGAGCTTTAGATTTACAGAAAAACTGAAAAAAAATGTTACAGAAAGTTCTCATATATCCCACACCCAGTAACCCCTTTTACTAATATCTTCTGTTAGTATGGTTTATTAAAAATTCATTGACCAATGTTGAAACATGACTAACTGAAGTTCATAGTTTATTCAGATTTTCTTATTTTTTTACCTAATGCCTCTTTTCTGTTCTAGGATCCTACACAAGATTCTATTTGCTAATTATGTCTTCTTAGGCTTTTCTTGGCAATGATAGTTTCTCAGACTTTGTCTTTGATGACTTTGACAGTTTTGAGGAGTGCCGATCAGTTACTTTGAAGTATGTCCCCCAACTGGGATTTTTCTGGTGCCTGCCAGAGGGCAATCAAAGGGCACCAGCACCTGGGGAGCTGGAAAGAGGAATGTAGAGGTAGAGAAAGGACAACATTCACAAACTTTTTTTGCCATTCTTTAGATTCAGGTCTGATGTCTGTGATTTTTTTATTCTGGCAATGACACACATCCCTGTAAATAACGTTGTTAAGAAGTGAAGGGAAAAAAGATCCCATGCAAAACTTACAGAAGGTTTAAAACTCATCCCAGCTTCTCCCAGGTCCCCAAAATGTGAACATTTTCTCCAACTCACTCAGGAGCTCCCTGCATCATTGTTCTTCAGCTGTATTAACAATTAACTTGTTTTTCTCACTGAAAATGAGAAGGTCAAGAGTTTTCTGGAACATGTAGACAGTTTTTTTTCTTTTGGTTTGTGAGTAAATGAGGCAGCATGAAAACCATTCAGGGCAGTATGCTTATTATATCTTCTCTGTGACATTTCCATCACATGGAAACTGTGTTAAACAAATATCCATGCAGATTTGGCAGCTTTTCTGAGACAGACATGTGTTCTCAAACAAGTATATAATAATATTCTCCCAATTTACTCCATGATAAGTACAAATATCAGAGCAGGGCATTATATGTGTCTGGCCTTAAGGGAGTCCTCTCTTGACTCTATAACCAAGGCCAGCCTCAACTACTGAAGGTTCCCTAAGGCATCAACCACATAAGGCCACTGGAACTTTTGTCACATTTCTCCCTCCCCTGTGGAATAGCTTTTAATTTCTCAGCTCAAACCTTACCTACCTCCATGTTGCCTTTTTGAACCCTCACAAGGATTGACCACTTTATCCTTTTGTGTTCCCTCCTAAAGCAGTAGAGACTTCCAGTACAGTACCAAAAGCACAGTACCCTACTTGCTTATGCAGCAGGCACAGATCTCATTTTCTCAGTGATACGGGCAAGAAATGCTAAGTTCCTTATTTTCTGTCAAAATTTATTTCTCACTATAAATAAATTCATCTCTGTGTTTTATGTTATTTGCAGCTCCAAAATTTCTACTTTTTAAATAATTTCCAGTTATGTGCCAATTTTTCTGAATTGTGCCTTTGTGTCTCTGAACTAAGCATAGAAAATTTCAAAGCTGTCTCTGATATTATCTGGATTCCTATGGATCCGTTTCTATGGTCTCTGTTTCCTTTGGATTTTTATCAAGTGACATTACGTCTTCATGTGCCCGGGCATACATTTCATTTCTGAGTATCTGACACTGTACTGGAAAAACTCGAAATAATTTTGAGACTTAGGATCATGTTCTGTTCCTCTTCACTTTCATTCTGATAAATTCCTCAATCACCTTAATCCAAATATACCAATTGAGAAAAAATTGTGAGTTTCAATTGGAACCATTGTAGGTCATATTTGCTCAAGGGGTCCCAAACCAAACTTTCGGGATTCCCACAAGCTCCGCACCTTCGTAACAAAATATGGGCTTCAATTTTTGTCTTTTTACACCCATGAGCAATGCAAAAGATCTGCTCAGCCTCCCAGTCTCTCAGAATGAGCTCAAGTAGAATGAGCTCTAGGGGAAAAGAGCAATTTTCAGGTTACTATTGGGTTTCTTCTTTACCTGGATATTGGCCTTGAAATTTGTCAATGCCATGTCGACTCCACAATTCCTTCAGGTAGGCTTTGTTTGTTTGTTTGTTTGTTTTAAATACCATATGTTGTTTTTCCAACGTTTGCAACAAAGGGTTTGTTTTATTACTTGGTTCACTATTAGTGGAAGTAGAAATCCCACTTTAATTCAATAACACATCAAAGTTACAGGCTCAGAAAATTTTTTTGTGGTCAGTAGGGGAGGAGGGACATTGAAGCTCTCTATTTGAGTTAAAAGACCTTATAGTTAGAAGTAGTTAGTACACATAGTCTTAGGTTGAGAGTTCCTTAAGGCCTATATGAAACCTATATAGATAATGCATTTTAGAATGGAAACAAAGTCTCCACTAACAGGTGGATTTTTAATTTTGTTCAAATATTAAAACTGCGGATATTTACTACTGTCTTTAACATGAGATGTTGATTTCATCAATAAGAGGGAAGGAAATGACTGCAAATACAAGTCCTCACTATTTCCTACTTTAATACTTAAACACCAATGTACTCTAGTCAAAATATAACCTTTTTAAATAAGAAACTTTTTTAAACACATGGGTAAATTTGAGTCTAGTATATATCTGAAATTTGTGATTTTGTTTCACATATTTAAAATGTGAATTATTTCTTTGTTATATGAATACCCATCACAGGGTCCCACCCTGTGGCTCATCTTTTTTTATTTTATATGGTATCTTTTGCTTTAAAAAAAAGTTTCAATTTTTTCCTTGATTTATATATTTTATGCCTTGTCTCAGAAATCCACCTAGATGCCCTAAAAATATTCTATAATTATTTCTTGAAGTTGTGATTTCACTTACATTAACTCATCTAAAAATGGATTTTATATATAGTGTGAATCATGGGTCTAATTTTCAAAATTTTTTATATTTTTAAATTTATATTAAATTTTTATAAATTTATATCCTATAATTTTTAATATAGAAATGTTATTAGCCCTACACCATATAGTAAATATTTTTGCTACTTATCTTTATTTCTACACTGTCATATTTCATACTTTCAATTCTTCTCTGTACTCTCAACTCTTTTCCATGGGTCTGTATGTCTAACCTCAAATCAATATCACTCTTTTTTCATTAACATAGCTTCATTTGTCTTAATAGCTCAGGAAAATCTCCAAAACTTGTTCTTAACTACATAATATAATCTTTTTCAGTCTTAACCCTCTGTCTTCCATTTAAATTTGGAAACAAATTGTCAAGTTTCATCATAGGTACTGAAATCTTACATGTAATTTCATTGAAATCATAAGTTATTTTGAGTTATACTGACAGCTCTATGCTATTAGGTCCTCTAATCCATGAACATGGTATACCTCTCCATTTATTTAGGATTATTTAATGTCTTTCAGTCAGTAATATTTAATTACTTTTCCCATAGAGTTCAGTTTTAGCTTTTTTATTGTTGTTACTTTTATTTTTGGATATCTTTATAAGGTATATAAGAAATTATATTTCCTGTCACTATTAAAATGATAGCCTTTTTGTTCGGGTAAGGAAAATGCAACTGATTTTTATTACTAGCTTTAAATTATTATATTATGTCATCAGAAGATCCTTTTGGATTTTTTTATAATAATCATATTATTTAAAAAGTTATTTCTTCCTTTTTTTTTTAAAGATTTTATTTATTTATTTGACACAGAGAGAGAGAGAGATCACAGTAGGCAGAGTGGCAGGGAGTGGCAGAGGGAGAAGCAGGCCCCCCGCCGAGCAAGGAGCCCGATGTGGGACTCGATCCCAGGACCTGAGCTGAAGGCAGACACTTAACAACTGAGCCACCCAGGTACCCCTGTTATTTCTTTCTTAATTCATATTATTTTTATTTCGTTTTCTTGACTTACTACACTTTTTAGCTTTTACTCTCAGTAAAATGTTGAATACAAATGGCGATAGTAGACAATCTTGCCTCATTCCTGAAATCAAAGGAAAGAATTTGACACAATATATAAATACTAGAAAAATATATCTACTTACTAGGGCTGCCATTAAGAAGTACCACAAACTAGGTGGCTTAAACAACAGAAATTCATTGTCTTGTAGTAGTGAAAGATATAAATTCACAATGTTGGCAGGGTTGGTTCCTCCTGAGCTTTGAGGGAAAGATCTGTTCCAGTCCTCTCACTTTGGATTACAGATGGCCATCTGCCGGTTCACATAGTGTTGTCCTATATTTTCACATTACCTTACCTCTGTATGCGTATCTCCATGTCCAAATATCTCTTTTTTATAAGGCTACCAGTCATATTGGATTAGAGCCCACCCTAATAGCCTCACTTTAACCTGACTAACTCTGTGAAGATTTTTATCTCCAAATAAGGTCACACTGAGGTACTGAGAGTTAGGACTTCAATGTATGAATTGTGGGTGGGGTGGGGTACAATTCAACCCATAACAAGGAGGGAACAGTTCCAAATTCATTTTATGCAGCCAACATGATCCTATCCTACAAAGACATTACAGAAACAAGTAAACTAGAGACCAACAACCCTCAGAAACTTAGATACAAAAATTCTAAACAAAATATTATGATCTAGAATTATGATCTAGAACAATACAGAAAAGATAATATATCTCAACTAAGCAGGTTCACTCCAAGAAGGTAAGCCTGGTTCAACATTTAAAAATCAATCAATGTAATTCATTATATTAATAAATGATAAAGAAAAAAACAGGTGATTATCTAAATAAGGCACAGAAAATGCATTTGACATAATTCAACATTGATTAATGATAAAAACATTCAGTAAAGGAATTGAAGGAAACTTCCTTAATCTGATAAAAAGACCTCTAACAACTCTATACAGCTAACTTAATGGTGAAAGACCAAATTACTCCCCCCTAAAATTTGGAATAAGACAAAGATGTTCTCTCTCATAACTATTCATCATTGTACCTGGAGTTTTGTTATTGCAATAAGATGAGAAAAAGAAATAAAAGGCATCAAATTGGAAAGGTAAAAGTGAAATTGTCTCTATTCACACACAACATTATTGTCTACATAGAAAATTGAAAAGAATCATTTTTTTTAAATCTCTCAAGAATAAGTGAAACTTAGCAAGGTCAAAGACTACAAAATCAATGTATAAAAGTCAATCTTCAGGGCACCTGGGTGGCTCAGTTGGTTAAGTGTCTGCCTTCAGCTCAGGTCATGATCCCAGGGTCCTGGGATTGAGCCCCACATTGGGCTCCCTGCTTAATGGGGAGTTTGTTTCTCCCTCTCCCTCTGCCTGCCAATCCCCCTGCTTGTGCTCTCTCTCTGTCAAGTAAATAAATAAAATCTTTTTTCAAAAAAAAGTCCATCTTCTATATAATAGCAATAAATGATTGGAATTTGAAATTTGAAAAAAATGTCCTTACAATAGCAGCAAAAGCTTAAATACTTCAGTATAAATTTAACTAAATGTGTTCAATAAAAAATTTTAAAAATGTGTTCAGGATATATATTGAAACTTCTACTGAAAACTATTAAACACTGATGAAAATAATCAAGAATAACCAAATAAATGGAGAAATATACCATGTTTATTTACTAGAATACTCAATATTGTTAAGATGTCATTGTAGCCCCAGTAAAGATCAGCAACTAACTCCCATTCTTGAGTGATATCACAGTCCAGAGATTCTAAGTAATACAATAACAATGATTACTGTCACGACTAAGAAACATTCTTAAAATAATAATCTGTACATGGCAGTTCCTGCAGGACACTCATATTTTTACAGTTGATGTTGCAAGAGGAAATCAGACTCCCACAAGAAACCAACACATTTTAAATCAAATCTTGTTTGCATTAAAGCTGATGAAATATGCTATCACAAACTAACTTAAGTACATCAGACTATTCCATGAACCCAAGTTGAATTAAAAGTATGCAAGAGAATACAGTTTTCTCTCCCTACATACAAATGTCCTTATAATTTTCATTTAACTTACACTTTCCCACTCATTTCCATCCTTGCCACTTCCCGAAAAGTATAATCACTTCACTTATTCTCTTAATACAGTTGGCCTATATTAACATCTATTCCATCAGAATGAATTAAAACTAAGAGAAAGAATACACACAGTTGTCTTCATTTTATAGATGAAGGATATAAGATCAGAAATATAATTTTCCCAAGGAATACAATAATTGTTATAGCTCTTATTCAAACCTAGTTTGGCCAACATTAATTTTATAATTCTTTCCACTATACTCCCAGACATCATAAATTAACCTTTGAACTACAATCCACTAAATACTGAGCTACATGTACATATTATATAGTTATAAATTTTCATCTAGCCTAGTAATGTATTTATCTTTTATCCTGGGCTTAGGTGGAAATGGAAAGGTAATACTGTGAATGTCAGAATTCCATAAAATTCAATTCTATGTGCTCATGGCAACCTGAACTCCCACATTTTGAAGGCTTTTAACCTAGAACTCCCACATTTTGAAGGCTTTTAACCTAGAACTCCCACATTTTGAAGGCTTTTAACCTAAGGCCAATAGCTATTTTGAAATCATATTGACAGGTGAGAAAGTAGGTCGATGTCAAATTCTGTAGCTGGGAATCATTGGTTAACTAAAGTGATACCCTATTTTTTTAAAAGATTTTATTTATTTATTTGAGAGAGCCCGCGCACATGCGGGAGGGGGGCGCAGAGAGAGAAGCAGACTCCCCGCTGAGCAGGGAGCCGGATGCAGGACTCGATCCGAGGACCCCAGGATCATGATCTGAGCTGAATGAGCCACCCAGGCACCCAAAAGTGATATCCTATTAACAATAAGTCCTGGAGGGGCGCCTAGGTGGCTCAGTTGGTTAAGCGACTGCCTTCGGCTCACGTCATGATCCAGGGTCCTGGGATCGAGCCCCACGTCAGGCTCCCTGCTCAGCAGAGAGCCTGCTTCTCCCTCTCCCTCTGCCTGTTGCTCTGCCTACTTGTGCTCTCTATCTCTCTGTCAAATAAAATCTTAAAACAACAACAAAAACACAGTAAGTCCTGGAAATGAATAACTATATTTTCCAAGGGTTGGTTCACTGTAACTATAACTTTCTATATATATTTTTTTAAGATTTTATTTGAGAGAGAGAGATAATAAGAGAAAGCATGAGCAGGGGTTTGGGGATGGAGGGTGAAGGATGGAGGGCGGGGTGGAGAGGGGGTGGAGAGGGAGAAGCAGGCTTCCGGCTAAGCACGGAGCCTGACCCAGGGCTCAATCCCAGGACCCTGAGATCATGACCTAAGTCAAAGGCAGACACTTGCTTAACAAACTGAGCCACCCTGGTGCCCCTCTTTCTATACTTCTAAGGAAATAAAGCGCTCCATTAAAGAAGTTGGGTATTTTTCCATAGGCATATGTTGGGTGTTTCTCCAATTGCTTGGGAAGTATTTCTTCCTTAGTCAGCTAGTTTTATTGCCAAATCACTTGTCAAATGGAACATGCTAATTTTCTTGGTGAAGTGGCATCTAAGTACAACTTGCACGTGAGTCAGGATAAATTCAAGCTCATTCCTTAATTTTTTTTTTTAATTTCAGGACTACACTACCTGTGAAAGCTATAATGGTAGGTGAGTCAGAGGTTGCCAAAATACAGGATTAATAAATTTCACTCCAAACATAGATTAGCTATAGCATAAAGCTACAAAAAGTAGCATAATACTTACTAATATTTGTATAATTATGATGATGTCTTTCAAGTACATGGAAATTATCATAACTCTAACACTAAACTAATTTTGTAGATTTTCTAACTAAAATTATGAATTTATGTACACATATGTATATATGGGACCAGGGCCCCATTTCAAAGAAATATAATAATAGAATATCATGATCATAGAAGCTAAGGATGAATTCCTAATTTCATATATATTCCAAATACAAACTGAATTCACACACCCAAAAATAATATATAATAACTTTCCTTCTTGAGAGTGACTACAGTGTGGTAAGAATTAAGTGGCATTAGTCATAGAAAAAAAAAAACACTTTAATATCCATGAGTTTGAAAGGCGGAGCATTGCATTTAGAGCCTTTTTTTTTTTTTTTTTTTTAACTTTCAGAGAAGAAAGGCTTATCCTTAGCTATTGGGCAAGTAGAGCTTCTATACATTCCCCTTACTTTCCCCCTAGACCTACATATTGCAAGATGGAACCAAACCGGATCAGTAGTCTCAGGTACAGAACAGCGTCTGCAACAACGGATTCTGGACACATGGATCTACCTGCTGCTGCTCTAAACAAAAAGCTCAATAATTGGAGGATGTGTCTCTAAGTTAAACTCTCACCACAGCTACTGGCTACTTCCAAAGGAGGGAAACAAAGTGAAATCCAAGAGGCAATGGAAACCAGAAGGTTTATAGCTCTCAGAAGAGGAAGAGGAAATGGAAACCAACCACCTCCCCTACATTCTCCCAACATGACAGAGATCCCAAAGTTTACATGAAAATGCACAAAGACAAAGTTTTCTGACAGAAGACCTCCTGGGCCCCACATGTCTCCCTGGCAACCTCAAGCAGATGATTATTTGAACTAAGAAAATCAGCCATCAACTTCAATTTCAAAAACTACTGGGAAGAAACTCAGTGGATACACAAACAGAGAGAGGCCAAAGAGACTGTATTTACATACTTCTCAGACAGACTCTGCTGCTTCAGAGGTATGTAGAGCTCATGTGTTTAATTTCTTCCCTTGCCAAATCATTTTGAAATAAAGATGGAAGTTAGGTGTTTGATCTAATCCTTAGCAAATGTTGAGGGGGAAAAAGTGAGTAAACTTCTCTTCTAGTAGGGGTTAAAAAAAACTTCAAACTTTAAACCAAAGAAACCTAGAAGCAATATCAGACTATACAATTATTAAAAACAAAATTGGTAGAAAAGAAAAAGGAATAGGCTAAAGTACCTTTGTTATCATGATGTATTGGACCACTATTGTTCTTCCCTGTGCCAAACTGCTGAAGCTAGTTTGCTGAGATGGTGAGAATTTCTTTCCTCTGGACACACATGAGATGTACATTAGTCACCAAATAGTGCTGCTTAGTGTTCAGACCTATCTGAGGGTGGATACCAAACTCTTCAGAGATATGTGGGAAACCATGAGTGGCCATTGTTCACATGGGAGGGCTATCCAAGGAGGCTTCAATTTGACCTAACCTGAGCCACTGGCAACCTGAGGAGCAGCGATGGAAATTACTAGCTGGCTCCAACCATACGGCAAGTCAGAAGATACCTGGCACAGAACCTAGCTGGAGTCTTGAGATAGTGTCCAGTGCATTAGACACAGCCAGCTGTCTGTGAAGTCTGTGGTATTTCTAGGACATCGCACATCCGACAGTCTTTCAGAAAGGAAGCAGTTGTGTTCTTTAAAACTGGTGCCACAGTTAAACTCTTCTAGGAATTCAGGGAATGCTTTGTCCCAGGCCAGAACTGTGTCAGAGCCATGAGAGAGAACTCCAGTTGAGTACGGACAACTGAACTGTCCTCAAAAGCAATTTTTCCAGAACACAGAGAGAAAGAACGGTATGAAGGTGGGTCTGTGAAGGCCATTTCTTTGAGTAAAACTAGCTTTAAATCTTGTAGGCAGCACAGGAAAAACATCAAAGGTTTTTTTCCACCAACAGCAAACCAGGATGGAGGACCAGGAGTGGCTCAAAGAGGCAGCAGCCACCCTTTACCCCGGTTGCACATTATGGACACTGGGATAGCTGGCAGAGCAGCAGCCACAGCACAAGAATCCCCTCTTGGGGGAGGGACAGTGACACAGAGAAGGTCACCTAACAGATGGGGATAGTCCTAATTGCAAGGCGCCTTAATGGTTCCAGAAAATTGCCTTTAATACTTCTAACTGTCCGATTGATAGAACTCTAAGCTTCCTTTGGGAAGCTAAATGTAATAGCTTTCTTTTCCCAAAATTACTTCTTTTTCCCTGACTCCATTATATTGCCTGCTATCCCAATGCTCAATGATGAGGCTCATGCTTTCAAAACAAAACAAAACAAAACAAACAAACAAAAATGGTCAGAGAACAACACAAACCAAAAATATGGTAAATGAATATGAAAAAGAAAGAAATGAAATTTAAAAATATATTTTATGAATATTAATTCCAAATAAAGCTGTAGAGACATCATTGCATAAAGTAGTACCTTATTATTGTCTTTGAAGGAATCTTAAATAATTAGTTTTAGAATAAGAGTAACTTCATTCAAAAACCATCACTCTACTGGCAGTTTCTTTTATACCTGGCCTAATTATTTTTTAATTGTAAGTTACCTGAAAATAACAGATTTTATAATTCTGCTTTATTTTCTTAGTAGGCTTATTTTCAAAAATTTCCTTTCATTATTTAGTCCTTCAATTTTATTCAAATTTTTGAAAATTATTGTGTTAATTAAAAGGTTGAATTTTCTATTTTTCACTAAAAAGTGTTCATTTCTTTCCTGGAAAAAAAAAATACTAGAAAAAGGATGATTCCCATACTCCTGTCACTGATACAAAGTCCCTCTTACTATTTCTGCCCAGGCTTTTTAGCATCGTGTGATATGCCATTGCTGAGTACCCACAAAAAGGAAATTTTAAAAATTTTGTGGACACTTATAAGTTACACCATACTTATTTTACATTTTTGTATATTACCTTGTTAGGATTTTACAGAGTATTAAAAATTATGTAACCCTTCTGCTTTAGAGTTAAGAAAACTGAAGCCCAGAAAGTTTGACTGAACAAATTTGCACAGCTAGGAAATGGCAAAGCTGGATCTAACACCATTTTTTAGGTCAGCGCTCTATTTGCTTTAAAAAACAGACAATTAACTTCTAAATTTTGTGAAAGAGCACCCTGGAATTAAAAAAAGAAAGACAGATTAAGGAAGACAAGATAAATCAGAAAAGGCTTTTCAGAGAAAAAAGAACTTGACTTTTACTGTGAAGAATGCCTGAGATTACAAAAAGGGAATGAGGTATAATGAATGTGAATGATATGCTATGTGGCCTCAAAGAAGCCATGTGTCACATTGGCACTTGGAGCCAAAGATTTTCTCATGGGAACATTTTGTTGGTAACAGTGCCCTGGTTTGATTTAGGGAACTACCACTCCCTCCCCCGACTCTCCGCCCTTGGATGGGACCTTTAACAGGGCTGTTGATAAAGAGGCTGCCCTCCTTCAGTCAATAGATGGGAAAGTAACCCAAGTGTTCAATCAGGAGCTTTTTCACTGGGAATTTCCCCACAGCTATATCCTGGAAGTCACTCTAGTTACTGCTACTGAGTGCTTATTGCTTTAGCATTCTGGAACTTTACCAGCTCACATACATTTTAAAGTGTGGTACTTTGGCTTTCCTTTCAGTTCTGTGCTATTCCCTAAGTCCTACCAAGATCTACTATCACTTTTTCCTTTAAACTAGCCATAGTCACATTCTATTGCTTGCAACCAATACAATCTACTAGATACAATCAATGTATGGGGTGGGAACATGTTCCCATTTTCTTCTCAGGTAACGAAACTAAGTAACACAGGGATTAGTTTCCACTGATTGGATCCAAAGTCCTTACTGTATCTTCTGACAAAGTCAGTTCATAGTAGTTACTCTCATCTGCAGCCTTTCTTTCCATGGTTTTAGTTACCTGTGGTCAACTGACCCTCTTTCTGATGTTCATCAAAAGTTCATAGTAGCCTAATGCTATGTCACACTGCCTATGTCACTCATCTCACTTTATTTCATCACATAAGCATTTTATCATCTCGCATCATCAGAGGAAGAATGAGTACAGCACAATATTTTGAGAGAGAGAGAAAACTACATTCACATAACTTTTGTTACAGTATATGACTATTCTATTTTTATTATTAAATTATTGTTGATAATCTCTTACTGGGCCTAATTTATAAATTAAATTTTCATAGGTATGTATATATAGAATAAAAATCATAGCATATGTAGGGTTTGGTACTACCCACAGTTTCAGGCATCCAGGGGGATCTTGGGATGTATACGCAGTGGATAAGGGGGCAGTACTGTATAAATTGAATGTGTCATTGCATCCTTTTTAAAAAAGATTTTATTTATTCATTTGAGAGAGAGAGAGAGAGCTTGAGTGAGGGAGAGGGGCAGAGGGAGAAGTAGACTCCCCGCTGAGCAGGGAGCCCAATGTGGAGCTCAATCCCAGACCCTGGGATCATGCCCTGAGCGAAAGGCAGACACTTAACCATCTGAGCCACCCAGGTGCCCCTGTCATTCATTGCATCCTTATGAATATTTTTCAGGAACTGTGGTTACTTTTTATTTTCTGACATATTAAAAGATATAATTTCTCTCCTGGAGTCACAATGTTGCTGCTATAATCCCATTGTGTCAGAAAAAAAAAATTGTATTTTGTCCTTAATAAGCAAAAGTCACTCAATGACTAAACCAATTCTCAAATTAATTTTCTTCTTTTCTTGTTTCTACTTTTAGAAAGTCCTATGCACATACAAAAACACAAAAATTAAATAATTTTAGAAGGGGAGTTAAGTATATTTTTTAATTAAGAAAATAAAAGTAGAATTTTAGATTTGTATATTCTGAGACCAATATTGATAATGAATTAAACCTCAGAAAATATTTAAAACAATGAGAATTTCCCCCCAAGTTAATGTCAGACACCAAACCATAGATCAAAAAATACCAATCAGGAAAAATGCCCCCAGAATTACTCCTGGCATATCATTTTCAAACTACAGAAAACCAAGCATTTTAAAAAATTCCCCAAAGAAGCCAAAGGAAAAAAATACCTTACCTACAGAGGAAAAAGATGGGAATTACTTCTGACTTCTCTTCAGATCTAGGTAAAAAGAAACCATGCAAGTAAGAAGAGAATGGCATGAAATATTTAAAGTTTTGAGAGAAAAAAACCACCACCCTAAAATTTTGCAGCCTGTAAAATTATTCTTCAAAAGTAGTAAAATAAAGACTTCCTCAGAGAAATAAAAATTGAGAGAATTTATTGCCAATAGACCTGACTTGCAAGAAATGCTGAAAGAAGTTCTTTGAAGAGAAGGGAAATATAGATCAGAAACTCAGTTCCACCTGAAGAAAGGAAAAGCTTCAAAGAAGAAATAAGTGAAAGTAAAACAAAAACTTTTGTTTTTCTTATTCTTGATTGATCTAACAGTTTACAACCTGCTCAAAATAATAATAGCAACAATGTATTCAATTATGTATGCTTATATATAAATATATCTTATGTATATATACTCTTATGAATGCTCATATATAAGTGAAATGAATGACAGCAATGATACAAAGGACAAGAGGGAGCAATTAGGATTGTCTTGTTTTTATAAGGTACTCACACAACCTGTGAAGAAGTACAGTGTTATCTGAAAGTGGATTTTAATTAATTGTAAATGTATATTGCAAACTCTAGAGAGACCACTAAAAACAGTTAAAAAGTAGAAGCATAACTAATATGCTAAGAAAATACAGAAAGTGAAATTATATAAAATCCTCAAAACCACAAAGGCAGAAAAGGAGTATGAAACAAACAAGAACAAAATAAGGGCAACAAATAGAAAATAGTACCAAATATGGTAGACTCAGCAGACATGGGGCTTTCAGCAGGAGGTACCTAATGAATCTGATTGATACATTGTCAACTTTATGGGAAGCAGAACAGTAGGTAAAGGAACCAGCTCATAACGGCTGTCAAGAAATGATTGTTAAATGTTCAGCTCTTTCGCAAGCCATTTGTTAAATACAGCCATTACAAAAAATACATAAACTTACAATTAAATTATATTAAAAATAAGGTAATAAATACTCAAAATTGATCACTTCCTAATTTGTTTTATTATATTTACTATTATCTATGCACATGCGGTATTTATGTCTCTAGTATCTACATTGTGGAAAAAATACATAATGGTGGGCTACTGCACATCTCTTCCCAACTTTGTGCTCAGCTACATCACATCGATCATTTACAATCAGCCAGGATTGTAGTATTTACAGCACTGAGCCAACCAATACTACAAGTCAGGGCTTTTCTTGGAAAGCCAGTCATTCAGTGTTTACCAGCACACCACACTCCCTGCTTTACCTGCAGGTGCTGATCCCTACCCTCAAATGGCATCAACTGTCCCCCGCCACCTCCTGTCATCACTATCATAAAAACCAAAACCCCCAGGAATTAGCATGCTTTGGCAGAAAGGACATAGGTTCACTTTCTAGTTTGTGACCTCTTCTGAATCTTAGCTTCTTCCTCTGTAAATTTTCGAATATATTGAAAGAATAGTGGAAAAGGAAGTGAGATACATAAAAAACTTGGAACATCAAAGGAGCTCAAAAACATTATTTCTTGCCCTATTTCCCTTTTATGGGTATCTACTTTGAATGAAATTCAGGAACAAGAGGAAGATATTGAATTGGAAGGACACTAAACAAATAATCAAGCAGAATAAAACAGAAGTAATCTACACATATAAGTTGTAGGAGAATATTAAGGAAACTTCAAGCATAATGAAGATATTTAACAATTCACAAACTTCCCTCTTAGGCATTTCCTTTATGCTTGTCCCAGTGTCTGCTGTCTTTCTACACATCTTTATGCACCAGAGGGAGCAAGGATTCCGTTGCCCTCTACTGCACAACGTCAGGGAAACACATGTAATTTGCCAGATTTATCCTCAAAGAGACTCTTTCAAAATACAAATCATTATAAAGTCTGCATGTGCTCATCTGTGGTCAGCAGGGACTTCCATGCCTAAGGGGGCAAGGGAGGAACCTTATCACAAGTGCATTAGTATTGAAATGAGATCTATGGCCACCAATCTCCAGCATTTTGCAATGTTATCTGGCATGAATGCATAAACATTATAATCAAAGAGAATACAAGTCAGTCCAAAGCACTCAGCTTTGCACCTGTGATACTCTTTTCTCCAATCTCTCTGCACAGTGATTAGTTTGGTATTACTCCATGTATAACGAACACTGAGTAGCAGGTCAAAAGTGGAATCCTCTTAGGTAATATCATCATCTTAGTAACCTGGACCTACTGTTCAGTTCCAAGGCTGACAGTGACAGTAGTAACTGCTTCTGCAATTATACAGACTCTTTGAAACGGAGTGCAAAGCAAGTATGCATCATTAACAGGTAATTAGTACCTCTCGCAGAGGGCTTTCACCCTGGGACAGGAGCCCAGGCAACACTTCTTTGTTTTTGAGAATATAAATAGAGCACTGAATAAACCAAGAAGCCTAACTATATGATTGGTTTGTTGCAAATTTAGTGAGAAGAGGTTAAAAAAAATCTGTCTCCTAAGATCTAGTCAACATCAGGCTAATACCATTGAAATGAAACATTAACAGTCAAAAACCATTGCTTAGTGCTGTGAATTGAGCTTTGGATGAGAAAATAGAGCATTCTTGTCCAAGCTCCATCATTCATTCATCTAATTCTGAAATATTTATTCAGTGCCTACCATATGCTGGACATTCAGTGCATCTTAGAGTTTCACCATATGAAAATCAGTTATTCTATGAGCAAATAATTATTGTATGCCTATATTGTACTAAGTTCTACATTAGGTAAAAGATTACAAAGGTGATCAAAAGCTGGTATAGTCCACACCTTCCTGGAATTTGGTGTACTCATCTTTCTGAGTTTTGCTTGCCTAAGGTTAGTTTTGGAGTTCTTATCCTATAATTTTTCATTAAATTGGTGCTGCTCCCAGATTTTCCTACTAAGTTTGCAGCAGAATCTGCTATTGTCACTTCTTTATTTTTTCCCCCACCACATAATTTCTCATTGAAAGCCTGCTTTCTTTTCCTTCTTTGTATTAGTTATAAAGTAGCAGTATCACTGTTCTGAAACATTTGAGGAATGAAGATAATCAACATGTGTGAAATAGTAAAGTCAATAGAAGTGAACATATATTTTTTAAATAACCAAAATATTAATAGTTTTGTGTGCTTTCCATTTCCTCTGCTTTACCCAGCACTTCCTTTTCCTCATTGGCCCTAATCTTTTTCCCATTTGGGCAGCTAAGCTCTTGTTTTCCCATTGTCTCAAAGATGAGAATTTCCTATGACAATTACCTTTCATTCTATAGGTCAAAAAACCAATGTGAGAATTCTTCCACCTGCTAGCAATGTTCATCTTTATTATACATTCAAGAAAGAAAGAGAAAGCAATGGGAGTAAGTGAATCCATTAAATTCACTGCAAGATAGACTTGACCCAAAACATCAATTATCTAATTTCTATGCTCTCTTGCTCTAATGGGGGGATAAGCAGGGGAAGGGGATGTCATGATGGTGCTTTGGGTCCTCAGGTATGTGTGTGGGTTCAGAATCTATACCAAACATCTGATGAAATATGTGAATATTTTCCTTCCCTCAGGGCAGTTATTCAGGTAGTGGGCATATATCCCTTTGGACAAGGGCTAGAAGAATTTTTACTCAATACATACAATAGCTGCGGCACTTCAGGGACCTTCCTAAAATTGACTCAGTCTCTCCTTCAATATATAGCTCTGAATCTAAAAAGTAGTTAAGCTAAGAATATTGGATCAGGGATTGGAGCAGCTGATATCAATCTTCTGTTCATCTTTATCTTTTCTGAAACTAGGCAAATACATAATCAAGAAAACCCCTACGAGCTACCCACAGATTTTGTCCCTCAGAACTCAGTGGTCTATTGACCATTACTATTAATTGGCTATAGGTCAAAGCCCCGAAGTGACATTGCTCTTCAGTAAAGTATATTCACCTTTTCTATGATGATAAAGTGCTGCCCCACCTGGCTTTTGCTATTCCAGAATTCTGTCACACCCATTGAAACTAGCGAAACCAAGATTGTCCTTTACAAACAAACAAGAAATAAGGCTAGACAGTTTACTATATGCATATTGTTATCTCATTAACTTCCCTAATGACCAATAATATTAGGAAGTTTTCATGTACGTTTCTGATTTCTTGTTTCTGAGAGCATTACATGATAGTTTTGTTCATCTGGGGAGGATAAATCCTTATTACAAACCTATATCCATATTTTTGGGAGAAGATAGCAAAAGCAGCAGGCCTAAATGTCACTCTTGTTCCTGCTATTCAGGGGTAGACTTTCTCCCCAGATTTGCTTATCTGGAGACTCTTCAGAGCTACAGTGAACTGAACATGTCCTGTGTTGATCAATGTACACATCAAGATCATGACACCAAAAAACACAGGGGACTTCCAACTATGAACGGAATCAGTACAAAAATTTTCTCCAATCAGGTATCATGTATAGGACTAAAATCTAATTCTGAGAAGGAGAAATACAAAAGCCTAATAGAAATATAATAGAGTGTTGTTAAATCTTAAACAGCACAAATCATGATGATGCTGTGCCAGTTTGAAATAAAACTTTTATGATTTAGGTGAGTTGTAAAATACGTGAAGGACTTCTGGGTTGGAAGTTAAGAGAGGTAGCCCTTATTTACAGAGGTCTCAGGCATCCTTAGGTTTTTACAGCTGCTCTGCCCTTGGACTTGGCTATGCTTTCACCACCTGTGGGGCAAAGGTATCTTCACCATATGGTCTGCCCTCAGGTATAGACTTTTGGAAGAGTCTTTCCTTCATCTTGCGGACAGGATTTAAACAATTTGTACCTTATGCTCTAGTTACCCTTATAAATCAGGTGACCACATAATCTTTATCAAAACAGGGACAATTTTTTGAGTAAAAATGGTTAATCACACCAAGAAAATGGGCATAAGCCAAGACTGATCTGGGAAAACCAGGACTTTTGGTCGTTCTAATTGTAAATTGCTTATTTGTTTCTAGACCTGCCCTTTCAAATAAACAGTATTTTGCTTGTACTAGGCATTTAGTAAACATTAATGAATTAATTAATGTCTAAGGAGACTAAGCAGGGCAAAGGCTAAAATCTACCAACAATAACAGTGGGTGGAAACTAGGGCAAGCAGAGATCAGTGACAGAGAGGACCAGGACAACTGGCAAGAATAAAAGAGAAGAAAAGCCAAGAAGACTCTAAATAATACATGCATGTGACAGATACACAAATGGTAACAGGTTAAACCATGACTGCTTTCTATAGAGATAAGTGGGATAATAATAAAGCTTCAAGAGATGTGGTCCAAATAATTTAAATTAAGAAATTAAGAGAGGAAAAAAAAAAAAAAAGAAATTAAGAGAGAATTTTCACAGCAGGCATCATGCAGTTAATGTTTGCTTCATCTTGTATTTCAAAGAATGGGGAAAGATATGTAGAGAATGAGTATGAATTATTTTAACCAGATAACACAAATTAATACATAGTAAAGCATTGATGCTATTATTAAGATCATCGAAATTAGTGCTAAGATTGGCTACTCTGAAAACAGGAGATTGTGACTATATCACGAGGAGGGGAGATAACTGGGAGCACTGACTGTTTCAAGAAGGAGTGGGTCTCAGTTGGGTGGTCATGAGGGAATTCTAGAGGCTGCCCAAAGGGACCAGCACCTGGGAAACAGAAGAGAACAAGGTATTAAGCCGATGAATGTCAACACAGGAAGGAAACCAAAGTGCCATATAATGAAGATTTTTGCCTTAATACCAGGAAAACCACACCTTCCTATTTGGAGTGCCAGCAAAGCTGTTATCACTGAGAAGCTACGCAGGACTCCAGGGTTACTCACATGCCTTTCTCACCACCTGATATTACTCATTTTAAGGACCTCTTTTCCCTGTGTGCCAAAAGTTTGCAGTATATAAGTTTGGTATCTGTCATGCAACAGGGTAACTTCTTTTAAATAGAGGATTTTTTTATTTTGATGGGAACCTAAATACCTCATAGAAAATTGATAGTGCTTTGTCAGAGGCTTAACAACTGCCTACTCAAATTATCAGTGATTTATTGGGGAGCTCACACAGGGCAGAAGGACAATATTTCTAAAGGCAATGATTGTGCTGACAAGAGTTTCAAAAGCTGCTATTAACCCATAGCAGACTCCAAACTTAGAAGCCCCATGAAATTTTTCTTCATTTTCAAAAATACGTTTCACGAAGGAAAATGGACAAAGAGGCTATAAAAGGTGCTAAAAGAAATTTGACTGGACTATGGGAATTACATAACAAAATAATTCCCGTGCCAAAGTCCCTATTTGCTTGGTTAGTATTGTATCATCAACAAAATCATTTAAATTTAAGAAGACTTCAAAGACACTAGATTTTACTATGCCTAATAAACAGATGAAATTACTTAAAATATTACAGAGACGTGCTATTTATCAGCAGAATACAGGCCACTTCCAAAGTAAACACAGGAAGTTTTCCCTAAATCAAATTTCCAGGAACCAGTTGGATTTTATAGAATTAAGGCCCATGAAAAGTAAAAGATTTTGTCGAGTTACAGTGTGTATGATATCTGGACAGCTCAGGCAGTGGTAGAGTCTTAATATATACAGATACAGTGGTAAAGCCTCTCCCCACTCTGGGCACACCGGAGGATATTTGATCTAGGAAGTCATTTATTTCTACTGTTGTCCAGGAATTATACAAACGTTTGCAGATTCCTATAATTCTCAGTCCTCTGGACAAGTAGAGTGAATAAATCAAAACCTAAAACAAATCATTGGCAAAGATTCAGCAACCTCCTATTATAGGAGAACCTACAACTCTACCATCAATCAGCCTTATTAAAAATTAGAGCAACCCATATCTACAAGCAAGCAGAGAGTCTCTCACAGTGACCTCATATTTGGCAAGCCTATGGATTTTGGCCTGAGACCATGTCCTGTGCCTAATTTAACCAAATCCTCTTACAATCATTCCAATACTTTAAAAGGCATCTCCTTTCTAGCTAGAAAGCCTGAAACAAAGTCATAAACACCTGGAGTGACCCCCTGGAAGAAGTCTCCTGCTCCTACTGACCAAAAGATTTCATCTACATGAAGATGTTCCAGAGAAAAGATGGGCTGTCACTGCCCTGACAAGGACCCATTCGAGTGCTTCTGATCATTGATGGCTATCAAAGTAAAAGAAAAACTCAGCTAGTTGGTGCTTCCCGTGGAAATAGGATCCTTAGGAGGACTGGATTGCACTTCCCACAAAGGACTTGAAACAAGATTTTTAAACTGTTATTGATCCTGAACTCAACTGAAAAGAGGTATTCTGGCTAATTTATTATTTTTCTAGAACTTTTATGAAAGTGAAATTGTAAAAATTTGAATAAGATGATACTTTCAACACTATTGCAAGCATTCAGTTCACTTAAGTTTGTTTGGAAACTTCTAACCAATGACAATCTTGAGTAAATTATGCCTACAAGATCATAAATCAATTATGCCTCTATGATCATAAATCAATTTAAACACAGAAGCATTTCTTAAAAACCTCAATCAGGTACTACACTTGGTACTTACCCCATAGAGAGCAACCCATAGAATTTTGAAACCTGTTTTTCCACATTCTTATCACTATTCTTAGCAGAACATCTTTCAGAGAATTATAAATTATACTATAAAAAGGAGAAGAGTTGACAGTTTTGATTATTCAACAAATGTTAGGTAATGTCAAAAGGAAAAACATGAAGTATTCCCTTTGTTATAATAAATGATGAATTCCTTGATAACTGAAACTAAACTGTATTTGCCTCTGTCTTACTAGAAGTTCCTGGCATGGTTCCCTGTTCATAGACATACACACACATTCTCAATTAAATTTGAATGTAGCCAACTTAACAGAGAGAAGCTTCAAAGTAAGCTTTTAGCTCTCTAATTTTTAGGATTTACTGTTAGGGCACCAAAATATAGATTAAAAACAAACAAAACTTAGTAATGACTGGACACAGAACAATGAATGTTCAAAGGTGAGATTTTCCAATCTAGTCATGCCCTTGTACTCAGCATGGCTTGACTCTCTCTTTCATATTATGTCAATCCCTCTTTTGCATATAGACTCATTCATTCCTGCTTCAGGGAAAGCAGACCATTAAATTCTCCTTATAATACATCATGGCTTCTGGCTGTTCAATTAGCGACAATATACACACATGAGACAAGATAATTTACATTATTGTTACTTTAGGAACTCAATGAACTCGAAGTATTGAAAAGTCTGTTTGCAAATTTTAGATTTATTTTATGAAACATTTTGTGATTGAACTAAATATTAAATGAACCACTGAGAGGCAGTGTAGTACCCAAACTTATCCTTTCTTCCCTGGAAAAGATAGGTTTTAATTTTGCTTTTGAATCCAGAGTATACGAATATTACTCTCAAAGATTTAGTGCTCATAAGGGATGAGAAAATCATCTGTGATATCTCATTCTTCCTACTGTCTCCCTTTCTGTACAACCAAAAACAAGCTATTTTGGAAACATATCTTGGAAAATTGAAAACTATGCCGTTAAAGAAAATGGTTTCACAGCAAGATCGCAAAGTGAATATTCATTACCACTGAGGACAGAAAAGGGAGGGATCTAACATTTGTTAAGAAACTTATCTGAGCCAAGTGTCTATTTTTAGCAAGTAATTTTACTGAATCAAATTCAGTGGAAAAACCTAGAAATGCGTAAATGATCCACTCGAAGGTACATAGGAGATTTGTTAAACTAAACAAAATGGAGTCACAGTAAAACATTTTAGTTTTAGGAGATAACTTGTTTAGTTCCTGCTCTGTCTGCCAGTGATAGGGTGCCATTCACCACATGGCCTCTGTGAAAAGAAAACTCAGAGCGGCACAAGCCTTAACAAAAATAATAATTTTTTTCGTTTGCAATGTTTTTGCAAAAATGACTTCAGAATAACTCAACCAAATAACACACATAGAAGGTACTTAAAGTAAAAACCAAAAATCAAACAAATGACCTAAGTTATAGTCTGTTCCAGATGGGAAAATAGCAGTTTGCTCACTTGATTTTCATCCCTGCAAGCATCAAAGATCACATATTTATAGTCATCAGGATTTCAAAAGTCAAGGAGTTACCACTTACAGAAACGGCTCAAGCCTTCACTTACTTAGACACTAGTGCTCTACGGAATGTTTTTGCTTTTTATTTCTTATTTATGTATTTATTTAGAGAGCACGCAAGTGAGGGGTGGGCCGAGGGAGGAGAGAGAGAGAATCTTAAGCAGGCTCTACACCCAGCACAGAGCCTGTCCTGGAGCTTGATCTCACAACCCTGAGATCATGACCTACGCTGAAATCGTCAGATGTTTAACCAACTGAACCACCCAGGCTTACCATGTTTTTGCTTTTTAAAGTTCATCTAAGGGGGCGCCTGGGTGGCTCAGTCGTTAAGCGTCTGCCTTCGGCTCAGGTCATGATCCCGGGGTCCTGGGATCGAGCCCCGCATCGAGCCCCGCATCGGGCTCCCTGCTCTGCGGGAAGCCTGCTTCTCCCTCTCCCACTCCCCCTGCTTGTGTTCCCTCTCTCGCTGTGTCTGTCTCTGTTAAACAAATAAAATATTTAAAAATAAATAAATAAATAAAATTCATCTAAGGATATAAATTGCTTTTTTTCTGTTACGTGAGATGCTGAGTCAAAATGCCAGCAGGGCAAACTGTCACTTTGCTTCTCAGTCCCTGCTTCTGGTCAAATTACACTCCCATGTAAGTGAAGTTTTGGCCATATACATTTGTTTAGCTATTTTCTAATTCAGTATCAATAATTTGATGCTTTGTTTACTTGGCTTTTGTTACTGTAATTAATGAAAATATCCTTAAAAAATATCCTTGTTAACATGGTTAGCATAACTAGAGCCATATGAAATTAGGGCTTCATATTTGATTTCTCTCTGGAGACTTTGTAAAGCTCCGAGGGCCATAGTAATCACTGTTATTTGCCAGAAGTACTTTTATTGCTTTTGTAACAATGTATTTCAAGGCTAGGGTTCAGAAAAATCCAACGCAATGTGCCCCTAGTAAATTTTGCCTGCAGTACTTAACAAATGTAGAATTATTTCTGTTCCTCTAAGATCTCTGGGACATCTATCCTTCCAGAAAGTGACTTTTTCCTACCTGTAAGTCTAGGAATCCATAAATGATAGAGCAGTTACCAAAAACTACATTTCGGCATCATTTCCATATGAGAAAAAATATGCTTTGTTCTTCAATAGTAGACTTACCATGCCTCATTAAATAAGATTTTTATTGAAACTATGCAAATAACTACAATGTAATAAAGAGCAACAGAACACATTAAAGGCATTTTGCTTAATATTTAACCATCGTTCTGAGCTCTTCTGCCAATAGGGTCAATAGTGTGCCTTTGATTTTTAGAAAATCCTCTCTTAAATTTTTCCAGTTATGTATTATTTTGTATATTAAGTTTTTATTTTTTTGGACTTTTACTGAATTCTAAGGAGTCAATTTATTCCAGGTTGTAATAGGATAACCTATTAAAATTGATAGATCACAAAGAAAGGTAAATGTTCTCATATTTTTATTTAAAAAATAAAACATCAAGCAAAATTACATTTCTCTCTCATTCAGTCTGAGGTAATTCATTCTAATTCATTTGATCTTGAGTTATTTTCTACTCTACTGACCCAAAGTCCTCTGCATCTATATTAGGAGTGTTAGAAATCTTATTTGACAGGCATCTTGCTCCCAGGACGACAACCCCCACACGCCTAAGGCTGTGCCATATAGAATCAATGGTTAAGAATGTGCGGGGAAATCCTTTACTGAAGTCATCCTTCATTTGATGTTTCTTCCACGATACTTCGAGGCTTGTGGTGGGGGACTTGAGGCAAGTGGGAGGAAGAAGCAGAGAGCACTTTTAGATTACAAGACTAAAAGACTCTGGTTATTTTATTATAATAATGAACAAAATAAGAATGGAGAAGAGTAAAGTCCCCCACTGAAGTTTCATACAAATTAATTTTTTAACAATTTAGTATATGAATACCCTGAGAAGAAGAACATATGGTGGACAGTGAGGTCACTGCCTCTAGGGTCTTTTACTTTATCCTATAAGATGTGTCCATGATTGTCACCAACTGGCAAGCTATTTGAAACCTAGAAACTAACTCTCTTGATAATCAACTTATTGATAGTTACTGTGGCAGTCTATGTACATAAACTTGACTGTTTCCATTCTTCCTAAAAAGTGCAAATACACTAAAACATATTCATTTTGCATAAAATTACTGTAGAGAAAATTAGCTTCTCTTTTTGATTTGTCAGTTATTATATCTTGGGCTTAGCTAACCGAACAGTTTTGACAGTAGTGCTGAGCTAATGAAAATTATGGCATGATCCTCATACATAGACACAATTATTTCTAGCATTTTTCCTTTCATAGTGTAAAAGAGAAAATTATTGATGTAGTCTAGTAGTCTTATGGGTGTAAAAGACACCTCGATAGTTCTATTATTCTGGTTTTGATGGCTAAATTTGTCACTCTTAAAAGGAGGCAGTATGTGTTATGCAATTTTAAAGATACTAAATGGTTATAGGAAACAGTCATAATCTTGATTTAGTCTGAAAATAAACATGACAGCAAGTAGCAGGAAATATTAGAAAATCTAGTCTTAAAAAAGGGGGAGTGGCGCCTGAGTGGTTCAGTCAGTTAAGCGTCTGCCTTCGGCTCAGGTCATGATCCCAGGGTCCTTGGATCGAGCCCCACATGGGGCTCCCTGCTCAGCGGGGAGTCTGCTTCTCCCTCTCCCACTCCCCCTGCTTGTGTTCCCTCTCTTGCTGTCTCTGTCTCTGTCAAATAAATAAAATCTTTTTTTAAAAAATCTAGTCTTTTCACAAGTGAAATCTTGTTAAAAATTTATTCACAAGCATAAAAAAAGCACATAAAAAGATGACTAGTCTCTTGAGTGAGATTATTTTGATGATCATAAGAAAGCTTTGCTATCCAAGAATAAAAAAAGGTAGTGCTTTCGTCAAGATCTACCTGTAGATTCAAAGATCAATTTTCCTTTGAATGATGGTTTTCCTTCTTTATTATCTGTAAGCTTCCTGTGACAATTTTAATATCTTCATATTTAGACATATACCAATGCATATACAGTCAAAGGCTATTTTTTTTTTAGATTACCTAGGGATGCAAATTGTTTTTTTCCCCTCTCTGTGACAAGTAAGAGCTAAGAACAAGAAGTCAACTTTTCTTCTCACTTGAGACACAGAGAAGAAAGGGTTTGATAGCAGTTCAGCATACTTTCTTGTCCAAGGAAGATCATACATGTGAGCTCCTGAGTGAAGTAGAACTTCCCTATCCAAAATAAACACAGCAGGCTTACATTCCTATTGATTTGGCAAATGAAGAGACCATGAACTAAAAAAGATAAGTGGCCAAATTTCTTAACTATTCATCCTATTTTAAAATGGTGAGAATCAGAGGCTCCACGTAAGTTTCCAGTAACATCCTGTTGTTTAACAAGCTAGCAGTTAAGAAAAATGATCTATCTTAAATATCCCCAGGGAAACATCAAGAATATTTATTTGGTACAATTTTTATGCACCAAATCACATAAAGGCATGTCCTTTGAAATCATAATCATAACAGGTATAATACTCTGAAATAGGCAAATTGGTTTAAGAAGGGTTAAAAGAACTTTGGAAATGGAAATTTCAAACATGTTATTTGCAGACTCTATACTTTGCTAGTTAGCCATACTTTATCTTTAAAACATCCCATAATGCTACTCTCAGTGTTCAAAAAAGGGGGAGGAAAAGAAGGAGGATATAACTAATTCGTGTGATGCAGTTTGGCTATGCCCTATAAATTTTGATTCCACTCCACGACACATATTTACTATGAAAATATGCTGGTAGTTTCAACAAATCATTCAAAGTAGCCCACATTATGTGAGAAATTGAAGTACACACATCACCAGTGTATGCTAATTTTTAGGATCTTAACATTCCTTGGAGGAAAAATGAGGGAATGAGGACTTAACCATAGATTTATCAACATAATCATGAAGATGATTGTTCGGCAGAATATTTAATGTGACTTGTTTCAATAGGGAATCTTTAGTGGGATCAAAATACTAAAAGGGCTTTTTGAAAAATTTTAATGCAAAAGAGAATGGCTTTTTTTCATCTATTATTAATTACTGGGTTAGGTTTTGCACAAATGGAAACAAACAGCTTCATTTCATAAACTTACCTTTTGAATAAACATACAACTACAAAAAATAAAAACTCATAAATAAAAATAAATATCTCATGTATCTGAGACAGGCCCAGGCCAAAGTGTCTTTCCTCAAAAGAAGAACCAAAAAAAAAAAAGAAAGAAAATGTTGAGAAGTAGTAGGAGCAAGATGACAGAATAGGAGGTTCTCACCCTAATATGCCCACATAAACACTCATTTAACAATTCTCCACAGTAGAAAATACCTTCATGAGAACTCTGGAATCCAGATGAGAGGTAATAGCATATAGGTGGAACACAGAAATGAACAAAGATGCACTGGAAACAATAAGAAGAACAGTTTCCCTGTACCTGCATTACTCCCTCAGAATGCAGTATCAAGAGATCCCATTGGCCCAGAAGCTCTCCCATGGGGGAAGGGAGAGCAAAGAGAGCAACGGACTTTGCTGCAGTCCCTGGCACCTGGCCTGCCCACTGGTGGACCCCATCAGCCAGCCCACTCAGAATCTCTGGCTGAGCTGACTGGTGAAGGGTTTTCCCTGCCAAACCCAGTCTGCAATGCCTGGAAGAGGTGTTTCTTTTTCAAATGAGCAGATACCAACACAAGGCTACAAGGATCACAAAGAATCAGGGAAACATGATACCACCAAGGGAACAAAATAAAGTCCCAGTAACTGGCCCTAAGGAAATGGAGATCTTATTACCTGACAAAGAATTCAATATAACTGCCCTAAAGGAAACTCAGTGAGCTAGAATAGAACGTAGACAGGCAACGAAATGAAATCAGCAAAACAGTATATCAAAAAACTTTACAAACAAAAGCAAAAAATCATGTGCCAGGTAGATGGAAATCATCTATGCTGCTCAAAAAATTGTCTTGTTTCTTTATGTATTACATCATTGTACATTTTAAAGTTGTGTTTTCAAAGACTATATAACTATTTTTGAGACACTCCCAAATCAGAGTACTATATATAATGGAAACAAATTTAGAATTCTTTGAATAAAACAAATGTTCAATAGTAAAATAAGTTTATCTCAAAGTATCTAGATTCTACGCACTTATAGTATTAATTTATAGTGTTTTAAATTCTAATTTAAAGACGGTTTTGCTGTTATACAAATGGGAACTTCCTAAAAACATCTATCCTCGTGTTTTCATACTTTCAGTCTAATCCAGTTGGGAGCTTGAAAGAAACAATATGAGAACTTAAGGGCCATAAATAAAAACAGCAGGCCAGAGACTCAGATGATCAGAGCAGAGATCACCATGGGAAATAAACTGTGTTTAACTGTCCTACTCTTGGTAGGGCTGGGGTGGGGGTATGTGTGTGGGGGGAAGCACTTATAAAATCATAGTAAGAGGAAATGCCATTATAAAACCACAACATGTTTAATCTTTAAATGTAAATAAATAATTCAGTGTGTATGTACACATGTAATATTTTATATTTTTGTCTACTAAAAAAGCCTAGAAATAATCTATAATAACCAACCCATGAGCAATAAGCACCTGAGTGTCCAGACTGTGATCGTGAAATAACATTTCCAAGTGAAAGAAACCAGAACCTCTTGGGAAATGACCGATTTCAGTGCAAGAAATGTACTAGTTGAGCCAACAGTACCTTGTCTTACTGGATAATAAGGAAGCTATCAAATGCAAGGGTCATATCAAAAGGACAAAAAAGCCAATTTGAAGAGGCTCCCACTGACCAAATATGGAACAGTTGAAGCTTCAGTATGGAGAACTGCAGTGCACTGAAGCATATTAATAACATTTAAATTCATGGGTTTATAACAGTATTTTAAAAGTAAACCAACTAGTCACCTTCTGAGAATAACAGTGAAGTAGTTCATCATCTTAAAAACTTACATAAAGGGAAAGAATCAAGAAGTTATTCTTTACAAAATCACACAGCTAACAAATTAAAAAGAAGTGATATAATTAGAATATCACATTTATTTTAAGCCCAATTGAGGTTAGCAGTTCTAGGCACTAAGCATCAATGGTTGTTAACAACAACAGAGAGCAAAAACCAAACAGTATGTGTCTTCTGATAGAAGAACACAACCTGGCCAAAGAGAAGGAACCCAAGTCTGATTAAGACTTTTAATAACAAAAAAACAAAAAAAAGACTTTTAATCCAGCTGCCAGTTTGTAGGAATTACAGAAGATAGAGGAACATGTTGAACTACACTGTGAGTGTGCAAGATGAATATATAAAAATCAATTGTATTTCTGTACACTAGCAATGAACAATTTGAAAATAAAATTAAGAAAGCAGTTCCATGAACAACAGCATTAAAAAAACAATAAAATACTTAAGAATAAATTTACCAATAGAAGAACAAAACTTATTCTCTGAAAACCATAAAACATTATTGAAAAAACTTTAAAAACCTGAATAATAGAAAGACATTCTCTGTTCTTAGATCTTTTCTCCTTCATAGTCAAAAAAGTACAAACTCCCATTCTTTATCTTTGAAAAAAATTTTTTAAGATTTATTTTAGAGAGAAAGAGAGAGAGTTTGTAAGCAGGGGGAGGGGCTAAGGGGGAGGGAGAGGAAGAGAGTACTCAAGCAGACTCCCCACTGAGTGCAGAGCCCCACACAGGGCTTGATTCCAGGACCCTGAGATCATGACCTGAGCCAAAATCAAGAGTCAGCCACTTAACCAATGGAGCCATCCAGGCACCCCAAAAACTTCTTTTAACATGAGAGAGTAAATAGAAAGAAAACAAAGGATTAATTCCTTATAAGAGCTCCTACAAATAAAAATGAAACCTCTAAGATCTCAATAGGTTTATAAGCAAATAGATAAAAATTAAAATGAGATCAAACATTTTGCCTTTTATTGAGGATGACTTATTTGTTTAGAATTCCTACTACTAAAATGAATGCAAATTAGTGCAATCTTTTTGGAGAAAAATGATTGTATCAAGAGGTTTACAAATATTTTTATTCTTTAATCCAGTAATTTGTATGCTTTTCTGGGTCTTCTAAACACAGAGAAGGCTTTTATATACAAAGAAAATTCCTGTGTACAATGTTCATCATAGCTGTATTTATAAGAGAATTAGAAACAATT
>NC_138369.1:92166094-92202203 GCF_054177405.1 Leptonychotes weddellii | reverse complement strand
AAGATTTTATTTATCTATTTGACAGAGACAGAGATAGCGACAGCAGGAACACAAGCAGGGGGAGTGGGAGAGGGAGAAGCAGGCTTCCCGCCGAGCAGGGAGCCCGATGCGGGGCTCGATCCCAGGACCCTGGGATCATGACCTGAGCCGAAGGCAGACGCTTAACGACTGAGCCACCCAGGCGCCCCAAGAATTAGAAACAATTCAACAATAGGGGAATGCAAAAGCAAAATATGGTACAGCTCTGGAATATATTATATAGCCACTAAAAGAAAAACAAAACCAAAGCAAACAAAAACAACCATCTTCAAAGAATGTTTAGTAACATGGAAAAATATTTAGGTTAAAATGTTAAGTAAAAATAATCAGAATAAAAATATCTGTACAGAATGTCAATGATATAAATATGCATGGAAGGGCAACTGGGTGACTCAGTCAGTTGGTCGTCTGCCTTCAGCTTGGGTCATGATCCCAGGGTCCTGGGATTGCGTCCCACGTCAGGCTCCCTGCTCAGCAGGGAGTCTGCTTCTCTGCCCCTCCCTTGGCTGGTGTTTTCTCTCTCTCTCTCAAATAAATAAATAAAATCTTAAAAATAAATAAATAAATAAATAAACATGGAAAAACACAGAAAAATGTAAATCAAGTATTAATAGTGGTTACATTGGAATGGCTGGAAGAAATCCATGTGATCATGCTTTCTTCTTTTCAATAGAAATACTTTTATATAATGAATACATACTAACTGTAAAGTAAAATAAGAAAAAGAAACAAAAAAACAGGACTTAAAAAAAGTGACATGAAAAATAACCTGCTAATGTCCATAATAGCCAAAATATGGAAAGAGCCCAGATGTCCATTGACAGATGAATGGATAAAGAAGATGTGGTATGTGTGTATATATATATACACACACAATGGAATATTACTCAAGCCATCAAAAAGAATGAAATCTCACCATTTGCAATGATGTGGATGGAACTAAGCGAAATAAGTCAGTCAGAAAAACAAATATACGATATCACTCATATGTGGAATTTAAGAAGCAACACAGATAAACATAGGGGAAGGGAAGGAAAAATAAAATAAGATGAAAACAGAGGAAGACAAACCATAAGAGACTCTTAACTATAGGAAACAAACTGAGGAGAGGGGAGGAGAGTAGGGGGTTGGGGTAACTAGGGTTGGGCAGTAAGGAGGGCACTTGATGTAATGAGCACTGGGTATTATATGCAACTGATGAATCACTAAATTCTATCTCTGTTAAAAAAAAAAAAAGAAAAGAAAAGAAACATGACCTGCTAAATAAAAAAAAAAAGCATAGTTTTTTTTAAATGAAATTTGCTTGACTATTTATTGTCTAACCTTTTGCTTGAGTAAATGTATAAGCATTTTTTTTCAAGTTAATCTCTCCAACTTTATGCTCAAAGTGACTTTCAGTATTTAATTTTGAGAACATCAAGTAAATAAACTTTCCAGATATGATTATTAAAGAAATGTGCATAAATCTGATGCATAACTCCACAAATGATTGCTAAAATTCAAAATTTATTGTATTAGGCAGAATTCCATTTTTCAGCAATCACATGCACTGTAAGAAAAATCAAATCCAAATGTTAGTGATTCATTTATACTTACATCATCAAATTATTGAATCCACTTTTAAAAGGGAGATTTAGTAATTTAGAAACATGTAAGTATCTTTCATGAGCTTATATTTTCCTCTTGTCTTGTTATATTATCTCCAACAGTCTACTTGCTATCTTACAGTTATAAAGAATTTATGGATGAGAAATTCCCTCTTAAAACATAATTTTCAGTATTCAATCTTAATTTATTTCAATGAAACAAAAAAGGCAAAGGTTAAAGTGCAAAATGAGTGAAAATGCTTGTCATATTGGTTGAATAATATTATAAAAAATAAATATACAGCAACTGCATTTTAAGCTGTCTCTCAGAGCTTGAGAGAGGAACACCTTTTTCCTTTTTGTTGAGGCTACCAATATTTTGATAAGTGAAGACATGCCTAAATAATTCTATAAAAACTGGATATTTAAATATTTACATTTAACACAAAAATTATTAATGCAATATAATTGTGCTATTCCCAAGATACTTAGGAGATTTATAAAAATATCAATTGAACACATGAGAACGGTACTATGGCCCATTATGGATACAAACATGATAAAGGTCATTTTCTTTAACACTGTCAGAATATCTCTGAACTGCATGTAGAACTTAAGTACATGTAAACTTAATTTTGCATGTGAAACTTACAGATCCAGCAAGAGATTTTAACCCAGGATACCTGGCTCCATGGCAAATGCACTTTTTACCCATGGTAAGGACTTTCAGGGAATAAAGCTCCTTGACGAACACTGACATTGAAAGTGTTTCTCAGACTCTGCTAATGAGCTGGACTAGTAGCTGGAAGGACAATAGGTAATTACAGGGTCCACGGCTTCCAAGAAGACTGTAAGTGAAGAAAACAAGGAATAATGTGATAAGGGAGTAACTGAAGTATAACTGCAATAGGGATCCAATAGGGATCCTGGTGCCTTCCAAGACCAGGGAAGCTCCAGGAAATGTCTGAGGATAACCCTACACACAAAGGCCCCCTCAGGGTTCTGTAAATCTACCTAGATAAAAAAAAGAAAGCATCAAGGGATACAGGAGAATTTTGTGGACTTTTCACATCTCAGCTCTGATGATACCCCTTCAAGGAGGTCTTTATAGAAAACATTATGGAAGTACAAAAATATCAAATGCATAATTTGGAACCAAATAAACAATACAAACAAACCAAATTTCAATTGCATGATAGAAGCCTGAAGCATATAGCAAAAGTATATACTCAAAGTATGGTTCTCAGACCAGCAGGATGGGCATCCCTGGGAGCTTACAGAAATTCAGATTACAGGCCATTCCAGACCTACTGAATCAGATTCTGCATTTTAGGTCACTAGGTAATTGATAAGTACATTAAAGTTTGATAAATGCTGTACTAAACAGATACTCCTACACCTTGTTTCATGAATAGATAAATGGAATCATATAGATAAAAACTAAGGAATGTTTCAGTATTTCAAATAAAGAGAAGGTGATCAGTATTTGCTTCCTTCCTTAAGCTATAGTTTGCAACAGTCTAATTGAACATTTTCATAAAATAATTATTTAAGTTATTAAATCTATAGATATAAAACTACAGAAAAGTTTTATATTTATTGCAAGTCTAGGGTGAGCTTAACATATGCTAAGTGTTGTAGAAAATATAAAAAAAGGAAAGAGAAAGTATGATGGCTTCAAAAATATAATTTCCTTGATCAGAAGGCTATTGACACCCACAAAAGAAAAAAAAAGTTCATTTGTTTATTTGTTTGTCCTATCAAGAGGAGTAAGTATATCAAACAAATATTTGAATATTGAAAAACTAACTTGAATCAGAAGTAGAAACAGAAATAGAAAAAAAAAAGGAGAAATAAAGAATTGATTGAACTCAGGAAAGAAATGGAAGAAAAAAACAAACATCTCAGAAATGAAAATTATATTACAAGATGCTTAAGGAAGAATAGGATCAAATGAAAATATAAAAAGGGACACTGATGAAATGTAGGAAAATGACCAAGAGAATGAAAATGATATAAAAAAGTAAAAAGCATCAAAAAGTAGTGGAAATGGAAGACAGTAAAGAAGGAATACTATTTTTATTATCAGAACAATTGAAAAAGAAAAATAAAACAATAGAATATATAAAACTGTAGTCTAAGAAAAAGTTCCAGAAAAAAAAAAAAAAAAACATTAACTGAATCCTGCACATTGAAAAATTTCACTGGGTAATTGGCAAAAAATCAACCTAAAATGATGAAGTACAGAATTTTCAAAGTCAAAATAATTAGACTGAAATCAGAATTTTCAAGACAAAATATAAAACAAGACAATGATGAATCAATCTTTATAAAAATATTCAGTGCAAGAAAATATGAAAAAAGGATTTTATGTCCAACCAAGTTATCCTTCAAATATCCAACATAGTAAAATCATTTCTAACATCTAAGAATTTAGAAGATTCTGTACTCAGCAACTCTTCTTGAGGAATTTACTAGAAAATGAACTCCATCCAAACTTCATCCACGCAATAATTGGGAAACTTTCAGCAAAAGGATCAATGGTTAGCATTTTTCTTAATCGTTAGCGTATTAAAATACACAAATAAATAAATAAATAAGACTAAATATGGGATAAAGACTAAGGTACAAATGTTATAGATGTGATGACATAGAAATTATGCAACTAAAAAATTAGTAAAACAAAGAAAGAAAGAGGAAAACAGAAAAACTTCATTGCTGTAGGTAGGCATCAAAGGGTGTTAAAGTATTATAAACCAGAGAGTAAAAGGTTAGATAAGAAAATGGGGACCTAAAGGTATTTTTAAAAGAAAGAAATACAAAGGTAACTAGTAGAATAAAAATACAAACCTTCCTAGATACAGATAATAAATAAATAAATAACACAAAGAATATACATGTCATAGACACAAAGCAAATACAACTAAATATGTGTAATCATAAAACATGACAATTTAGACCAAATATATCAGTCATATCAATAAATGTGAATGGACTTAACTCTCTTATCTAAAGCAAACAATTTTCAGTTTTGCTCACAAAACAAGACCCAAATATATGCTGTAGACAAGAGACAACCCTAAATCAAAATGATTCAGAGAGGCTAAAAAATATGGAAATGAATTTCTGCTTCCAGGAAGATGAAATAGACATCCATTCCCCTATTTCTTCCACTAAGTACAACTAAAATTCCTAAGCATTACATATAAAAGAAATATAAGAAGTCTCTGAAAGGTGAAAAGAAGGAGGTAGACTGGCTAGGGGTCTCCAGACCTAAGGAACAAATAGTGATGAGTTCTTTGGGTTTTCTTTTTGGCTCATATATCCCAGATTTGGCACTGAAAAAAAAAAACAAAACAGCAACCTAGAAAAGCTAAGAGGCACAGATAAAACAAACACCAAATCAAATAAACACACAAACAAAAACCCTGCTTTCGCTAGCAAAAGGACCAGGAAAGGGGCAGCTTAGCAAGGAAGAAATGTATAGACAATAACCACTCTATTCTTGTCAACACAGAAAAGAACTGCAGCTCACCTTCACCCATTCCAGAAAAGGCCAAGTGGGGAGCCCAGACTTGCACCTTCATGTGCTTTTCTACACATAGCAAAGACTATAAAAGAAGTCAAGAGTAATTAACTTGTCATCTATAACACAATTCACTCTTGGTATTTTCTTTCTGTAAATACTGTTTGCTCTCAGGCCCCCCAAATTCTGGACCTCTTGCCTACTTGTACCTCTGCCCACCTCATTAAGCTGGCCTTTGTACTAGGTCTGTGAGATGTGACAAATCTCTCATTTAGGGGATAGCTAGTTATAAACCTTGCTCTCCAGACCCACCTTGATGCCCTCCACATTCCAAAATTACACACAAAATTATATGAAATCTCTAAATGGGCTTTAACTTTTTATTTCCCATTTGTTTTTTAAAGTTGTTGAAGCAATACAGTTTTTACTAGACTACTTGTTGAAAGGAAAGGGGAAAACGTGGAAAAGAAATAAAAGTTAATACGCAACACATGTTGAAAACCACTACCACTAAATATTTGAGAGTTATTTGCTTGCATAAGGGAAACTTCACTGAAGCTACTGCAAATAACTTTCAAATGATATTGCATAATATTACCAAAAATTGGGAATTAGAGTAAAATACTTATGCTCTGATCATGAAAGATTTCTCAAAGAGATCCAGACATAGTGTAATGTCTCTTCAAGGAAAGATTGTATTAAAAGATATTTTTAAAGTTCTCAGAAAAAATTAAAGTCATATTTTATATCTGATAAAGTATTTTGAATTTGAAAAGCAATGCTGTATTTATATCATCTGCTTAACTATGAGATGACTTTGGGATAATATCTTCACAAAAAGAAAAGAACTATTGCTTTATGAGTTCTTACAAAAAATAGACAAATTGGACTTCATGAAAATTTTAAAAATTTCTGCATCAAAAGACAATATCGGGGCCCCTGTGTGGCTCAGTCAGTTAAACGCCTAACTTTTGATTTCAGCAGGTCATGATCTCAGAGTCATGAGATCGGGCCCCACATCAGCTCCATACTCAGCACAGAGTCTTCTTGACATTCTCTCCCTCTCCCTCTGGCCCTCCCCCTGCTCATTCTCTCTCTCTCTCAAGTAAATAAATAAATAAATAAAATCTTTAAAAAAAAAAAAACAAATATTCTCACTCCTCTCCCTCTGCTCCTCCTCCCTGCCCCCTGCTGACACACACACACACTCTCTCTTTCTCTAAAAAAAAATAAATAAATAAAGGCAATATCAATGGAGTAAAAAGGCAACCACAGAATGGAAGAAAATATTTGCAAATATATATACATATATATAAAAAATAAAACCTAATTCAAAAATGAGCAAAGGACTTGAACAGACATTTTCCAGAGAAGATATACAAATGGCGAATAAGCACATGACAGGATAACTAATCATTAAGGAAATGCAAATCAAACTATAATGAAATACCATTAGGATGACTCCTAAAAAAACAAAAAAACAAAAATAGAAAATAACAAGAAGGCAGAGAAATTAGAACCCAGTACACTGATGATGGGAATGTAACATGGCTGTAAAATAGTGCAGCTGCTATGAAAAACAGTATAGCAGTTTCTCAAAAGATCTGAGTTATTATATGATCCAGAAACTTTATCTCTGAATATATACTTAAAAGAATTGAAATTAAGGTCTCACAGAGATATTTGTTTGTATATCCATATTCATGGATATACACAATTCATGATAGCTAAAACATGGAAGCAACCTAACAGTTCATGGATGGATGACTGGATAAGCAAAATGTGTATGTACATACACATAATGGAATATTATACAGTCTTAAAAAGGAAGAAAATTCTTACACATGTTGCAACATGGGCAAACCTTGAGGATATTATGCTAAGTGAAATAAGCCAGACACAAAAAGAAAAATACTATATGATTCCACTTATATAAGGTACAGAGGGTACTCAAAACCATAGAAACAGAAAGGTTAAAGTATCTGTGGGACATCCTGTAAGTAGTTAGATGTCAGATGGTTAGAGGAGTGGACTGGGCTAAAAGTAAACTTCAAATAAACTTTAAACTCAGCAGGTCCCCAAATAAGTAATTTACCCCTCTATTTACTCTTACACCTCTTTTTTATCTTGATTTTTAGTATCTCATCCATTGCATTTTCCAAGTTCCCAATGCTTTCCTCTCCCAAGTCCTTTTGATTCTACATCCGATTGAACGTCAATAACTTCTCTTCATTCCAACTGTTACTCACCCTTAATTATCTCACTGGGTTCCTGAAATGCTTCCTCAGGGAACTCCATGTTTTTCATTTCTCCTCCCTCCCCCTAACCTTGCCTCCAAACCACTCCCAGCATTAACTTTTTTTCATTGTTCTGTTCTTATTTCTTACCTAGTTGGTGTCATCAATGACTCTTCATCAACATCAGGATAAAAATCTCTATTTCTTAGCATGATCCTGTTTACTCTTGCTATCTTTCTCCACAAGGACAAGTGCCTTTTAATTCTTTGTTTTTCTTAATATAACTTTTGGTAAAGAAGTCTCTTTAAATATGTTTTTCAAGTGAAAGAATAAAAGGACAAGTATTTTCTCTAAAAATATTATTTTGTGCTTCTTAATCTTTTGCACAAGTTTAGAAAGTCTTCACACCCCACACCACACTGCTGCTCTCCACTATCTCGACCTAACATTTACCTATTTGTTTTCCATACCCAGCTCAAGTGTCACTTCCTACAATCTACCTTTACCTACTCCCTACCAAATAGAGTAAATCAATTCCCACTCTCTGGTTCCAATATACTTTATCATGGTGATGCTATTTCACTCAGCAACAAGCAATTATAATTAATTTGTTTACATATATTCTTTCTTAGTAGGCTTGAGGAGAGAGACTATATTTCATTCAACTCATATATTCCCAAAGCCTGGCATAGAAATTAGCATGTAGTAACAAAGAAGGGGTGCAACAATTGATTTTTTTTTAAGATTTTTTTTTAATTTATTTGACTAGAAAGTGGCAGGCAGGTGGAGTGGCAGGCAGAGGAAGAGGGAGAAGCAGACTCCCCACTGAGCAAGGAGCCTGATGCGGGACTTGATCCCAGGACCGTGGGATCATGACCTCAACTGAAGGCAGATGCTTAACCAACTGAGCCACCCAGGCACCCCAGCAATTGATTTTTCAATGAATAAAGGAATAAAATGATAAATTGAAATACAAGAAATTTGTAATGGAGTTTTACAACATATGCCACTACTATAACTAGTGTTTATTATAATAAATATTTTCAAATATTCTATTAACATAAGTGTATTTTTTATTTGGCTTGCTATACTTTCAAGAAATGAAGAATAATTCCATGATCAATAAACTTCCAAGCCTAGGAAAAATTGAAAACCTATTGAAAAATATTCAGAAAACCTAGAACTAATCACAAGGAGAGTGAGCCACAGAAAGGAATTAAAACAAAGAAGAAAAAAAAAAGAGGTTTTTCTCTGGAAAAAAAAAAAGACTCCAATTTTATCCAAACATAAGATTAAAACATACATTTTTCAAATTCAAAAATCTTGGTTATGACTTCTATTATTTTTCTAAATTTCTGTGCTTCTCATCTTGGAACAGAAATAGAAGTCTCAATGTACCATTTCATAGTCTAAACATTAGTCTAATTGCTAGACCAAACACATTGAGCTATGCTTTAGATCAGTGGATAATAAGTATTTGGGATCTGGGCATGCATAAGCTTTGCTTTGAGTAGTCCAAGATTTGATTTTAAACAGGACACATTTCTTCAATGGTAAGTCAAAATGTTTTTATAGCAAAGGAGAGAGGGGTATTAGGGGGTTAAGAGCAAAAGGACATAATGTCTGGCACATAGTAGATGGTAGAAAAAATTTTGTTAAAAAGACCTGTTGATTATTTGTGGTTGAATAAAATAGAATAAATCTATGTTATTTTTTATTTAATATGCCTTAGATAACAGAGAGGATTTGAGAAGCAACCCTTACTCACTAGAGTGACTTTTTTTTTAATGGAATGACTGTATTAACTCCTTCTCTCACAGATGAATGCTATGAAATTATTCTTTATTAGAACAAATCATTTCATATTGAAGCTATAAAGTAAAATGTTACTTGGATATATTTAATATATATAACATATATAATATACATGTAATATATACACACACTTATGCATTACATATATATATCTCATAAGTTCAAACTTCAAATGTCAAGGAGAAAATGAGAGTTGAGATTGTGCCCACAAGGGGATTAAAAAAAAAAAAAAGTAGATTCAGATTTAAGGGAAGAATCTTTTTTGGTGAGACTACATGAACAAATAGGGAAGAGAGGACCCCTTCCTTAAGGAGACTTTTATAGCTGGAACAAATATCTGAGGTAACTTTTACTACATCTCATGATTTTGCCCAATTGAGGAGATAAGATTTTGATCACCATCCCCCAACTTTCAACCATGCCTTCCTTAAGATGAAGCAGCTTTAATATGGACCCCTTCCACTTCAGAATTCTCTAAAGAGCACTCCGTACAAATTTCTAGGAAGCTCCTCAGACTGATCTTGTCACTCTAGGGCATTCATTTCTTACTTAGCTCTCTAAGAGTCCAAAGTCAAGACAGGTAATTAATTCATCCTCCCCCACTTGGCTGCCTTCTGTCTTCTTTATTTCCATCATGGGGAAAATGAGGAACCAAAACCCATTTACAGCCCCTGCTGTAACTTTTGGTTTGTCTGTAAATGGCCTTGGAACAAAATGATCTGCCAGGGAGAAAATCTAAGGAACCTCCAATAGGCATTTGACATTCAAATCAGAAAACTTGCTTACAGTTTTCCAGAGCTTAAGAGCCAAGTTCCAAGAAGAGTCTAAAATGGTTTTTCCCTTCTCCCAGGAAGGCACAGCTCAGTGCCCAGAGAGAACTTCTCAGCCCATGATTTCCCCCCAGGGGAAAGTGAGAAAATGTGAGTAAGCACCCGATTTCCCCAGCTGTGTGGGACACTGTCAAACAGGCCCATCTCTTTCTCACCCCACCAAGAATACTAAGTCACAAACTGCATGGCCGGGGGGCAATGAACAGCTAGAAGAACAGCAAGCCAGAAATTAGAATGAAATTTATCAAAGAGATGCAGATCCTGCTAACTGCTTTGCAGACTCTGTCAAGAAGCCCACCCATCAAGCCTTTGAGGTTGCCTCTCCTGCAGATCCCCACAACTGGCCCATGGGCTTTCCCAGTGCTTTGCACATGCCCCACTCTACATACACACACCCCATGGCCAGCTCCCTATGTGTGCCCCCAACAGCAATGAGTGTGTCTTTACCGAGTAATGAGTGTGTGCTATCTGCAGGGTTAGGAGAAATCACACAAACCTGAGCTTCAGCACTGCCCTTGAGAAAGTAAATTAGAGGCTGTCAGTCCCTGCCTCAGCTTTGCAGGATCCAGAGAAGGCATGCAATCTTGAGAACTCCTCTTCAAGAGAGAACAAGAAATGTGGAACAGGCATATTCATATAAAAATTCTGAGAAAGCCTCAGAATTTTTTTTAAGATTTATTTATTTGAGAGAGAGAGAGAGAGCATGAGTGAGAGGGGAAGAGGGAAAGGGAGAATCTCAAACAGACTCTGCACTGAGTATGGAACCCAATGTGCAGCTTGATCCCAGGACCCTGAGATCATGACCTGAGCCTAAACCAAGAATCAGACACTTAACTGACTGCACTACCCAGGCACTCCAAGCCTCAGAATTCTTAATAGGGAAGTACAAAAGCAGAATTTTTGTATGAAAGTTAAGTTGTTACCAACCTAAAATAGACTATTTTATCTATGTTTTGTGTAAGCTTCATGGTAATCACAAAACTGAAATCTACAGTAGATACACAAAAGATAAAGAGAATCAAAACATACCACTACAGAAAATCATCAATTCACAAAAAAAGTAAAATAAGAAGGGAACTACAAAACAGCCAAAAAAACCCAATAAAATGGCATTCATTAGTAAGTCCTTAACTATCAAGAATTACTTCAAATATAAATGGATTAAATTGTCCAATCAAAGCACATAGAGTGGCAAAATAAATAATAAGGAAAAAAAGACACAACTATATGCTTCTTAAAGCATTTCATTTCAGGGGCACCTGGGTGGCTCAGTCAGTTAAGCATCTGCCTTCAGCTCAGGTCATAATCTCAGGGTCTTGGGATCAAGCCCTGCATTGGGGGAGGGAGGGGGAGTCCCTGCTGAGTGGGGAGTCCGCTTCTCCCTTTGCCGAATTGTTCTCATGCTTGATCTCTCTCTCACTCTCTGTCTCAAATAAATAAATAAAATCTTAAAAAAACAAAACAAAACAGACTAATTTCAGCTTTAAGGACACACAAAGGCTCAAAATGGGAGAATAGAAAATGATATTTCATGCAAGAGGAAACCAAAAGAGAGCCGGGATAGCTAAACTTATATGAGACACAACAGACTTTAGGTCAAAAACTATAACAAGGGACAAAAAAAAGGTCATTATATAATGATAAAGGGATCAATTGATCAAGAGAATAAAGCAATTTTAAATATATATGCACCCATTGGAACACTTAAATATATTAAGCAAATACTAATAGATTTGAAGGGAGAAATAGACAACAACCTAAGAATAAGAAGCTTTAATACCCCACTTCCAAATTGGATAGATCATTCAAACAGAACATCAATAAGGAAATATTGGACTTGAACTATACTTTAGAACAAATGGACCTAACAGATATGTATAGGACATTCCATCCAACAGAAGCAGAATACACATTCTTCTCAAGCACATGAAAAACATTCTCCAGTATTAATCATATATTAAGTCACAAAACAAGCCTTAGCATATATAAGAAGACTGAAACTATATCAAGTACTTTTTCTGACCATGATGATATGAAACTAAAAAACCAGTAACAGGAAGAAAAATAGATAGTTCTCAAATATTTGGAGAGTACACAACATGGTATTGAACAACCAATGGATCAAAGAAGAAATCAAAAGGAAAATGAAAAATCTTGAAACTAATAAAAATGGAAACACACATACCAAACCTTAAGGAATACAATAAAAAGCAGTGCTAAGAGGGAAGTTTACAGCAATAAGCACCTACATTAAGAAAAAAAATCTCTCAAATAAACAGCTTAACTTTATACCTCAAAGAATTAGAAAGAGTATACTCTATCCAAAGTTAAGAGAAGGAAGGAAATAACAAAAATCAGAGCAGAAATGAATGAAATATAGACCAGAAAAATAACAGAAAAAAAATCAACAAAACTAAGAGCTGGTTTTATGAAAAGATAAATTGATAAACATTTAGCTAGACTAAGAGAAAAGAGAGAAGAAAGCTTTTCCTCTAAGATCAGGAACAAGACAAGGATCCCCACTGCAGCCACTTTTATTCTACACAGTATTAGAAGTCCTAGCCAGAGCAATTAGGCAAGAAAAAGAAATAAAAGTCATCCAAACAAAAAGGAAAAAGAGTGTACCTGTGTGCAGATTACATGATATTAGACATAGAAAACCCTAAAAACTCCATGAAAAAAACAAACTGGTAGAATTAACAAATTGAATCAACTTACAAAAATCAATTGCATTTCTATACAGTAACAAAAAACTATCTGAAAAAGAAAATCTCATTTACAATATCATTAAATACAATAAGAAAAACTTTGGGATAAATTTAATCAAGGAGGTGAAAGATCTGTATACTGAAACATAAAGACCTGGATAAAAGAAATTGAAGACAATTATTGAAATAAATGAGAAGATCCAATGTTTATAAGTCAGAAGAATATTGTTCAAATGTTTATACTTTCCAAAGCTATCTATATATTGATTGCAATCCCTATTAAAATTCCATTGACATTTTTCACAGAAATAAAGCAACCAATCCTAAAATTCATATGGAACCACAAAAAAACCCCAAATAGCCAAAGCAGTTCTGAGAAAGAAAAACAAAGGTAGAGGCATCACACATTCCTGATTTCAAACTACATTACAAACTTTTCAAACTATATTATAGTTATAAAAACAGACACATTGATAAATAGAACTGAGGTCACAAAATAAAACTATGCATTTATGGTCAACTAATACTTGATAAAGGAGCCAAGAATACCCAATTGTGAAAGGATAGTCTCTTCAATAAAAGGTGCTGGGGAAACTGGATATTAAAAAGAAAATAATTAGATTGGGCCCCTATCTTAATGTGTCACAAAAAATTAACTTGAAATGGATTAAAGACTGAAATGTAAGACCTGAAACTGTAAAACTCCAGGAAGAAAACTTAGGGAAAAGTGCCTTGACATTAGTCTTGGCAATAAGTTTTTGAATATGACATCAAATTACAAGCAAACAAAAACAAAAAATCAGTAAGTGGAACTGCATCAAACTAAAAAGCTTATGCACAGCAAAAGAAACCATCAACAAGATGAAAAGGCAATATATGGATTGGGTGAAAATGTTTGCAAATCTTATATCCAATAAGAGGTTAATATCCAAAATATATAAGGAATTCATAAAACCCAATAACAACAACAACAAAAAACAATCTTATTAAAAAATGGGCAGAAGAACTAAATAGATATTTTTCCAAAGAAACCATACAAATGGCCAACAGGTACATATATCACACAACAGGTATAAAATCACAATGAGATATTCTCTTACAACCTGTCAGAACGGCTACTATAAAAAAGACAAGTGATAACATGCCCTGGCAAGGATGTAGAGAAACCTGAATCCTTGTGCACTGCTGGTGGGAATGCAAACTGGTGCAGCCACTATGGAAAAAAGTATGGAGGGTCCTCAAAAAATTAAAAATAGAACTACCCTATGATCCAGCAATCCCACTTCTGGGAATATATCCAAAGGCAATGAAAACACTACCTCGAAAAGCTATCTGCACCTTGGTGTTCATTGTAGCATTATTCACAATTGCTAAGACATGGAAACAACCTAAGATTCCATCAACAGATGAGTATTGTAAGAGAAATAAAATGTGAAATTTTATATATATAAAAAAGAAAGAAATCCTGCCATTGGTGATAACATGGATGGACCTTGACAGCATAATGCTAAATGAAATAAGTCAGAGAAAGACAAATACTGTATGATAACATTTATATGTGGAATGTAAAAAAGCCAAACTTATACAGAGAGTAGAATGGTAGTTTTCAGGGCCTGGCGGGGTGGGGGGGTGGGGGGGGCGGTGCGGGGATAAATGGTAAGATGTTGGTCAAAGGATACAGACTTCCAGTTATAAGATGAACAAATTCTGGGGATCTAATGTCCACCATGGCAACTCAAATTAATAACACTGTATTATATACTTGAAAGTTGCTGAGAGAGTAGACATATATTTTCACCACACACACAAAACATAAATATGTGAGGTGATGGATGTGTTAACTAACATTATTGTGGTAATCACTTTAAAATATATATCAAGCTATCACATTGTACACCTTAAACTTAACACAATGTTATAGGTCAATTCTTTCTCAATAAAGTTGGGGTCAAATGTGTATTTTTTTTTCCACCGAAAGACCCAATTAGTTGTAAGAAAATTTTTGCCCTTTCAAATTAATTAAAGGCAAACATACCAGAATTTTAAAAATATAGCTACTACCAGGTGAAGGGCACACTGGACCTGTTTGTACTGTCTTTGCAATTTCCTATGAATCTATTTCAAAATAAAAAGTTAAAGAAAACACAATAAAGATAGAGAAAACAGTATGCAAAATATTAATGCTTGTTGAATTTAATGATAGTGATGAAGGAACAGAAGGCAAGCTGAGGACAAAGCAGAAGCTGACACCCCACATCCCCCCCACCCCAAATGGGATATACAGGACATTCCTCATACACTCCTGGCTGCCCTAAAGCTAAGGAAAGGAAAAACAAATAGTTAACTTATAGAGATCACAGTCCTGCAAGACAGGAGTCTCCCTCAGTTTACAAATGTCTTTGCAATTTACAAAAACAAAGCTTTTCTATCAATAACCTAGCTTCCAGAAGGAAATGTAGATACAATTAAATGTCTTTATAACCTGCAGTCCCCTGACAGATACTTGAAGTGGGCAGAGTTTAATGTTCCTCCAGGAAGCTCCCAACTATCTTAAGGTTAATGCCTTGCTAGAGGGAAAAACAACCTTAACTTGACAATGGCAAGGCCACCAGAATCCTTTGAGTCTTCTTTAACATACGAAAATCCTTTTTGAAACCCCCTTTTCCTTACCTCCCCCAACTCCCAAGTATATAATCAGCCACCCCTCACAACCCTGGGGCGTCAGCTTTTTTTGCCCACAGGTCCTGACCCTGTACTTTAATAAACCACCATTTTGCAACAAAGACATCTCAAGAATTCTTTCTTGGTCATCAGCTCTGGACGTCAGTCCACCCAACCTCACTTATATTATAAACTCCATCAATAGGTATATAGGTATTCATTGTGTTCTCCTTTTGATTAGCCTATACGTTTAAAATTTTTCATAATAAAATTTGGAAAAGGAAAAAGCGAACCTATTAAAAAGCAGCAAAAATAATTATCCAACCCTGGAATTTATACTTTTGATTGTGTTTCCATATGTATAAATTATTCTGTTGTGGATGGATTTGCACCTATTTAACTTCCGTATATATACCATATTTTTCCACTGGATGATTATGGTTTTACTGGACAAATAATAGTCTATAAGGAAAAAAGTTAATAGAAAAAAGAAGCACATTTATAAGAAGTCAATTTAATTCTTGAACATGCACTTTAAAATGGCTTTCTCGGGGCTATTTTATGAAATGAGGATCCTACTTATCCCTTTCCCACATGTAATTTTCAGTATTTGCTTCTATTTCTTAACATTTTCAGGGTTCCAGTACACTAAATCCAAGTGGATTTAGTTTGGCTCTAGTTAGAAATTTCAAGCTCAAGTGATCTGCATCCTACTGAGCTTCCTTTTCTCTCTTTCTTCTGTTTTCATTCTTCTAGTGGCTTTTGACCCTAATCCCTAACAACCAGAAAAGGAGTTGACTTTCATTTGTATCTTAAAATGATGCTTTGAAGATAATGACAAAGTCACCACAAACTGGGTGGTTTTAGAGAAATATTCCATGAATGTTAAGTTATTTAGCAAAGCAAACCAAGATTATATCAATAAATTTAGGAAGGCCTGTCAAATAGGCTTTCTAGAACTTCAAAAATGAAGCTAAAATGCTTTAAGAACCTAAAGCACCAGAGTTATGTGCATCAATCTCATTCATCACACAGAAGACTGATAAAGAAGCCCTTGAGACTGAAAATTTAAAAATAAAGATTAAAAAATACATTCAGGAAAATCTGGAAACAGTAAGGTTTCTTGTACCTTTGTAAAAAAGGCATGCCTTAAATAAAACCAGATTAGCCTCAACTCCATCTGGTACAACCACTTCTCAATCTCCCCTTCAACAGCCAAGAAGTATTCACTCCTACAATACAAAAGATCTACTTGCTGTTGACAAAAGTGCTTATCCCCCATTAAGTAATATTTTCCAAAACATCACTGTGAAAGGATAATAGAAGTCATGGAAGACAAAAACTTTTAATTAACATTTAGAGATAGTACAAAGGGAGAGTCCCAGGAATGCAAAATACATTGACATTTATTTTTTGTGAGTTCCTCTCAGTTTTGCCATGCTGTTTTTGATAGTTCGTTCTTTGAGAAATACATTTCAGCGGTCAAGAGTATATTCCTGACTTCTCTCATGGTCTGAGTTTAAAATCCTGAATGCCCTGCAGTCACTCCTTATATAGTTTTTTACATGCAGAACTGCAAATGTGTGTTTGTCAGTCTCTTCTCTTGAAAGCAAGAATAACAACATTAAAAGGCTTTAGAATAGAGAAAATAGGTGCAGATATGAAAACACTTTTTGCTGCATAGAAACCTGTGCAGTGGATCAAAATACTGTCTATAAGAGAAACTTTAAAAAACAAAATAAAACAAAACATGCTGTTCTAATATAAGGGAACCTGTACCCAAAGGAAGCAGCTGAATAACCTGGCTTTCCTTCTCCTTTTCACATAAATAAAATCTGCTTGTTAATAAAAAAACACATCATGATCATTATTAAGAGAAGTACAACCAAATTCTCAGAACAGAAAAACCAACACATTTATGAAAAGCAAACTCTGAGGAAAAGGTAACAGAACATATGACCTACTTAGTCCTCATTTATATCCATACCTTGAGATTGCATTATTAGTGTGCCCCTTTTACAAAAGGGAAGAAAGGAAGGAAGGAAAGAAGGAAAAAGGTGCTATTATGTTTGTAATCCAGAACTTCATGGATACATTTAATGTTCAGAAAACCATGGATTCCCTGTTCTGCAGTTTTGTCTAATATCAACCAGCCAGGCCTGAGCATTTTTAGCTCATCTTTCCTTACTTTAAAATAATGGTTCTTGGGGTGGCTCAGTCAGTTAAGCATCTGCCTTCCCCTCAGGTCATGATCCCAGAGTTCTGGAATCAAGCCCCTAGTTGGGCTCCCTAATCAGCAGGGAGTCTGTTTCTCCCTCTCTGCCTCTCCCCTGCTGGTGTGCTCTCTCGCACGTGCTCTCTCTCTCTCCCTCTCTCAAATAAATGAAATCTTTTCAAAAAAAAAAATATATATATATATAATGTTAGAAATCAGCCCCAAATTTCAGCAAAAATATAAAAACATCTAAGAATAAAATTAAATAGAAGCCTACATGATCTCTCTGGAAGAAGCTTTAACATGTTCCTGAGGGGCACAAGGGAAGATGGAAACAAATGGAAATTTATGTCCTAAGGAAGGAAGATTCAACACCATAAAAACATCCAGCAGGACATTTTAAAAGGTATTATTAAGTTCCATGGCTCAATTTAATTTTGCTTACATTCATAATAGTACAAACTTAACCACTTAACATTAAAACTATTTGTTACAGGAAAGAAATCTGCTGTTTAAAAAAATAAAATAAAATAAAAAATAATAAACAACTTGATTCTCAAGTTCACACAGAAAGCTAACAAAGAAAAATCACTAGGAAAATTCTGGACAGGAAGAATAATGAAAGATCATCGGTTTTTTAGAAGTCAAAGCATATTACAAAATAATAATAATTAAGCCAGTACATGAATGTTATAAAGCTACAATTAAAAGCATATAATTAGCTGTGATAATGAAGAAAGTGGGAAAAAGAAATTCAGTAGAGGATGGAGCACACAAAGGGATTTAGTATATAATACAAGTGGCATTTCAAATCAATGAAAATAATAAGATTTACTCAATATATATCATTAACAATAATACAAATTTAAACTTACTAGATGAAAATAGGAAGGAGCACTTAAAATAAACTTAGAAATTATTTAAGTGTGACACAAGACTGAAAAGCCAAATAAAAGATTGATAAATTTAACTACCAAAAAAAATTGTTGAGGCCAAGAAAAAAAATCTATAAAAGGCAAAATTGGGTAAAATATCTACAACTCAAATCACAGACAATGTGCTAACTTTATTAATAGCTAATAAAGTGGTACAAATCAGTAAAAAGGATCAACAACCCAACTGAAATTTCGGCAAAGTCTATAAACATGTACCAAAAGAAAAATAAATTTAAATAAAATAAAATCTCAAATCACTCCTAACCACATACAGCTAGAGATATTTTCTTCTTGTCAGTTTGGTAAAGACCATGAAGTTTTATTCAAAAAACCAGAAATGCTGACAAAGGTGTGGAAAAACAGGCTTGCTTTTTTTTTTTTTTTTTTAAGATTTATTTACTTATTTGAGAGAGAGAGAGCATGAGCGGGAGGGGTGAGGGAGAAGAAGAGAATCTCAAGCAGAATCCACACAGAGCATGGAGCTCTGAGATCATGACCTGAACTGAAACCAAGAGTCTAATACTTAACTGGCTATGCCACCCAGGTGCCCCAAAACAGGCATTTTTATACATTACCCTTGAGAGTGTAAATTAGCAATTCAAATTATAAATGTATGTACACCGGGATCCAAAAAAGCCACTTCTATAAATATAACCTGATTTACATTGAGAACTGATATATGCAAAAGTTATTTATCATCGTTTATAAGATCAAAAGGTTGAAAACAACTTAAGTGTCTACTACTAAGGGTTTAACTAAATAAATTGTGAGTATACATCTATACAATGGATTAGTTGGCCACAGTTTAAAAGAATAACATGCACCATTACAGTGAAAATCAAGATACAAAGCATTGTGTTTTTTTCTGCTAAAGTATTTTCATATGACACATATACTTACTTGTTTGTGAAATGGAATCTCTCCTCTAAAATATACACAAAACCGGTATTGATGATTTCCTCTCGAGAAGAGGATTGAATGGCTACAAAGAAGGGGTGGGAGGGAGATTTACTGATCATTGTATATGGTTTTGAATATTTTTACTTTTGTCATAGTTATTTGAATTTTTAAGTGAGTCAGAACTCTAAAAATCAACACCCTACCTCCCACTTGGTTTCCCAGATTTTCAGACGCATCTCCTTTAAGAGGAGAGACAACACCCAAGACAGAGCTGCCCAGGAAATGGCAAATTGGCTTGTTAAAACAGAGATCTTGACTTAAACACACTCAGCTACTGTGCCTTACTGGCTCTGCTGTTGGCTGGCCCTCTTTCATCTCTCCTGGCTGAACTGACTTCCAATGCCCCTGGTTCCTTGATGGCTTTATGCAGGCACGTACAGCTCCCTAAGTCAGCTGTTTACTTCCTCCAGTGAAAGCTCCATACTCATCTGCACCCATGAAGGACACAAGCAGCACTTCATCCTGCCATCTGTTATAGATTTCTGTTCACAGTCCCTCTGACCTAGTACCAGCTCAGTTTCCCACCTCTACTCCTACCTCACCCACATCTACAGATTAATTAGCCACATCTGCCAGGCAATCGCCTCTCCACCACCCCCCCCCATTTCAGTTACCAGACCTGCCTCGGAGGACAGAGATGTCCACTTCTCAGTTCAAAAGAGAGTCATTCTGATGAGATTTAGAACTGTCAGTATCTTAAAAGTACTGAGGAATTCAATCATGCATTTATCATAGAACTATTTATAGAATGAGTATCATTGACTAAGCATATTTTTAGATACCAAGAATACAATGACGAACAAAACTGACATGGCCCTTGTTCTTTTGTGTCGTATACATTCTAGCACAAGAGATGATACACAAGAACGTGAAATAAATAGACAAAAGAATTTCTGAAGGAAAATACTGGGAAATGTGATAGAAAATAATGAGGCTGGATTGAGTGGGATTACTTCAGATAGGGTGGTCAGGAAACACTACTTTAACAGGGAATATCTAAGCTGATACTTGATGAATGAGAATGCTCAGAATGTATGAAGAGCTAGGGGGAAAATGTCCAGGCTTAGCAAGGTGAAGGGCCTAAAAGGAAAGGAAATTGGTTTCTTCTAAGAACCATTAGGGCCATGTAACTGCAACATACTGAGCAAGAGAATGAAAGCCAAAACAACACTGGAGAGCAGACAGAGGGCTAGATGACACAGAACCTTTCCACCACAGTAGGGACATTGACTGGATATAAGTGAACTAGGAATCCACTGACAAATTTTAAGCAGGGAGATGGATGATATGTGCACTGATGGGTGCAGTATAGACAATGGGAAAAGGGCAGGGGTAGGAGGTAAAAGAGGAGGCAGTGAAGTCAGAAATCTTCTACAATGGTCCAGAGAATAACAAACAAATACTTGGTTAGAGAATTGGAGGTAAAAATGAAGAGAAGTGAGTGAAACTAAGAGAACTCACTAACCTCTAGAATACCAGGGGCAAGTTGGAAGAGGACTATGATCCTTGGCTTCTGGCTTGAATAACTACATGGAAGCTGGTGCTTTCCTGATACAGGAAAGAGCAAAACACAAAAGGAGAGAGAGACGATCAGGAGTTTAAGATGCTTTGATATAACCTGGCAGAGATGTAGGGAATGCATTTGGGTATAATAGCTAATAGTTCTTGATAACTCACTGTGCTCCACATTTAAGAGCTTTCTATATTGTTCTGGACTGAATGTTTCTGCCCCCATGCCTCCCAAATTCATATACTGAAATGTTAACCCCCAGGATGATGGTATTAGGAGGTGGGGCCTTGGGAAAAATTAGGCCTTGAGGGTGGAACTCTCATGAATGAGGATGAGTGCTCTTATAAAAGACACAAGAACCTGCCCTCCCTCTCTGGTCTTCTCCATGTGAGGACACAAAAAGATGGTACCCATCTGTAAAGCAGAAGGGGACCCTCACCAGGCAATGAATCCGCCGGTCCCTTGATCTCAGACTTCCCAACCTCCAGAAGACACATGTGAGAAAGAAATGCTTGCTGTTTAAGCCACTCAGTATTCGATTATAGCAGCTCAATCTAAGTCATGTTAACTAATTCAGGGCTCATACAAGTTTTTATATCATTATGTATCCATTTTTCTGCATTAACTCATTTAATCCTCCCAACAAACTTACAAGTTTTGTACTATTATTAACCCACTTTTTATATAAAAAAAAAAAACCTCAAGCATGTAGAGGTTAAGAAATTTGTCTAAGGCCATATAACTGATGAGGGGCAGAGCCAATATTCAGATTTGGGCAGTTCTTAAATTGAGCTCAGAGAAGAGGAGGTCTGAAACAGAGAAATCCATTGTGGAATCAGTTGATGAATGGTATTTATAGCCATGGAAACAGATGACACAATGTAAGGAGAGCATGTTGTTAAAGGAGAATGCAAGTCCTGTGAAAAGCTAATATTTGAGGTCAATTAGAGGAACAGGATCCAGAAAAGGTGGCTAAGGAAGAAAGACCAGAAAGGTGGGAAGAAAACCCAGAAGTGTGGTGCTTTGCCACCCTCTCCAATGTTGTGCGAGTATATTCAGAATGGTTGGCTTGGTTTAAAGTTTCCAGAAGAAGGAAAAAGTCAGAGGAAGAAGAAAAGCAAAGGAAAGAAATGCATGAAAATGTAATCAAATCAAATACGCTTGTCACAATATAAGGGCAAGGAGTGGAATTCTAAGTCTCAAATAATGAGTCAGAATCTTTATTTTTCAAATGAGAAGCTGTATGTCTAGCACAGATCTAGTGACCATATTTTCCAACATATGGTTGAAATTATGGGGACAACTGACTTGAAGAGTATTCCAAAAACTCCAAAGCACAGAGTGACCATCAACACGTGGGGGATAATGAGTGTGAGCTTCTTGAAGGAAGGAGTTTCTCCTCATTCTCAGAACTTGGAATAGAGTAGACACTTAAAAATGGTCTGATACATTGAACATAACACAGAAAGATTTATTTAGAAGGCAAGTAATTTTGAGGAAAAAATACTATTTTACTATTTTTACTTTACTATTTTTACTTTTATTTTTAATGCCACGAGATTTGCAAAGTTTGCAGTCTCAAAAGTAGACTAGTTTTACAAAGTTTTTGTCACTTGTTTTTGCCCAATGTCATACCAGTCAAATAAAATCTTCAGTTCTGCTAACACAGCTTGAATCACTGGTTTTAAGTCTTATTATTTACAGAGGAGAGTTCAACCTTTGAAACAGTTCTACTGTTACATCACACAGTAATAAATGTGCAATAATGTTTGACATTTAGGAAGCTAGTATATAGATTTATAAAATTCAGATTTACAAGGGGAAAATGTAGATTTCTAATTATAACAGCTTAACTACATTTAAGATGCATATTCAACTATACTGAAAGAAACATTTCTTTCTTATAGTTTATTTGGAAACCACAAAGAAGTATAAGTTATCACAATCTTCTTTACATGGAAATTTTGAGTCACTCAGAAAGAGAATGTCATCTCTTATGTTTCTTAAGCACAGAAACATTTTACTGATTTTCCACAAAATACTTTCACTAGAATCAAGAGAAGCTTGGATTTTTAACCTGTCCTTTTCCAAAAAGTGATGGAAAAAATGTTTACTGCAAGACTACTGTGAATTTTGTAAAGACTTTCTCCACCAATATTTAAAGAATTCCCAGGTGTCAAAATATTTTGATAAAATTTGATTTTTTTTTTTTTGGCATGGGGAAACAAAAAGTAGCAAAATGGAGAAAACTAATGAAAACAAATAGATGTGTGCTTAATCCATCTCCAGGTTGTCAGGTTAAGAGGAGAGCCCCAGAGGCCCCAAAAATCCAATGTCTGTGTGTCTCCTTAATATACAGTATGTGCTTAAAAGAAAGGTAAGAATAGGGGGTCTAACCGGCTCAGTCCATAGAGCATGCAACTCTTGATCTTGGCATTGGAAGTTCAAGTCCCACATTAGGTGTAGAGATTATTTAAAAATAAAATCTTTCTTTAAAAAAAGAGAAGTTTATGAATAGAAAAATGTGTAATTGATAATTTTTTTTTCCAAGTAACAGTTCCAGTGAAGATAGCAAATAAAGGTGTTTTTCCTCCACTCTTCTCCTTGAGACCCATTGAAAACATCAAAACAGTGAAAAACAGGAGGAAACACCATCAATCAAGGAAATGGCCATGTTTTCAATGTCTGATTTGGGACCACAGCTACTAAATGGTGAAGGATAATGAAAGAAAATGTGTGCTCCATCAGACTTGGAGCAGGATGTAGTTCTTTCAAAATGAGTGCCATGGCCCCATGAGGCATATCCAACAAATCAGTCATGGGAAAATGAGTGAGCATCAAGCCATGGTCAGGCCCTGGGGACTAAAAGTCACAGGTTGATACTGCAGAAGGGAACAGTACTGATGGAGAAACCATGCTGACACCCCATTTTCATTCTTTCTAGACTGGCCTGACAGCTGAGGAAGATGGGTGCAGAGAAGCAGGGAGTGAGAGAATGTGATCTGGACACTAACCTCTTACATGGAGAGCTGTATTCTCAGCATAAGGAAGTGAAGTATTGGGTGTTTGCAACTACCCATCTAAGGACTAGTTTTACTAATTTTTAAAAAATGCATAAAACAATATGGTTTTAGAAATAACTGCCACAGTGGCACCTGGGTGGCTCAGTCAGTTAAGGGTCTGCCTTCGGCTCAGGTTATGACCCCAGGGTCCTGGGATCGAGCCCCACGTCGGGCTCCCCGCTCAGCAGGGAGTCTGCTTCTCCCTCTCCCTCTGCCCCTGCTTGTGCTCTTTCCCTTTCTCTCAAATAAATAAAAAAAAACTAAAAAAAAAAAAAAAAAAAAAGGCAGGGGGGAAGAAGAGAAAAGAAATATCTTCCATAGCAGAACAGGCTACCTTGTGAGTTGGCCTTAGAGAATGCTGCTTTTCAAGGCTGTGAGAATACCTTTCTGGTTTGAGTTTGGGGTTATAGGGACATAGAGAGGGTGGTCAAGAGCTGAGAGTCCTGAGCAAATGAGGATGGTTGGTCAGCCTAGAGCAGAACCACAATTCCTCCAAGATTCCTCAGTGAAGAAGATCCTAAAGGTAGTATCAGGACTTAATTTGGAAATTGCATTAGGAGAGAGGAATTAATCAAGAGAATATGGTTTAGGAAGAGATGGGACTCAGGTAACTGCTAAGAAACACCGAGGTTACAGAAATCTGTCACCACACTGAGCCCTTTAATTTACCCACTGGTAGGCAGTTTGGGCTCTGAGAAGCCTGGTGTTTGTAGTAAAATGATTAGTTGATTTCTACGCAGTTAAGAAAAAACAAAAAAGATCCTGTTGTTGAAAAAAGCAACAAGGATATAAGAAATCAGAGAAGGCTACAATTGTCAGATCAGTTTCCAGAAAGGCAACTGTCACGTTCCTGAGTAGTGGCAGAAGAAATTTTGGCAGTGAAAGCACTAAGTTTTATGAAAATGTCCAAAATTATTTTTCCTTGTATGACTAATTTTATGGTTCCATTAGCTGTCTCCCTAGAATTCTCCTCTGGAGAAGTATTAGTCATCATGAAATAAATAAAGCCCTGCGGCCCCTCCCCTCTAGCACATGACATGGAACAGTTCCCATGACTGACAGCCCATGCCTGCATCTATGCACTATCGAGGGTTCAGACAAAATTTTTAAACCACAAGTTTGTGATGACACCAATTAAACCCACTAATGTGCTGTCTTCGGCACTTGGCAACCCAGGGGAAAAGGACTGCTTGGTGGACCTTGGGCTGAGCATTGGCAGTGGTGGTGAGAAAGGGCTTGAGGAGCCACTGGAAAAGAGGTTAAAATGATTGACTACAGGGTCCAGGCTAGAGAGGAAAGGACAAGAGGGAGCTGAAAAAATGGGAGCACAGGTAACAATCAAGTCCACCATGCAATGGAAAAGCAAGTTAAATGTGTAAAGAGTTGTAACCAAAGGATGGAATGTCAAAGTGCAAGGTTTCAGAGATAAAACATCGTTTAAAGGTCCAGACTATTGGCATGAAAATATGTTGCTAAAATTGAATGAACCTTGTTATAGGTAGCTGGAGGAATTCCTAAGGGGATGGATGGGTCAATATGGACACTGCATTTTGCCCAGAATTTTGTCAGAAGGCAAAATGAGCCATGAAGAACTCTATGGGCATTTGGAGAACCATCAAGACAGTCCTATCCATGTTTCAAGTTTTTGCTGTAGTTCATAACTCTTATTAGAGCAACCCTGAGTTTTGCATGAGGGGAAAAAAATAAAGACATATATATAGGGAACCTAAATCTGGGGGCTATTTTAACCTACATATCACTGTATGCAGTACTCAGAAAACTGCATTAAATATTCTAAATGCTGAAATTATTACTGGAACTCAATGTGCAAGATTTCCTGGCTTTGACTGAGCAAAGGCCTCAGGGGTAAGACAGCCAAAGGATTACTTAACCTGATCTTGAAGTGAAGCCAGTCACTTTAGCCATAGGATAAAAGGAAATTTATGGCAGAAATGACTAAATGATCACCATATGAACAGTTCAGAAGCAAAAGGCAGAAGTATCATCTTGCGCATGTGTGTGCACACATGTGTGGTGTTGTTCTACAGTTGGGGGTGGGAAGAGAAGCAAATTCACTTGATTTAGATTTGGCTTTTTCAACTTTTTAGACCAGTCATGACCAGATGTCCATGTAGCTAATTCTCCTTAAGTTTTGTTTTGTTTTAAGATTTTATTTATTTATTTGAGAGAGAGAGAGACACACACAGCAGAGAGAGAGCACACGAGCGGTGAGGAGGGGCAGAGAGAGAGGGAGAAGCAGACTCCGGGCTGAGCAGGGAACCCGATGCGGGGTTTGACCCTGAGATCATGACCTGAGCCGAAGGCAGACACTTAACCAACTGAGCCACCCAGAAGCCCCATCTCAAGTTTTGTATCTCTTACCTTGTTTCATGCAATTTATTATCTCCCATTATGCCCTCAGTGTAAACGTTAGCCAAAATTACAGACATAAAAAGGAGAAGCTGAAAATCACTATTTCAAGAAGGTTGTCTTAGTAAGAACAGCAAAACACATTTACTGCGTGCCAACCTCTCTTCTGAGTACTTCAAATCCATCAATTTATCTAATCTGCACAGTGGACTTATAAAGTAGATACCACCATTATCCTCATCAGAGCAGTATAGAAACTGGGCATGGAGAGCTTAAGTAACTCCCCCAAGATGAAGTCATGATTTGAACCTGGGCAGTTGGGCTCCAGGGTCCTTGTTCTTAACCATTAAATCAGTGGTTTTCAAAGGATGCTCCCCAGACCAGCAGCATCACCTGAGAATTTGTTAGAAATTCAGATTCCTGGGCACCACATCAGATCTACCGAATCACAGACTTTGGAGTGGGGAGCCTACAACTTTGAGTTTTAACAAACTCTCAACTGATACAGGCTCAGTTTGAGAACCATGGCAACACACTGAGACAGCATAGGGGAAGCAAGAGGGACTTAACTCCTGCAAAACCAATGGTCTGAGGCAAGGGTTAAAAGCTGTCATACACTTGGAGACAAATACCGCCTTCTGGGAAAACAGTCGTTAGGGAGTAATGGTCGTCTGGGCAAAATTAGAAGTAATAATGTGAAGCCTGCTTGCGCAAGTATTTCTATTTTCCAGGAGCCTGAAAAAACGTTGACCATGGAAAAGGCATCATGTGATTGTCTTGTGCTCACTGAAAAGTAATGACCACAAGATAATGGCCTTGGGACTGAAAGATGCTTCCCTACTCCAAGCCCCTCACCCTCTGGAAAAGTGCCTTTATAAGTCTTGCATGCCATCCCCTCGGAGAGAGCAACGTTCATCTTTCTTGTCTGCTCCCTTGTATACAAACTATCTCTAGTAAACCCCACCTGCCTTCTTTCTCTCCAGTTCAGTGTTCATTTCTATGACACTGAGACTCAAGAACCTGGTCTAGGAGTCCAGTAACACCTCCACCCTGTGAAGCAACCACATGTAACAAACTTGCACAGGTAGGAAAAGCCATGCTGAGAGATTCTCCACCTGTCTCAGGGGCTCAGAATAACTGTTGTTTCACAATTTCTAGATTGAATTTTTACCCTCAGGATCTGAATTCTCCTTAAGGGAATTCACTTAAAAACCCACAACAGGGTGATGTTTGTGGCATAAGCTGTTAGTGTGTGGGTTAGAATACAAGAAGTTCAGTTGTCTCTGTCCAGCATGGTTTTCACAACTGCCCATTTTCAGTTTCATTTGGAAGGGTTGTGGCCAATAAGCTGTGTGTTTTAAGTCACAGAATCCATTCCAGGTAAAAAGTAACTCCCAACTTACAGAGTTGCAACTACAAATGCAGCCAAATCCATCTGGGAAAACATCTGCAGTGTAACTCCAGGTGGCACTCTGCCAGATCATTTCAAATTTTGCATAGAAAATCACTATGAAAAAGTGACTTTCCATCATTTTCAGAGTTTCAACAGTGTCTTTCCACATCAAATTAAGAGATAAAATGTCATTGGCTCTGGCTAAGCTCCTGTATTTTTTAATATTCTTTTTCCTCAAATAATATGTCTGCATGAAAAGACTAAGAGAAAGTAAACTAACATATGAACAGTGTCTGTCTCTGACAAGTGGGATTATGGTGGAATTTTTGCTTCATATACTGTCATATCTTAGGTCTTGACCTCTGTCCTGAATTCCAGACTTACATACCTAACTGCTCACTGAATACCTACTTAAATGTCTGATAAGAAACTCACATAACACATGAAAGAACAACCACTTAATTTCTAGCCCCTCAATAAAATCTTTCGCCTTTGTTTTCCATCTCAGCCAAAACAAAACAAAACAAAACAAAAAACAAAACATCTTACAAATGGCAAATGCTTGGGCCAAATCTTGTCTTCATTTTGATTCCCTTTCTCTCACAAACTATATCCAATCTGTCAGAAAACTTATTTGGCCAAATATATCTGGAAGGGGACCACTTTTCAAAAATATCCAGAACAGGACCACACAATTACCCTTACCCAACCTACCTCTTTCCCTCACCTGATTATCGTGGTTGTCTCCTTGATGTTCACCTTTGCCCCTAAGTCTATTGCCTGCAAAGCAGTCCAAATGACCCTTTTAAAACATGTCAGATCATGTCATTCTTCTGATCAAAACTTTACAACAGCTGCCAAAAATTGTGAAGAGCCTGAGATCTGATTTTACCCTACTTACAAGTCAACAAACTAGCCTATTACTGTTTCATGGATGCAGGCAGAAGGCACAAGACTCCTGGGTCCAAAATAAAGATTTTATTATCCTAGCCTGGCAAGTAGAATGAGCATCAGCCTATTTGTATCAGTTCCTCATCTCTCCCAGATTCCACGAAGGCAGCACAATGTGCTAAGTGATCTGTATATAAGCAATGGCTTGCACTGTAGGAGAGGAACACTAGGGTAAAGAAAGCCACCATTTTATAGCAAGCACTAAGCAATCCTGCTCTTTGTCCAGGAGGAAGCTAGCACTTCATCCCTCAATGTTCCTTATTAGAAACAGGATCCTGAGAATTGGCCTGGGGTAAGAGTGCTCAGGGCCTTCCACTCTTGACATACTTGGCAAGACATATAGGAGTACAAGAGCTCCACGGAGGGCAATGTCTCCCAATGATAGCTTCCCATGTTAATCAGAACAAAATGCAAGATTTTTGTAATGCTCTACAAGGCCCTGCACTACCTGCTCTCCTCCACCCCATGTCTTTCGGTCTTTCCATGCTGCTATCACCCTGCTCATCACACGCTCTACCTCAGCCATGCTAGCTTCCATGCAGGTCCTTACATATACCAGGCCCTATCCTGTTCAGGACCCTTGGACGTACTGTTCTTCTGCCTGGGATGATCTTCCCCCAGATACTGTCAGGACTTTGATCAAATGTCACCTTCTCAGTGAGGCCTTTCCTGACCACCATATTTAAAACTCCTACCTCCAAGCCTCCTGGTACTCCACTTCCCCCTGCCCAGCTTTATTTTTTTAATTTGCACATATTACCATTGGAAATACTATGACATGTCACATATAATCTAGATGTATGTATATACAAAAATGTGTGTAGGTATAGATATATATAACTGATATAGGTGTAGTTTATCCTAATCTCTCCTCCAAAAGGAGAGTAACTTTATTTTTTTGTTCACTGCTGGATCACCAGAGTCTAAAACCAGTGCTACAGCTCAGAGTAAGTGCTCAATAAATATTGAATAAATTAATGCTTTTGTCTGTTTTTCAAAATTTTTAAAATAATTACTTTTATAATTAGAAAAAAATGTTACTATTTATATACAAGAATTTTCTAAGTATAACAAGTAATTTATTTATGCACCCAAACAACTCAGTCAGACTCCAGCCGTATCGCTGGCTATGTTAAGAATAGCTAGTAATAAGGTGCCTGGGTGGCTCCATTGGTTAAGCGACTGCTTTCGGCTCAGGTCATGATCCTGAAGTCCCTGGATCGAGTCCCGCATCAGGCTCCCTATTCGGCAGGGAGTCTGTTTCTCCCTCTGACCCTGCCCCTTCTCATGTGCTCTCTCTCTCATTCTCTCTCTCTCAAATAAATAAAATCTTAAAAAAAAAAAAAAAAGAAAAGAAAAAAGAATAGCTAGTAATAGTCGACTTTACCAAGCATTTACCATATGTTAGCACTTTATAAATTAGCTCATATAATTTTTACAAAACCCTTGTAAGGTATCATCCCCATTTTACCTATGAGAAAACTGAGGCTTAGTTAAGTAACTTGTCTAAGATCATAGAGCTTATAAGCAGTGGAATTGGAATTATGAACCTGGGCAGATGTGAGTAAGGAGGGCCTCTGCTTGGCCATGCCTTCCTCAAAATTGTTTAAGCTCCCCTCAAGTGCCTGTGACCTATCAGGTCCTGCAATACTGTCTGGGCAAAAATGCCCTGAGCCAAGATGAAGAACAGTGTGGGTCCTGAACCCTATTTCTTCTCTTCTGAATGCTCTCCAACTCTCTATGCTGCATTGGGGTCAACTAGATCCTGAGAAGCATCAGAACTCACACTTATGGGTTCTAGGAGAATGTTGCAGACATGGGTTCTAGGACAGTGGCCTGACAAGGGGGTCACTCATATAGACTAGCACAGTATTTCTTTCTTGGGATCTCATTAGAGTGGGCCACAAAAAAATGGCTGACTTGAGTGACTCTTACCTCACTCACAGGCCAAGTCCCAGGCTCAGGGCTACTGCTAACACTTAGCCTTGAGCCACATAATTGAGCTCCTGGATCATCTCTTGCCTGTTTGTATTTCAACCATAGTGCCACTTACTGTTTATAGCACCTGAGGACTGTGGAGGCAGTGGTCTTTTACCCTATGTGTCTGCATCACTGGCACTTGGAACAGCCCCATGACTCCTTCCTTGGTGTCTATGACCTGCATCCAGTTCTGGGGGGCTCCAGAGACGGTGGCCCCATGATGCCCATGGGCCTTTGCATCACTGTCCTTGCTGGCCGCAGATTGGCAATGGGACTGTGATCTCTCCTGGGTCATTTTCATCCATGACAAATAAGGAATGGACTTTTCTTGTAAAAATGTGACTGCCTTTTTGCCTTGCCCTTGGGACAAATCTCTCCTCCCTAGTAGTGGCAACATGTGGAAGGCACAGGTGCAATCCTCATTAAAAGGGAGCATATTCTCAGAATGTAGTCATTGCAATCTGACAAGTTACAGAGAAGGCATGATTAGATGTGTATTTGTACTCATCACAAATACGTATGTGGCACTGAACAGTGCAGAGTAATCATGTAGGATAGTCACTGGAAGACCGTATTCATGGGAGTCACAATGGATGATGTAAGCAGCAATTAAGTGATATTAGAGAATTACAACAGCAAGACGTTCTCCATTGCTTCAGTACAAACAGGTCCCCCAAAACCATGGCCTTATGAGTTGCTAGCTCTCTCTCATGGTGAGAGAATAAACATAAAGAAATGGTTCTCAGAATTGAACAAGCAGAGATGCTGTCTGAACACTGTAAAAAAAACTTCTAGGACAGCCTTTCATTTAATGTCCAAATAAAGTATCAGTGCAATCAAGCCACCCTCTTCCTGGTCATTGGTCACCCTTAATATATTCATGGAAAAAGGTGTTTTTATCTTTGTACACTGCAGCTGTTTTTCTGTTGAGATTTCCACAACATTAAATAATGTGATTGCTGTTATATTCCACTATATACCTTCCTCTGTAAATGCCCCTCCCAGCCTCAAATAATCAGCAGCTTATCTCCTGATAGTTAGATCCCTGCTGGCCAACAGCTGGCAATTCTTTTCCAAATTATCTTCATTTTCCTATTTTTTACACCGGTTAGCAACCTTCTCTTTTTCACTTTCCCCTTCTGCAAATAAAAAGCTAAATCAGAAATAGTACTGTCAGTATTTTCTAGCTGCCCTAACCTAATATATCCCACAGTGTAATCTTCTGACTACCTTAATCAAAATCACTAGACAGCTTCTATTTTTTTTAATTTTTTTAAAGATTCTGTTTCTTTATTTGAGAGAAAGAGAGGGAAAGAGAACGCACACAAGCAGAGAGAGAGACAGAGAGAGAGAGAGAAGGCTCTCTACCCAGCCAGCATGGAGACTGATGCGGGGCTTGATCCAAGGACCCTGAGATCATGACCCGAGTCGAAGGCAGACACTTAACCGACTGAACAACCTAGGCACCCCTAGAGAGCTTTTAAAAATACAGGTTCCTAGGCCCATCCCAATCTACTAAATCAGTCCCTTTGGGAATATGGCCCAAGTCATGCACCTTTTGTGTGTGTGTGTGTGTGTGTGTGTTGGGTTTAATTTTATTTTATTATGTTATGTTAATCACCATACCTTACATCATTAGTTTTTGATGTAGTGATCCATGATTCACTGTTTGTGTATAACACCCAGTGCCCCTTTAACCAACTCAGGCTATTCTTTTGCATTGTTAAAGCTTGGGACCACCAACTTAACCACGAGACAAAGGCAAAACAATAGCCCAAACCGCCACCCACCCCCCACTGATGTCAAAATTTATGATATGTAGAGTCAAGTACAAAAGCCACCACAACCATCCAATGTTGCTCCAGCTAGTGACACAAAGTCAGCGGTCAAATACAATTGTGCTAAATACATTTGTTTGCATTTGCTATGTTGTTACAACATGAAGTCTGTGCACATGCTGCCCTGTAGCCCAGAATGTCTTGTTGACTAATTTCTACTTCCTTCTTAAGCAGACTCCTCAGGAAAGCCTGTCCTGGCTCCTCCTGTCTTTCCCTTCAGAAGCTTAGTCTCCTTTTTGAGACTGTCGTCCCCTCCAAACTATGAAGTTCCTCAGAGCTTTCTCTCTCCAACAACTTATGACCATACTTGGCCCATAGTAAATACTCAATAAGTATTTGTTGAATTAATGAACGAAAAACAAACAAACAAAAAACCAGGAAGCCCAAGCCTGAGCGATTTGGCAAAGTTTAAATGAAACCCTTTAAATCATCTAAATGCTGCTTCAGAATGAAAAATGTTGTATGAAATCTACCTCCAAATTTTACTGATCTCCTTCTGGAAAACATGTGCTGTGTACAAAATCAAAAGAACTTTAATACAAGTCAGGTCTTCCTTTAAAACACTGACAATGTGGAGATGGCAAAATGTTACATTATTGATAAGATTGAAAACTCTTGATGTTAGATAGTGTTTGGTCTTCTGAGAACCAAAACTAACCATGTGTGGCATTCAAACTTAACATCTGCTCTTTCAACCTGTTTTGTTGGGTTGTGAAATAGTCAGGTTTCTTCCTTCAAAGTAGTAGGTGTAGGATATCCAAGCTGAGAGTATTTTAGGTGAGGCCATAGAGGGATGATTGTTTGTGAAAATTGGATGACTGATGGGGACAGCTGATCAATGGGGGTCACCACAGGTGGTGAAAAGAATAATTTGGTCCTTCTGGGACTTTTCCTAATGCTGACCTTTCTTCTCCTGGGATCACTTCCCTCCCCCTTCACAGTGGGCTCACCCCCCACACCCCTATTCTCTACCCATGCCCACAACAGAAGAATCTTTCAATGAAGAGAATTTTTGTTTTAGGTATCCCCCAAAATGAAGATATTTAAGGAATGTTTTGTTTTAAATGGGTAACTGCCAAAGAAAAATAAAAAACCAAATCAGAAGAAACACCAAAACCTTAAAACAACTGGAATTATCCCCATATGAAATTAATGCTCGCAGAATTTTCTTCCAAATTATATACTTCCATCAAAGAAGTTCGAGTTATCATCTTCCAAGGTGAAGGCAAACTTTGATGGGAAGCCTGACACTGTCCAAAAAATTTCTTCAACCACCTCTTTTATGCCCCACATTCCACAGTTAGCTGTTCACTTATTCGTTTAAAACTTTTGTAGGTTTTATTTATAAATCTGTAATAGTGTTTATGTATCACAACATATCAGAGTGAAGATCTCGATCAGATCTATTTCTGAGACCAAAGACATGGTAATGGGGGCGGGGGTACGGAGAGGATGGAGGATGAAAAGCAATGTTTGGGGCTATCTGGGCTGCCTGGGGCGAGGGAATTAAGAGAAGTCTTCAGGCCTGTTTCATTTACCTTGGAATTTCCCCGGTCCAGTGCTACTCAGAGTTTGTACAAAAAGCACAGCTTTTCACCATATGTTCTTTGATTCCCTTTGCTAGCAACAGCCCCCATATATCAAAATGCTTTTGGTATTCTTTAAGAAGTTAATGCTTTTTTTTTTTTTTTTAAGATTTCATTTATTTATTTGGCAGAGAGAGACACAGCGAGAGAAGGAACACAAGCAGGGGGAGTGGGAGAGGGAGAAGCAGGCTTCCCGCTGAGCAGGAAGCCCGATGCAGGGCTCGATCCCAGGACCCCGGGATGACGACCCAAGCCGAAGGCAGACGCCTAACGACTGAGCCACCCAGGCGCCCCAAGAAGTTAATGCTCTTTAAAAATATTTTTTAGTCACTGCAGCACATGAGTCCAAGTTCGGACCAGAGATCAAAAGTCATGCTGGGCATCTCAGTGATTCCAGAAGAGAATTGACAAAAGCAATAAAAATGGGAGAGAGGAAAAGGTGATGAAGCCTCAATGGTGTCAACTGAGCTTTTCCTTTCACAGTCTATACAAAAGTACACATTTTCCTACAGAAATAAATTCTACTATTATATATCCACAGGTAGAGAAGGCAGGTATTATCCAGAGCTTCATTTTTACCATATTGTTAATTGTTCCATCAAAGATTCCAGTGTAAGCGATTCAGTTACCCACATTTCCCTATGCCTAATATCTGAAAGATATTCAGAATATCAGGGCCTCAAAATTTTACCTTGCTGCCCCTTGAAAGCCTTTCCATTGTTCCTTTTCTCTCTTCTAACCCTCTGGCCCGGCACCAAATCTCTTCCTTCTGCCTATTTGTTATTGGGGCCAGTTCTTTAATGTTTTTTATTTTCCATGAATTATCTGACCAAAAAACTGGGTATTGTTAAAATTAAGTTCCTCTGAAACAGTTTAAAAATACTGCACATAGAATTTAATTAGGCTAATAAATAGTTGGGATATCTACCATCTTTAAGATACTACAAATGAAAGATATAGGAACTTATGGTCTTATGGTGAGGAATTTACAGTCTTGAAGGAAATGATAGCCCATCGAGAGAGGAAGACATGGCAATGTGGTTGTGTTATGAAAGGAGAACAAAGTGCATAGGGGCAGCGAGGAGCAAGGTGAGATTTCTGTCTAAAAGAGGAAGGGAAGTTCTCATAAAGGAGGGAGATGATGACTCATTGAAATAACCACCATTTTGAACACTGCTACTTTGAATGATCATTGTAAAAAATATCTATGAACTAGATTCTTCTCTACATATAAGTTTTAACAAATCATTGAATGACAGGAAAGGAAGTTAGTTAAGTTACTAAATGACTATTTTTACTATGTCCTGACATCTGTTAATAACAGGTAACAATTCTCTGAAAGGCGGTATTCAGGTTTAATGCCATGCAGAGGGTGTGTTCGAAGTTAAATACACAAGGAAACATTGTATACTTATACAGCAGCAGCATCTTCGAAAAGATTGTCCCAACATCAAAGTCAAGAGCCAAAGCTAAGAAAGGAAGCTGGGTGTACTGGAAAGGGCATCAATAGGCTTTGCCAATTAAGAGACCAGAGTTCAAGTCCTGGCTCTACCACTTGTTAGTCCTATGACCTTTGATGCAGGTACTTTATCTTTTTCTCAATATTTTTAGTTTTTTCCTCCTAATAGAGAAGTGCACACACCTAAATACTTAAATACAATTTCTGGGGGGAAAAAAAAAGTTACTATTGAGTCACAAATAATTTCATTAATTTCTTTCATTATAAAATCAATCTCCCAGGGAGCGAAGGAAAGATGGCAGAGGAGTAGGGGACCCTACTTCAACTGGTCCCCGGAATTGAGCTGGATATCTACCAGACCAGTCTGAGCACCCATGAAACCAGCCTAAGATGTAAGAAGATCTGGATCTCTACAAGCAGAATATCGCAGGCGGTTGGTTTTGAGGTA